>NW_015091083.1:5838886-5935834 GCF_001431845.1 Calidris pugnax | reverse complement strand
CTCCCCCCCCCGCCCCCGCTAGGTTAAATTTCAGGGGTCTAGGTAACATTTTATTTGTACAGTTTAACTATTGCCAACTGAGAAAAGATGACCTAACTTGCCTCCGTAAACATAACTTAGCATAACTATGGTAGGTGCCAGACTTTGGCACTTAAAATATAACCTGTGTCTACAAAGTTCTATTAAACCCGAGGGTTGATTAAGGCAGTAAAAATTGTGGAGCCTTTTAACTGTGCAATAATTTCTGTATTTATTGGGTTTTTGTAATTTTTTGGCATGTGCAGGTACTTTTTTTTATTCTTTCTGTTTAAATTTCTTTTAAAATTTTGTTGGGTATCCCTTTTTAATTTTACCCAGTCGTAGCCTGAGATTACTTGCATTGTAGGGGAGAAACATATCTTTTTAAATTATAATTTTTGGGCCGCTGCTTTGTTGAAATTTAAGCTAAGCATGTGTAATTTCTTGTGAAGAAGCCAGCATTTGAACAGAAATCAATCTTTCTTCTTTTTTTTCTTCTTTCTTTTCTTTTTTTTTTTTTTTTCCTTTCCTCTTCTTAAATAACCTTGAAGATTAGGGAAAACAAAATTATACAGCGGATAACAATCTTTGAAATTAGCACTTTCATTTGGAATTGGATCGAATATGTAGCACTGACAATGTCGCTGACGATAGAGGCCTTTTCTAGATGGATTTCATCACTGAAGTTATGGCAACAAAAAAGACATGGGTGCAGAAGGCAGCTACATTCAAAACCCATAAACGTTCTTAATTGTACATTACTCGAATAGTTTCTTCTTTTTACAGCTATGGCAACATTATGGTGCGACTTTGTCACTTTTTGGGGTGTCTTTCCCTCCCTCTTCCCCTCCTGCCACTCTTTCCAGAGACAGTAAAAGTACATCTTGAGTATTGTAATATTCTTTTCAAACCTTGGGGCAGCCAAGGCTTTTTTCTTTTTAAACTGTAAAATCATAAATCTGAGTTCAGGACATCAACTTTAGTCCAGATTTGCTGTAGTTAAAATAATTACTAGAGGATGAGAAAGTGTGAATTTCTCAATGAAAAGCCTCAGCTCGTAGGCATTTGGTTTATGAATGGGAATATTAGAACCATCTTATATGATGTACAATGATGCTATTACAAGGAAGGGAAAAATAAATTCTAGTTGATTTACCTGTCTTGGCAAGATTCTGCTCCTACTGAAGTCGCTAAAAGCTTTCCCCTTGACTTAATTAGGAACAGAATGGAATTGCATTCAGAGAAAAGCATTATGACAGAAAAAAGTAAAGAAAAATGCACCTGCTCTACTTTCAAATTCCAAATTTTTTAAGCCTTTTATGACTAATGTTAATAAACAGTGGACAATTATGGTTAGAGATTTTAATTATGTTGACCCGCACTTTAAAGCTTTTGTTTGTGGTTAAGAGAAAAATGGCTTCTCAACAAGAAATTACATCATATTCTTCTACTTGGCCCAAAGGTGGGTTAAACTGTAAGGGAACAGCTGAGATTAAGTGTCAGTGTTGCTAAGCATGGCATTCACAATACTGGCACTATAAAGAAAAATAAATAAAAATAATTTATTGGACAGTTTTTCTACTGCCATTCAATTTGACGTGAGTGCCTTGAAAACTGATCTTCCTATTTGAGTCTCTTGAGACAAATGCAAAACGTTTTTGTGAAATGAAAAGACTTTTAAAAAAAAAAAGTAAAACAAGAAAAGTACATTCTTTAGAAAAAAAGAGCCACATTTACTTAAAAAAAAAAATAATTACTGGTTGAAGATAGTGGACATGAAAATGCCATAAGACCCAATCAAATGAAGATGTATACCCAGCACAACTTCGGACATCCATTAGCTGAATTATTCTCAGCCTTTTTTTTTTTTTCAGGACAACGCTGCTTAGGAAATGGAATGGAAATGATTTACTGCTGAATTAAAACTCAAATGACACAAATTACAAGTTGTTATCATTGAATGAGAAAAAACAATTCAGGAACAACGGCTAATTTTTTTAAAAGTTAAATTTAGTGCACTCTGTCTTAAAATACGTTTACAGTATTGAATACATACAAGGGTAAAAAAGAAATTGTGTGTATGTGTGTTTGAGCAATCTTTTTTTTTTCAAAGTTTGCTTAATAGGTTATTAAAAAAAATGCCATAATGGCCATGTGTATATTGTTTTCTTTTGGTGACGGGGTTTTAGTATATATTATATATATTAAAATTTCTTGATTACTGTAAAAGTGGACCAGTATTTGTAATAATGGAGAATGCCTGGGCATTTTACAAAACCAGAAAGAAAAAAAAAAAAAAAACTTTTCTTTTTTCCTTGAAAATGTTGCAGTAAAATTTAAATGGTGGGTCTATAAATTTGTTCTTGTCACTGTAACTGTAAAGTCTTGAGTTTTAGTAAATTTTTTTCTGCCTTGGGTGTTGAATTTTTATTTCAAAAAATGTATAGAATCCTGTACTGGGGATTAAAAGGTGATTGCTACACCATGTAGAAAAAGTATGTAGAAAAAAGTGCTTAATATTGTTATTGCTTTGCAGAAAAAAAAAATCACGTTTCTGACCTGTACCTATTTTTCTCTTTTTTTCTCCCCTTCCCCCCTTCCCTTCCCCTTCTGGAATGGATATTGATATTGGTTGATTCATATGATGTAGGCACTTGCTGTATTTTTACTGAAGCTTGTAATTTTTTAACTGTACGCTTGTCCTTTTAAAGGGATTTAATGTACCTTTTTGTTAGTGAATTTGGAAATAAAAATAAAAACAAACAAACAGGCTGCCATAATATATTTTTTTAATTTGGCAGGATAAAATATTGCAAAAATAAAAAAAAATTTGTATGTGAAGTCCTTATTGTACAGGAAAAAAAGGGGGTTGTTAGACGACCTTTGAGTAAAAGAAACAAAACAAAATAATTAACTGCTTTTTTATTTTTAATTTTTTTTTGTTGTTGTTGTTCACAAATAATTTTAGTTGTATATATATTTTTTTTGTCAGAAATGGCCTACAAAAAAGTGCTGTTCCCACAGGGCTCTAAATAACTTCAAAGTTGCCTGGACCCCTTGCATCAAGGTTTTACCAGGTATGGTTGAACCAGGCTGGATGGTTATTGCCTATTCGTGTGAAATGGAATTCGGTTCCCATAAAGGTGTCTGGGGTGACATCCCACAAGCTTCCCCAACAGATTCGAGAGAGAGAGAGGAGATTCCCCCCCACCCCTCCCCTTCCAAACAAGAAGGTCTCCAACACATCTCCCCTCTCCCGGCTGTCCCCTACTCACTGCTCCCCTCACCCTGCCACCGCCCTCTGCAAGAAAGACGTTTTACAGCAAACAGCGAGAGCTGTTTTGTCCACTTTGGTGTAAAATGGTAAAATGGGCTGCTGTTGGTACAGCTGTAACCGGGTTGAAGTAAAATTGGTCCAGGCACAGCCCTCCTCTTCCCTGTCAGAACAGGACCTACTCCGTGTACAGGTCTTGCCAGTCCATGTTATTAGCTGCTTTGCTGCTGTTCACTCCTAATTGTACATTCCATAAATTTCTGAATGTTTGAGGGACTGGGATGAAATCCTGTGCCTTTTGATTTCTCTCTTCTTTGCTGTTCTTTCTCTCTCTCTCTCTCTCTCTCATGCTCTCTCCCTTTTGGGTCGAGGGGAGGACAGGTGGCAGAAGAGGCACTGATGCTCTAGTGAAGGGGAGAAGGAGAAAATGCTCACCGCTCTTGCAGGAAATGACGGTAAAACTAAAACACAAACAAGAAAAAAAAAAATATTGCCATGCCAAATTCTTCTGCTGCTTTCATCGGTGCAGAACTGCTGGAGCAATTGGAGAGGCATGGGTGTGACAGCAGGGAGAATTTGGTCCAGCTACCTAACAGATAGATATATGTCTTCCTGGCTTGAACAACGTACCCTTAAGACTTCTGGACAAATTCTGGATCTCAATTAAACTGATATAAATCAGGAATTATTCATCACTCAGTCCTGGATTACTCCAGTGTAGCTGAGGCTGGCATGTGGTCCCTTAAAGGCATATTTTAACTTTTTGTTGAAAATTCAGATCTCTGGCATTCATATAAATCCAGAGTCATGTCACAGAACTCAGCATAATTCCTTGGACATGCATCGGTGTAACGAAGATCGAAAGTTAACTGCATATTTTCAATCCACAATACATTGATTTAAGAAAGAAGTTTACCTTTCATTTTAGCATAACTTGCTTAGGAGCTCTGGTCTCCCTGTTGTTTTTAATTATCCAGGATAGCTAACACCAGCAGTTGTCTAATTTTGTGACTTGAATCACGGAAACTAACAATAAGTCACCCAAAAGCACAAGGGTTGTGTTTCTGCAGACTGTAGTGGCAACAAAATGGCCCTCGTTTTCTTCTTGCTCAGAAGAACTGTAGTTTACTAGGCCATAAGCACAATATTACATAGAGATAAAATAGCTAGAATGCTGCCATAGTTCTCTTCACAATTTAAATAGGTTTTTTTTATTATTATTTTAAGGTTGGATTTATTACTTCCATTGTGTCTAGTCCTGCTGCCTTTGAAGTCCAGAGCAAAACTCCAGTCGGCTCCTTTGGCAACAGGACAGGTCTGAGAACCTGGTTTTAGAAAGAAAAATACTGATTTTTAAGGAAAGGGTCAAAAAATCAGCATTTCATCCCAGTCCTATGTAAAAGACAGTCCAAGGTTTTGTTTATCACAGGCAAACTCATTTTTATGGTGCTCTTTGTATTTTAGAACTGCAAAGCAAAGTAACGTTGATTTAAGTTGTTTGCATTTGTACCGGCAAGGCAAAATATTTTTATTACCTTTTTCTATTACTTATTGTATGAGCTTTTGTTGTTTACTTGGAGGTTTTGTCTTTTACTACAAGTTTGGAACTATTTATTATTGCTTGGTATTTGTGCTCTGTTTAAAAAACGAGAGCACTTTTTTTTTTATTATGGATAAAATGTTGAGATGGCTGGAGGTCATTTCAATATGGCTTAGTGAAATATTTATTGTTCCTTTTATTCTCTGTACAAGATTTTTGGCCTCTTTTTTTTTTTCCCTTATTGTCACAATGTTGAGTTCAGCATGTGTCTACCATTTCATTTGTACGCTCGTTCAAAACAACGTTTGTTCCAGTTTCAAGTTATAAAAATAAATTGGACATTTGACTTGATCTCCAAATCTTGTCTTTCCTGTTTTTTTGAAAGCGAGGGGTGGGAAGGGGAAAAAAGGAGGGAGCGAGGAGTTGAAGCTTCAGTACAGGTGATAGAGCTCATGCCATACTTTCTGTCAGTTCTCATGGGAGTTAAATCAGGAGAGAATTCTTGTCTGGGGAGGACGTGAGCACCTGCGTGATGCTGAGCAGATGCTCAAGTCCTGCTTACATTCCTTGGACGTAAATATAATGTAACATATTTCCTGAGTAGGGGTCTTGAGAAAAAAATGGTAGAATAATGCTTGAAACAGTCACATTTCTTATACGAAATAGTGCGATGTTTGGGGCAATTAGCACAGTTTTCTGAAGAAAGGGAGAACTTTGCTCTTGTGTTTCTTTCCATCCCCATAAACTTGACTGCGTGCTGTATGCACCTAAGTTTGTTACCGTGTTTTGCTTCTTGGATGCCAACGCAAATAGGGAGAACAGTTACCAATTTAACCAGGAGCTGAATTGGGGCCACAGACTGTATATGATTATGTGAGAAGCACCAAAACGTAACTGCAGCTAAATATCTGCTCCTCCTCCTCAGCTAGGGACAAAGGCATGCACAGTTAAAGGCAGAATTTTGAACGACTTGCAGTTTGAGGACAAGAGCCGACGGCTACAGACAGTTCACTGTCCTGATATTCTTTATCAAGCCAACCTCTTAGCAAATGCATGGAAATCTTAAATGAGAGGATTGTTATTCAAACCATTATTGGAAAGCTCAGGAAAGATTTGGAGTGTCGAAGACCAGATTCTGATTTCCTGGAGGCCCTGGCCCAACAAACCATGTAACAGGCTTGTGATTCAAAGCAGGTGGGTAATTGAAATTCATTTCAAAGGAACTGCTCCTGGACTTTAAAGTACTTGGCTCAACTCAGAAGTCAGGAGGGGAAGCTAAGTGGTTTGTGCTACAGAAGAGCTCCTACAGATGGTCCCTTCCTGATCTCAGGCTCCCTGAATCTACAATCTAAATTTAGGTATGTGTGTAAGTGCTTTGCTGGATCAAGGCTTCAGAGCGATATAAAAGTTACAGGCTTTGAAAAGTTGCACTCATGAAAAACCAGTGAAAATGAAATCAGAACCCGACGCTGACAATTATATTGGGCAATAGTTCACGCTGTAATTCCCCAAATGCCACGTTCGTTTTGAATGCCTTCTGCAGTGAGCTGTAAAGGCTGTTACATTTGACTTCTAAATTTTGTACAGTTTGCATTTGAATGGGGTGTTTTTGACACCCCATAAACATGACTTCACTCTGGTGGAGCTTTACACTGCCGTGTCGTTTAAAGGCGTTGCAAGCCTTGCAGATGTTGGTGTGGTGTTTGAAGATTTACCAGCAGCATCCTGGCCAGTGGCTGGGCGGGTCTGGAGGCACAAAGGGACTTTCTGTCCACTGCCTCTGCTGGGGAAGGTGGTGTCTGCCCGGCAAGGAGAAGCATGGACCTCTGGCAGGCGGTAATACCATAACTCATCACTGTTGGATCTGCTAGAGCTTGTCTGTCAGAACCCTGATTACTCACACACGTTGGCATGAGGGAAAAAGCAGGATTAGACCCTTTTGACAGAGGAAATGTGAGAAATCACACAAACAAGGCTGCAAACAACTAAATCCAAATGAGTTTCGTTGCAGCACCCTTGGGTTGGATACTCCTGCTTTACACATGCCTGTGTCACCCAAGAAGAACTCTGTAAATGAAAAAGGTTTAGAAAAATCTTTGCAAAATCCAAATGAAACCAATAGAGTTCAAACTTTGGTATGATATGAGAGATACTTTAAGTCAGCATTGTAATTATTAATTATTATAATGAAGAAACATGTTATAAAGGTGATTTAATTTCTCAAGGGCCTTTTTTCTCACAGTGATTCTACATCATATTATTTATCTGCATTCAACAGATTTACTCCTGATTTACATAAGTATTCCATGGGATTGAGTCTGGTTTAGGGGTTTTACATACAAAAAATTTAAATAAATGATAAGAACATATAACAGAATAGCAGTGGCCATTGAACTCTAACTCCATAATTGAGATGTTTCCACCAGAAAGTAGAGTTATAGAGTTACATTTACCCTATCAAAGGCCAGAAAGATACCATGTGATCTGTATGTCCAATTAAAACAGCTTGAAAACTGAGCACTTGAAAGGCTTGTGAACAGACCAATAATTATATACCAAAATCATTCAGGAAATAATTCTGAATAATGAATATATTTGAGAAAATTGTGATCTATTTGCAGACAACTTGTAAGCAAAAAAGAGGCAACATTTGCCTAATAGTTGATTTGCTCTGAATTATTCTCCTAGCTCAGCTAAACACTGACCTTTAGCTACTCAATGACAACACACATTTCACTGTGTGACAGATGACAGACTGTTCTCCGGGATCACACGTGTTAAAGATGGAAAAGACCTATTCACTCCTTTTGCCCATCCACTGCCAGGGCAAGATTATTTCTCTCCATACATTTCCTAAGCAGGACATTAGGCAGAACAGAACCAAATATAATTTTATATGTACCCATTGAAAAAAAAAAGGCTGGTAAGAAAAGATTCTTCATCCAGTTTTGCCACTGGCCATTTCCCCACGGGTTCAATCACAGGATGTAACAATGTGGTACTACACAAACTGAGAGTGGACACATGCTCCAGGGCTTGGTTGGACTGTAGTTTGAGGGTTAGGCTAGTTCCAAGAGATGTTCTACTTCCTCTATTTTCTATACTAATCAGGAGCCTACTGTGTTATACAATGTACTGATTTACAGATTACTTTTTCTGTGCAAAAGTTAGATGTAGGTTTCCTTTTATGAGTATTTTTTTATTTATTTCTTATTCAGTCAGGATACCTGTGAAATACCTCCTGTGCAAGTGAAGATCACTTACATATTTCAATATAGAGCTGGCAAGTGCCAGTGCTGATTATGGTAGAAGTCATAGGTATCATCAGACAACACCAAAGCTAATGAAAATGTGAAGGAAAACCAATCATGTTTCAATGATTCCTATAAACCGGCTAGGAATTACAATAATGCAAAAAATACACATTGCTCTTCAAAAAAGTTTTAAGCATAGAGAATAGATGTCCAATGACTAACAAATTATAGGCATGTGAGTGTGCAAAAACTATGTATACATCTCCATGTGCACGATTTAGATTCAAATTTCAAGTGTACTGTGGAAAGCTAGGCTATAATATTGATTTTGTTTGAATTCCTCCTAATTAACAGACAAGTGTGACTGAGCTCATTTTAGTCCACAACACTATATCCTTAAGATTGCCAGTTACTTTAGCAAAGCTGATTTAAAAGTGATATTACAGTGATAAATGAAGACCCCTTGCTTCCCCTCTGCAAATCACAATTGGAGTAGCCATTGCATGTGGGCAATGTCCATATTCCAACATTCTAGCAGACACTATTAAAATACCTAAAATGCCATTTTTTACTAGAAACCAATAGATCATAAAGCAAAGTTCAGTGACTGGCCAGACTTATCTAGGGCATGTGAAGTTTCCACAGTGCCAAAGTACTACTAGGAAGCCTGTTTATAATTCTTTTTCTCACTGTATTTATTAAGTTATATCAAAAGATGGATATAACTACATGTGTGTTTGGGGGATGTGAGGCTTCACTTGGCATGGTGCATGGGTCTTCCCACTGGTGTGAGATGTAGAGAAATGAGCAAAACAAAGATAAATTACAAAAGCCTAGCAGACATGAAAACACTCCAGAACAAAATCTCATCATTTAACTCTCTGTGATGTGACGGTGAGAAGAATTTTTGAAGTGAAGAAGTAAAGTCTTCATATGATCTATTCCCAATATGAACCATCAGCAAAAACAGAGAAAATTTGATATTGATAGCAATAGTCGTTTCTATTCAGGATGTGGTTGCATCAATCTAATCAGAAACCAGGTGCTTATCACAGAATACTTTGAATTCTTAGCATTGATGTAACATAATGCAGCTTCACCAAGAAAAGCACCATTCCTGCAAAATACCCTGAAATGACTGACAGAATGAAATGCTACAGAATTAGAAGAGGAGAGGGAAGGAGATTTTAAGACATATAAACAAGAGACAAAATCATGTTTCACATGGTAATAATGTTCAGATGAAAGGAGTGTGTTGGAGGATCTTTGATGAATCAAGCCTGTTAGACATTTCAAAATACCTAAGTGAAACGGGAGTTTAAATCCCATTTTAGAGGTAACTTGAGTTCTAAGACCCAGTGATCTTTAACAAGCCTTGCATTTCCAAACTACTTTTGAAAATAAGGCAGTGGTCCAAAGTTATTTTAGAAAAAAATATCCTGTCATATATATTATTCTGCTCACATTAAATTATTATTTTTAATGTCTGAGCATTTTTGAACACAGAGAAATTGGAATGCCAGACTCATCTTGTCCCAGTTGTGGCTTAACCTCATCTTTAATATAAAGAGACATAATTCCTAACTCCCTTTATTTCAGGTGTAGAAACCCATAACTGTACCCAACAAAAAGCACAAATTCAGGCTAAACAGCAGATGGCCAGGCCAGTGGTCTCACCATTTTGGTAGATATGAAAGACAGCAGAGTCATTCCCAGATCAATATGGCTCACAGGTGTCCCAGCAGTCTATGGAAAAGCTGTTGGAATGACACCCTGGTGGAAACCTCTCTACCTGCCAGAGGTTCAAATTTAGATCCATAATTTGGCTCATTGCAAAGACTCTTAAAGCAATAGAACAAAATTGTAGCTATTTAAAATGCCCAAGCTACCAGTGAGTAACAACATGAACTTTCTTGTTGAGGAAAACACCATTTGAATCAAAAATCATGTCTCTGTATGAAAAATGTTCACTGATGAAAATATTTCTATGTATGTGCTAATTTTGAAGTTTGGTATGTGAAGTATTTGCAGTTTACTCCTCTGCCATAGTTTATCCTTTCTATCGAAGAGTTGCAGGATAGCTTGCATGGGTGCTCCTCATCAACTCTAGTGCAAAGTCAGGTAAATTAATCAGTTCTCTGCTGACAGACCAAGCTAGTCTGAGAAGAGGAGAGGACCTCAGCAGTATAATTGCAATTGCCACATCTTGCTCTACAATGGGTGCTTCACCATGACTGTAGAATGTCTTGTCCATCTGTGACGCTGTGATACTCCACAGCAGATGCATGCACAACAGGGGTAATGACCAATGGAGATGGGGTTATGTCTGCGAAGATGGCTTCTCTTCCCAGCAGATTTTTTTTTTTTTAGTAGCAAGTTAGAAAATGCATTTTATTATTCTACTTTGTGAGAGAGCAAACCAAAATGAGGCATTGCCTGGTGTAAATCAGCATTGCTCTGTTGTGCCAATTTCCTGAGAGTTATTTTCAAATTTGTTCAAATATCTGCTATATTTTTCAAAAAGACTAAGATGTTCTTCAGATTTTTTTAAAGCTAGAAGTGTTTTAAACCGAATTTCCTTGATTGCTTTGTGATTCTGAGTGTGACTTCCCCAGTAAGTCAATCCTCAAAAAAAGCAGTAGCAAGCAGTAGCTCTTGGTAAATTAAGTAGGCTGTGCATGTCAGTAGGAACTTCTGTGATGTATGTGAATGATCAGGCAGCAGAATTAAGTAACTTTTTTTGTCATTTTAGTCTGACGTAATCTTTCAAGCAATTTTTCCCAGAAGTATGTACTTGTCTTGATATGCAGAAACTCTGGCCACAGAGTTCACATGATTTTCCATACTCAGAGACTGTTTCTTTTGTTAGCTGTTACTCAGACGTGATTTCATGTTACCACTTTAATCCTGGTGATGAGTGATTCCTCAATGTAAAACTAATATGTTTCTCTTCACCATTTTGTTTTCCCACACATGAGGCTTTGGTCATTCTTCCTCTGGCCAGCCTTGGACGTTGACTTCTCCCTAAACTGTTAATGTGATTTTAACCAGTGATTGAGCTTCAAGGAAAGTTTCTTGGTTCCTGCAAAACAATACAATAGCTGCTTAAGCAAAATAGGAGCTTAAGCAAAAATGAATTCAGACCCTCTGAGCTCAAAGGACACTAGAACAAGCTGCACACCTATAAGTAAAATGTTGCTCAGCTTGCCTTTGTGCCTACCAGTCACACATGGTATTTCAGTTTGTTTCAATTCCTACATGCTCCCAATTTTCTCTTCGGGGTGCTTGTTCTGTTCAGGGAAAGAGACACACAGCCTGAGGGAAACAAAGCCATCTTGGAGAAGCCACTCTCAAAATGGAGCGGGTTTTAAGGGGTCAGTACGGGGAGCAGTTCTGTGCAGTGTTTCATTAAAACTTTAGATATTGGGTTAGAGACAACACATTGTATTTGTAGACCAAACCAAGTTGGGACAGATCAAAAGTGTGTTGAAAGTTATTGGTGCTGTTCAAAGTAATTTTAATATCTCACTAAGTTCACTAAACAGCCATTGGTGAGAAAAAAAGGGCATGAAGGATCACAGGTGACAGGGAGACAATGTCATGCTATTGCAAAAAAAGGCAGATACCACCATGGGATGTATCAACAAAAGAGTAGCCTGCAAATGACATGATGTACTCTGTCCACTCTGGCCAGCATTGGTGAGGACTTTGGACACGCAGTTGTAGGTTCAGTTCTTACAATTCAAGAAAAACGTAGGCCAGTTGGAAGGTTGTCCTGAAGGGAGCAAAGGAAGTGATCAGAAGTCCACAGTGTATGTTTGATGAGGAAATGTTGAAATAATTTGGATTTCAAAAAGCAGAAGAAGGAGGCAAAGTGAAGGAGGGAGATAACTCTTCTCAAGAAGTGAAAAACGTGTTGTAAAGATGTTCTCCCCTTCCATTGTTTCATATGCCTTCATGGCACCTGGAAGAAGAAACATATCCATTGCACCTTCACAAGGAATTTCACCTTATGCAACTCTCAGATCCTTTCCTTGGCAAACCTTTCCTTTCCTCACAAGGCAGTGGTCAGGACTCCATGGATTGGCATCTTAAAAAAGCAAAGAATTTTTTAAAAAGTTTACTAAACAAGGGAGTTCAATGGCAACACTTGCCTTCTCCCAGGATTTATCAAACATAAGTAGAGACCTGTGGACCAGATTCAAACCTGGTGTAAATTAGTGCAACATAACCTTTGAAAGAGTTCCTCCTTCTTCTGCCAGACCTGAATTTAGCCCTTAATTTAACTCAGAGAAAAATGCAAATTAGCCTAATTAAACATACAGTTCAAGCAATCAAGATACTGGTTTTATACTATATTGATCTATTTTAAAATATCAACGTAGGACAGTTAAAAGCAAAGGGGGCAATTAATGTCTTTCCCTGGAAAGGTGTGAAAGGTACCTGTCAGGTTTCATTAAGTGTATTTATTCTTTCCTTTCAAATTGTCTCTCATTTGAGCAGACCACTCTTCTGGGTTAATGGTGACAGAAGACAGCAGCACTGCTGTAAGCATCCTACATAGCAAATGTACCCTATTAGTGAAAGATGGGGAATTCTGAAAATGAAATACTTTATTGTTGATGCCTCTGAAATACCCCATATGCCTATAACTGTCTCAGAGAAGTAACGCTGGAGCTTGCTGCCTATAGCTTTGTGAGTGACTTAATATCTTTGGGCAGCACATATAAACAGTAAGAGAAAAAATTGTTATTATAGTAACTTTATGAATGAGGATCTGAAGCACAGAAAGGTTATTTGTTTAAGGTCACAAAAAAAACCTCTGTGAAGTAACCAGAAGTTTTGTGCAGATCTCCTGAGTCCAGCTCTGGTGGATTTTGATCTTGTTCCTCAGTCCTCAAGGAAAGTCCATCCCTTGGTAGATGTGTTGTTACGGTAAGTTGTATCTGAAGGTGTAAGAAAAGATGTTTTTCCACACAAGCTTCACCCAGAGCTTGTCCAAGCCAGTGAAAAATCTCCCATTAGTAACGCTGGAGCTTGCTGCCTATAGCTTTGTGAGTGACTTAATATCTTTGGGCAGCACATATAAACAGTAAGAGAAAAAATTGTTATTATAGTAACTTTATGAATGAGGATCTGAAGCACAGAAAGGTTATTTGTTTAAGGTCACAAAAAAAACCTCTGTGAAGTAACCAGAAGTTTTGTGCAGATCTCCTGAGTCCAGCTCTGGTGGATTTTGATCTTGTTCCTCAGTCCTCAAGGAAAGTCCATCCCTTGGTAGATGTGTTGTTACGGTAAGTTGTATCTGAAGGTGTAAGAAAAGATGTTTTTCCACACAAGCTTCACCCAGAGCTTGTCCAAGCCAGTGAAAAATCTCCCATTGGTTTCAGTGGGTCAGGTAAAAACTGCAATGAGCAAGGCCATTCCCCACTTTTGAGGGAAGCACAGTATAATTGTATTGGACTGCAAGGGATCTGCCTGACCTCAGCCACCCAGCACACCTGCCCATCACTGGAGAGCCTGACCTGCCATGGAGAGCAAGAAGGAGCCGGGGAGGGGTTTCCTCCTGAGCTTGCAGCAGTGGAAGGGATGGGGCTGGAGACAAAGGAAGGGAGAAGAGATGATGGGTGAGGAGGAGTGTCTGTGTCTGAGTGTATTTCCTGGCGAGACCTCCCCTGTGCCTTGTGTGTGTGTCTGTGAGTTCCTCTGGAGTGAGTACTGCAGGGCTGTGATCACAGCCGTACAGTTTGCAAATAACCAACAAATGTGAGCAGCCATAAGTCCCTGAGTTATGACCTTTGATGGTGGAATAGATTTCCCTCGTGATGCTGAGATTCTTTGACAGCTGAGCCTGACTCCGAGTTTACATGTTTTGTCAGGCCAGCGTCTCTCTGGGTTTGTGGTTAGGGTGGCCTTGGTGACAGTCACTGTTTTCAGTTCAGGCTGTGAAAGAGATGCTGGGCCACAGCAGCAATCCTTCGGATATTTCTCCAGCTGCAAATCTGCACATCTCTGAGCCTGACATTTTCTTCTCAGTAGTTTTTTAATGTTACATGGATTTTTAAGAAGTATAATTTATGCCAGTGCCATTTAATGATGCACCTTTAACCAAAGATAAAACACTACCCATGTTGCTTCTGATTTAGCCTTTTTGGCCTGGTTGCTGCAGATCATTTTAGCAAGGGAAAGGTTGTCTGCAGTATGAATCCCCCAACCAGCGAAACTACTTTGTCTTAATTACCTCAGGACGAGAGAGTGCCCCTGAAGCAATCATCTTTGTTTGTTAACACACCCTATCTGCTGCACTACTCCCCATAAATAAAACATGACCAAGATTACAATGTCATGTTCCCGTGGACTCCAGACCCTGGTAACTGCTCAAGTAGAATGCACAAAAACATCCCACAGCAACCCGGTGCATATCGGAGGGCATATCGAAGGGATGTTTCTCATTCCTAAGCAACCACATGCATACTGGCTTCTAATATTAAACACGATGTTTGCTCGAAAGCTAACAGGACGTATAAGACACACTCTTTCTCGCCTTTGTCGCGGGCAAACAGCAGATTCCAGGCCAGATCTGCAGTTGCTAAAAACCAGCAGAAGCTCCAAGATCTGGCCCAAGTGTTTACCCTCTGCAGATTGCCTAATTGGAGCCCATACCCACAGTGTTAGCAATTACTGTGGCATTTGTGGGAGAGGGTTGTAGGTGATTTTAAAGAAGATTTAAGGATTTGCAAGCATTTTGTCTCTGTTTTCTCTTGTTTTTCTCCTTACGTATTTGTCCATTAGTGCTCTGTGAGTGTTGCTGTGCTCCCCAGGCAGGGTAGCACTTGATTGCTTAGGCTAGGACAAATTAATACTATAAACAAATAGACTGGCCCCTTAAACATCTGTGAGGGGGAGGTAACAGGTATCAGCTGTAAAATAGTTTCCCAGGAAGTGATTTTTAGAGGCAAAAAGGGAGGGTAGGGTCCCTCCTGCATTGAATAGTGTCTTATCTGTGGTTGATCTCACTAAAATTAAGGGGCACTGTAGGGTTAAAGATGATTTAATTGAGTTAAGATAAGATCAGTGCAAAGTCACCTCCTCTGAGAATAATTTCCAGTTGGAGCAAGGTGTGGAATGAAGCTTCCCAGGTAACTCAGAAATGCCCTCCTGCTCATCAGGAGGAGCGTGTATTCTGCTGCCATCCTTAAGGCGCTTTGGCTTTTGGTGCTGTGGCAACTTGGACCAGAGTGGTAAGACAGTAGGGAAGAGGGTCTGGTCTGAGATCTGGCACCTTCTGCCTGTTCTACTGGTCTGCTTCAGAGCCATGTGACTCCAAAAAGGTCAAGGAGACCTCTTCTGCCCTCCGGTTGTACAGGCCACTTCTATCACAGAAATGCTATGTTAAACCTTCATTGCATATCTACACATGCGTTGGCCCAAATTAGTTCATGTACTGTCAACTCTCCCTTGCTTTATTTTTCTGAAGGAAACAATGTTTTCCATTCTGTTCCCTTCTGTCCTTAAATCCACACCCACCCACCGCCTTCAATCCTGATATAAAACTGCCTTCCATTGGTCCACAGATCAGCTACAAAGACCTTTGGTGGTGCTTGCTTTTTCAAGTGGTTCAGCATGGTTCTTATTCAGAGAAGGTCCACAGTGAAGATTCAAGACACGGAAAGAAGACAATTAAGAAAAGGTCTCTTCAGACTGTGAAAAAGGTATCTGAGGTCTGTAAAATCGTGTGGGTGGATAGGGATGGATGAAACGATACTGGCTGAGGAAGGTCAGCAGTGGTTCTTCACCCCATGTGTGTGTAAGCTGCAGAACTCCTTACTGTATATTTCGAAAGGTTTATGTGCCTTAAAGGGGAGGCTTTGCAAGCTCGCAGAAGGGAAACCTTCTGAGGGTTCCTGAATACACTGAAACCATTGCTGGCCTAGGACTTTGCTGAGCCACAAAGGGCTGGAGACCAGAAGGTTATTTAGAGAAATGTTTTAAATGTTGCCTTGATTTTAGGTGCTTCGTATGCACCTGTATTTGGGCACTGCTGGAGCTAGAAGGTGGAGATGCCATAAATTGCTGCTGTGGTCATACTGAGGGGCTGACAGTCAAATCTCTATGGCTGCTGTTACAGGCTGGTGTATGCGCTTCAGCACACCTCTTCTAGAATTTTTGCAACTGTGATATTGTATTTGTTTATTTAGAATATCTCTGTTTCTGTGGCCCTTATTACACAAAAAACATTTCTCTATGTCCAGTCATCTCTCAGCATCTCTGCTCAGAGAATCTGCCGTGCCAGCTGCCCTGGTGCTTTTTGTGAGAGAGACAAACATCTCCTGCAAGGGGAACCAACAGCTCTTTTTATACAGGATACCAAACAGACATCAGAAAGGGCACACTGCTGTCTGACAGGCTGTTCCATGGATTATCAAAGGCAACTGCCTGCCAGTGCCTTGACCTACTGTATGCTTTGGTCAGGCCACGCATTTCATTCATTTGTGATTTCAGAGGTGCTTTTTGAAGGCAAAAACTCTTTTCTCGGGTAGTTGCTCTAAACGCAGGACTCTAAGTCTCTGTAGAATACTCCAGTCCTTTTAATGATTTGTGCCCTGTCGCTTACGGAGTTCTGTCTTTTTCCCAGCACTGCAATAAAGTGATATTTCCCTCTCTTATGCTTTCTTCCTACTACTGTACTTTCAAGTTTTGTTTTGTTTGTTCAGTCTTCTCTTGATAAATTCAATATTGTTCTTTCTGGTTTCCTCTCTCATCTTTGTCTTTATATCGTTGTCCTGATTTACAAAAATCTGCATTATTTCTTGAGCTTAAATCTCTGTATCTGCCTTCTTATCTCTTGCAGTTGCCTTGTTTCCTCAGATACATCCCTGGCTTTTATCTGGCATCTCACAGCCTCTCTTGGCAACTTTCTGCTAAGTGTCTTCTGTTTCTTCATTTGTAGAGCCATTATTCAGGCGGGTTTTGCTCTGAGATTTGCTGGCTTTCATCACTCAGGATGGCACACTGGAAGTTATGTAAGCTCTGAAACGTTTCATTTAAAAAGCTCTCAGGTTAAAATGTGTTTAAAAAAAAAAAAATAATGAAGGGGGTGAAAAATAAGGGTGGCCAAAACAATAATATAATCCCTAGTCAAAGTTTACTGCAAGAAGAATCTGATGGACAACAGCTTTGGTTTGCAGGGAAATATACGGGGGAGGGAAAAAAAAAGATCAAATCTCCATATTGCATCAAATCTGTGCGGCTCTAAATCTCCCCAGCTGAGGGTTTGGCCCTGGCTGTTAATTCATTTATCTTGCTCAGAGACCTATCATCTGCAGAATATTTCAGTCACTTTGCGGCTGGGGAGAGAAACCTGTCGGGGCAGATTTCTGTGTCCGTGCAGAGGAGTGAGGACGTTGTGAACCTGCCCGTGCCCAGGTGTGCGGTGGTGCTACGGGTGGAGCTCCTCGGCTGCTTCCCTCTCCCACGGAGGGATGGCTGGGCTGTCACGGGGGGGCTATAGGCTGCTGCTGGAAGAGGCTGGTGGTAGATAACGTTTTCTGCCCCGAGGAAGGGGCAGGAGAGGGACTGTGTGCTGCTGCCGGGGCTGTCTATGAGCTGCTGAGCCTCCCAGGGCTGCTCCTGGGCTGACTCGTCCTCATCACCTACTGCTGCCCCCGGGGCTGCACCTGGAGGTCTGATCTGAGCCATCATTTGTTGATGAAAGGGTCTTGTAATGCAGAAAGTCTGAGTTACTGATCTCTGGGCCCTGCTAATTAAAGGTTGGTAATCCAGGCGGGAGGAGGGTTCCAAAAATCACGTTTTGTCCCATGTAAATGCTGGTTATCGGCGGCCACTGCTTTCACATGCTGACACGAGGGGACACTCCAGACAGACCAGTGAGCTAACAGACAAACTGGCCTTGTAAATCTGAACTGGCAGTTTTTGCGACAATGAACAAAAATGTAATTGTTTAACCAAATGTATGTGTCATAACTTGGTGACCTCAGTGAATACACTTAAATTAAGTCCTTTTGTTGCTTTTCACCCTTTTCCCCCCAAGCAATTCCAAGTTTTTGAAAACAGCCAAACAAAGTCTGTTGTGATTATTATGTATCTGACAGAACTGTGAATGACCCACAACTATAAAAACACAATATTCCAGCTCCCGTCTTTGGCTTTTGGGCAGGACTAGCCGTAGCCATTACTGGGGTAATGAGAACTTCTAAGCTCCCAGTGGGATGTGCTGCAGTCATCCCCTAGGGCGAAGCTGTGTGTGAGCTGCTCTGAGACTGCATCCTTTCCCCTAAATCAGGGGAGCCAAGCTGATGCATATGAGCTCAGGATTTGGCCTGAAGACATTTGCTTTTGTCTTGAGAAAGGGACAGTCTGTAACCGTATCATTCAAGTCGGGAACCTGGCCTAAAGGCACGAAGCACAGTAGATTATAGGGGCTGCAGGTGGGATGAAGCTATGGAAGCCCTTCAAACAGGTTTGAAGAAAAGGTTCAGAAAGCCTGGGTGATGTGGAAGATGCAAAACAGGGGGTAGACCAAAAGAAGCAAGGAGAGAACAAGGAATGCATGGGAATGGAATCCAGGCCAGGGAAATGGGAAGGCAGTGAGAAAGAGCAGGGCTTTGTGGGTGGTGAGGGCCAGCAGTGTGGTTAGGTGGGTTTCAGCGATGGGCACCTCAGAGGGAAGTGGGAGAAAGGGGAAAGATTTGGAAATTGGAAGCACTTGTTTCCCAGTTGGGATAAGAGCACCAGGAGGTCCCAGCAAGGCTGGAAATGGTATGATCTGAGGCGAAGGGTTATGAGTGAGGCTGGTGTTTGTGTGTTTGAAGTTTTCATTGCAGAAGCAGGTGGAGAAAGGAGCTCGACTGAACAGGTAATTATGCTTTTGCAGACCTGTGGAGAATTTTCTAAACTCAAAAAGAGGATCACAGAGAGGCAGACCATTGAAAATAACTAAGCGGATGATCTCATTCCATTATTTTTAACTCCATATACCATTGATAATTAATTTGTCTGACACCATATTGATTTTCTGTCTCTTGTTTTATTGTCAGTGTTTTGTTTGCAATATATAACGGGTAAAGTTACAATTAACCCGTTTTGCCCTGTCCAAACACATCTGTGCACGTTTAGAAGCACAACATGAATATGATGCCTCGAAAGGATGCTTGCAACCTACAGAAAAATGCTCACACTTGTACTAATGAAAAAAAATATGAGAGGGGTGCTCTCATGGATGAAGGTAGAGCTAGAACTGATGATATACTAAGCCTTGTTTGGGGTTACATAGTAGATATCTCATCATGAAATTATTCCTGTTTCACCCATATCTAGAACAAAAGATCTGTACAAAATATTCTTCTGTAGATTTTTACCTCACTGATTAGCATTTCTAAGGGAATACTTATGTTCAAGCCAAATCAGGATACTTTGCATTTCTTAAAAGAACTTCCCTTCTGATAACACTAAAAACCTTGATGTGCATATGCTAAATGTGATTCTCCGTTTTTTATTGGTGGCCTGACATTGTTTTCTTTGTCTTAAATGTAAGCTTTCTTGCTTCTAGAACAATTGATTCTGTTTGGAGTCTTCAGGATAGCTAATACACTTATTTACACAAGCTCAGACAGACACATTCTCCCTTTTCTTTGACTTAAGTTTTCAGTCCCACACTGTTGTCACAGACAGAGTGCCACAACTGTGAACCTCAGCCACCAGGAACAGCAGTTCCTTTGGGTAATTTGCAACAGAACAGCCAAAAAGCTGAACTCAAACAAGTCACTGTCAGTTCTACATGGCAGAATGGCTTTGCTTTGCCATCAAAATGCACAGGGTCAACTGGAGACAGTGCCAGAGAAGCACCTCCTAGCCATGATGAGAGTGCTCACAGTCCCCTTCTCCCCCCAGCTGTTCATTCACCTGCACTGAGATACCCGGACCCTCCAAAATGTTTAATCCATCTGCAATTTCCCTGACGACTGCCCAAAACTGTCCTTCCTGGCTGCCAACAGCTCTCAATACATCCTGGACAAGCTGACTAAACATCCTCCTTCCTCTCATAATATATGCCAGCAATCATGGCCACGCGGTGTTGTCACATCTTGCGACTGCTCCTCTTGGATTTTACATAACATTATGGTCTGGAGGGAGCTGAGTCCTTACGTTTGTTCCTATTTGTGAGTAGGTCTGTTGTGAGTGTTGGTGTGATTTGCTTCCATACTGGCATGAGGAAATCAGCATAAGGGCATCTGGGAGGACGAGTAGGCTTCTAGCTCTGAACCTCCAGTCTCTGAACACATGGGAGTTCAGTCTTGTCTTAGTCACCAAAGCTCTCTCCTGAAGTTAATATATATGGTGCGAACATTTGTTGCAGAGGTTGCTTCGGGTGTTAAATAAAGCTAGAGTACCTATATTTTCTCTTGTTGTTATGGTTCATAATATGAGGAGCATTAGGCTTAGTCATTTCTGATCAGAAATGGCCCCAAGCCACAACTCCTCACTTGAATTCTCTAGGAGACACCTTAGATTTATCCACTGAAGTTTGTAGAAAGCTACATAAATGGCATTCTGGTGGTGGACACTGATAGTTTTGCTCTTCTGGCTCAAGAGAGCACTCTTCCATTTGGGTAAAGCTTGCCTATGAAGTAAACATAGCCTTAGGAAAGCTCTCCGGCAATTAAAACAAAAGCCTAAGAAACTAAGGACCATCACAAGCCTCACAGTCTTTCACTCCAAGTGTGAGACATGCTTTGTGACCTTGCTTTATCCAGTATGCAGCAACATGTGCAGACAAAACCAGAAAAAAAATGCCTAGGAAAACAAGAGGCCTGGCGCCACATACTCCTCCTCCATGGGGAGATGATGAGAGAACAAAGAACATGTGATGGATATGAGACACATCACATAATGTGATGTCCTCAGATACTCAGATGAGCAAGTATCCAAGTTTCGACAGGACAGAAAGACACCTGAATTTCTGCAACAGATTTCAATGGAAAGTGAAGATGCTGGGGTGAGTGTTTCAGTGCCACAGTGCTCTTCTTGCAGTGAATGTTCATGGATCATCAAATTTAGTGGTTAGTATAGACATGTTTTCTTCTGGACATTTCATGGCATTCCTGACTTTATTAAAATCATGTGTTGTACTGCTGTGCTTTTTTTTTATTTTATTCTTCCTTGTATGTAGAATGTCCTAGTTTGACTGCTGGTCCGGTGGCTATTTTCCAGGAAAACTGTTTTGTAACAGCTGGCGCACGTTCCTTGACTTTAGCTCATAGACTATCAGAGTTGAAAGTCTGCCTGTAATCATGTAATGGAGACAGGGCATGTTTTTAACTTACATAGTTAGGCTGAAGCTATGACAGCAAATATCACTTTCCCTACAGAGAAATCTATAGATAGGCAGAGACAAAAAAATAATTGTGACTGAAGGAAGAAATTCTTCAGTTCTGCTCCCATATCGAGTGACTGGAAGTCTGTAGGTGTGCACTGTTGGTACCTGCTGTGATGACTTGCCTGTGGGAGATAATTTTCACACAGAAGGATTAATAATGACCGATTCCAATACTGCCCAAAAGCAGGAACTGCTTTCAATGGGGAAAACCAATTTCTTAGTTGCTTTTTGAAGGGAAGCTTTGAAGAGAATTTTTCTGGAAATTAAACTTCAGATAACCATCATTTAATACAGTATCATGTAAATCACACAGGGAGAAACAAAATGATGAAGCATTTTTGGAATTTGCTGTCCATAACCATCACACATATCCGATCCAATCTTCAGCCATTGGAGTATTGTAGAGACTGCTGAATGTGATGCTTTTTACAAGTTCTGATAATCTGGCTTGGTGATTTTTCTGGATGTACAGGAGAGAGTGGTTCAATGGGCAAGAGATGTTTGTGACATATTCAGGGGAAAACAACTGATGGATTTCTTTGTCCCTCTGAGTGTTGCCTCAGTTGGTGGGGTTTGGGGAGATGTGTAATGGGAAGGCCTCACATGGTCATTGGTTAGCACAGGAGCCGCCTGTCTCCTTCATTTCCTCAGCTGATCCCTCTCACATGATTTACATTGTTCTAAAAGGACAGGCCAACAATTCAGGACATCTGCAGCAACTTCCTTGCTTGCCTTTCTGAATTTAGGTTGAGACAGGGAAAATTCTGGCCTCAGAAGGCTGAGCCTGCCTCTAGTTGCCCTCCCGTAGCAAGCTGTCCTTGCTGCCCGGGGCTGAGAATCAGAGACTCTGCTCACCAGTAGACCACTGGACAGGGATGCCATGGACATCCAAATCTGCTCACTGTGTTTCCTTATACCGGGGTCCTCAGCCCCCCAGCTTTGCTCCCTTGTGTTTCATCCTCCCCTGCAGAAGGCAGTTGGCTTTCTGGGTGACATCTCCAACCAGACACCCGCTGAAAGGAGACATTCTGTTCTAGCATAGATCCAGTCTGCCTAGTGTAAAGATTCAATCTGGAAAGCGGGCTCTAAGGCACATAATTAAAAAGGAAGTCGAAAATTATTTAAACATGAGTCTTAGCAGGGGAAATCTGTAATCTGAATGTGTGTTTTAGCTCACTGCAAATATTTAGTGGCTGTAGATACACGAAATGAATCCATTGGCTTGGCTTCCTCTCAGAGGTGGGTGCCTTGATATGGTGCGTGAGCTGCACACTCATTTGACATGTAGGAGGACATAACCCCGCAGAGCTGCAAAAAATGGGACATCATAAGCAGTGGGATAGTTGTCTGCCTTCTTGCAGTCAGCATATTTGGGTTCATTATTGGCTGGGCTTATTATGTCAGGTTTAATGCTTTGCTAACTGTGTCTGAGAGGAGTGAGGTTGGCTTAGCACACTGGCAGAGTGTTCATGTCTACCTGCAATACAGCATACAGACATGCTACGTGATTGTTCCTATGCTGGGAGGAGGCTGGTCTCAACAGAAGAGTTAATTCAAGATATTGGAATTTTCTGTTGTAGATAATAAGAAATGGAAGTGTTAGATTTTGGGTCACAGTGTACAAAAAACACTATGGGAAAACCAGCATGCATTCTTCCTGCAGGTAAAAACAAAATAAACAAGAAAACAAAGGCCTGAAGAAGCCAAAGGAGCTGCTAGAGAAACATGTGAAATCCACTTTAAAGAGGAAAAAAGGAGTAAGTCAGCACAGCACTAACAGGTAACACAGAAGGTGACAAGTAACATGTCTCTTCAGAACCCCAGACAATGCCTTCTCTTTTACAGCTATTGTCATTTCATTTGAAGGACATTAGTAGCTTCATCTTTACTGCACTCATGGGAAGAAAGGACAAGAGGCAGCACCTAAAAGTTATACTTCCCTGAAAGGAAGTGTTAAGGGTTATCGGGTAAAATAAAAAGGTGGACTAAAAGTGAAGTGATGTCCTTGGTGTTTGATGTTCAAGCACAAAAAGAGAGAGATCCAAAGCAGTGCATAGTTCAGGTTTTAGTCCTCCTACACGTATAGTGTCCTCTCTCATAAAGCACTTCTTGAAAGCAGAGTTTTCGAAGATACCAGGCACAAATGTGTCATATAAGCAGCCTATCAAAATGCAATATCCCTTCTTGGGAAACCACCTTTCCTAATCTGCTTTTTACCGTACTTAAAATAGCAACATTAAATGTGGTTAGCAGAACTTTCTTATACACTTAAAATTCTCATCAATTATATGACTTAACAGCGTTTCACACCAAGTTTTTTCTTTTATAGTTTTTGTGAGCTTCCAACTCACTTGGAGAACTAAGGTGTTTTCTTCTGGGCTTAAGAGAGTTACTTTTTTTCATGCCAGTATTGTACAAAGTCTTGTGTTTACCTTGCAGGCATCTTGATGTTGGTGCCAATGCAATTTATTCTTGTGATGATAAGAGACTGGCTTGTACTTGGTTCTTCTGTTAGCAGGGTGTTTTGAAAGTCTGTTCTGATGTTTACTGGTTGTTTGTCTGCTATGTTCCTTTCCACATCCTGCTGACTGAGTCTCAGTACTACCTTCATGTTAATGTCCTGAGTTTGTAATAAGTGTATATCTATGATATTTGTGAATAATATGCCCAGACACTGCTGTGCTACATGATTGAAGCTTTATCTGATCAACACACGCATCTTCCTCACAAATATATTATTTCCTCTGAGATTACATTTGATCCCAACAAGGTCTCCTGATGGTAGTTTCGAGATGTCACTAGTACATCAGCTATTGTACGCTTTGAACTTTGGAAGTTTCAGGTTTTGTCTTACCTCTCCTTTCACTGTTGGCTCTAGTAAAGCCCTAACAACTCAGAGACTATTGTCGTGCATCTAGATATCAACCTAGTAAGGTCTTGTGTGGGAGAGATCCTCTCGCTGTACTTTTTTTTTTCTCATTGAGGTTTTCTGTAATAGGCTGGAAATTTTTTCCTTTCTCTACTTGACCAGCTTTCACATTTCCTGGTAAATTGCTCAAACTCATTGTGAACAAACTAGTGTCTATTGTCTGAAATTACACAGTGTGGGATAACATTTGTGATGAAATGCTTTACTGCTTTGTTTGGGATGGTCACTGTGGTAGTGTCTGACAGTTTGTCTCATTTCCAGGAGGAGGGTTTTATATTAAACAGTTTAGCATGAGTGTATCCCTTGTTTTGACCAGATCGTTTTTTCTCAAGATGCTGCTCTCTGCAGTGCCCTGGCCAGACTCCAAGTCAGAGAATAATTTTCTGTCTATAAAAATCCCTCTTGAAGTTACAAACAGGCAAGTCCTAAAGACTCTTGAATTTAATTTGCCAGGTTAAGGAAATGTCAGCTTAAGATAATGAACAGAAAGCTGGAGATGTTCATTCCTTTTTTCAGTTTTTGTAAATTTTGAGGAAACAGAACATCAGTTTTTATTAAAAATCTGCAAAACATTTTGGAATGTTGAATATGTTTCTCCTATTTTTTTTGACATATCCTCTGTTTCAGGCAGCTGTTGGGGTGTGTATCTCACAAATCAATCTGTATTTCTGTCATGAAAAAAGATGTTATGGTATTGAACTCTTACATCATCCTGTAAATCATATTTTCCAGTGTAATGAATTATCAATTTAAAATAGCTTTGTTTGTTTGCTTAATAGACATTTTGATCAAAGGTTCAATTTTTAAAAAAAATGTATTAATCAAAAAAATTCTCACTTCTCATTTCCTCAGTTTTCACTGACTGAACAGAGATTTTGTTTCCATGCAAATCCTTTCAAAATAAGATTTTATCAGTTTTCTTATTGCATAACTAAAATTGCCCGATCTTCTCTGATATTCGAGTAAAAGTTTTGCAAAATGTCTGCAACGAAGAAGGAAGTTACGGTATAAGCAAAATTTATGATATAAGCAAAATTTGGCTTGTATTTGAGCAAAGATGCCTGTGTATCAAGACTGCATGAAATCCCAAGTCTCTGGAAAAAAAAACCCAAACAAATGCACATTGGCAGTTTCGTGAGAATGAAAAGGGAAGTAGGAAATTTAAGTACGTATTGTACTGTATGGAACAAAATAGTTAAAGGTTGACATGTTATATTTTGGAACGAGAAAAATGGAATTAGTGACAAGTCCCTTTGAGATCCTTTGGGATGAAAGATGGCACATAGTGGCAGGATGCACAGTATTTGCTGTATTATTATAATCTTTCTAATTGTTCAGAGAAATAAAATGTACTTTGCTTGCCATCCTGTCCCTCAAATTTCCATCCCCTCTTAGAATATGCATTTGAACAGTATAAAATGATGTTTTGGCAAGCCCTGTTGAAGATAATTACACAGACACTTTATTTAGGTCAAAGCAACTGGGACTACAGTTTCTTCTTCCAAGTTCCTAGAGATTGTTATTTTTGCGGAGGGGTCATCTGCATAACTTAGAAATGAAGAGGCCCTTGCATTGTATATGAGGCATAATTTTGTTTTTTTTTCCTGTTTGCCTTTGATCTGCACAGAATGAGGAAAACCTCCTCCAGTTTGAATTTCAGAATTACACGAATTCTGAGTTTGGAGAATCACAGAGCACTGGGAAGAAAAGGGAGAGCAGGTTAATTTTCTATAATGCTTTATATATGAAAGGAAGGAAAAATCTTAATAGCATGTTGCAACAAATGCATCGTGTGTTCGTGTGCACACGTGTGTATGAGTGCACGCATGCTCAGGCCTCCAGCTCTGTGGTTGGAGTTGGCACCGAGAACCCAACTAATAAATAAAGCTCTGACGGGTTGTGTTAATCATTGCTACTCTTGGAAAACCACTTTCGTAGGCTTTAGTTTGTAAATCTCATGCATTACTCAGATGTTTAGCGCTCTCCTTCTGGGGAAACATTTTGTAAACCACATGTGTCGTTTCTCTTCTGTAAACAGAGGAGGAGAACCTAATTTTGGGGTTCTCCAGATTTACAAGGTAAATTTGCAAATTTGCAAAAGCCAGTCCCAGGCTACGCACTAAAAGTTGCAATTACTGATACATCCTAAATAGAACATGAGGCTTAAAATAAAATTGTCAGTAAGCTATGAACCCTGTGTGATGTGTCAGCACAGGAAAAGCTACCGCAATTCACCCATCATCCAATGCAGTGATGTTCCAGAAGAGATGAATTTGACCTACTCTTTTTTCATGCTAACGTAACAGCCTAAGAGTGATGGGATGTCATATATGTTGATAGTTTCCAAATAAGTTAAGAACTATGATCTCTTCGTGCTTTTCCACTAGCTGTATATCTGATGTGTACCATATAAAATTATTAAATAACAAGGCATCATGAGCATAGCTCCTTTAATCCCTGACATTAAAGTAGATAATTTCCCTACATTTTTATATAAGCCCTATAGAATACCTATGAAGTTATTCATATCTATAAAAGCATAACCATATATTTTATATTTTATGTGTATATTATTTTATCTATATTTGTAAAATAATGCGTTTATATATTTAGAATATAACTTTATAAATATAATAAAATGTCAGAAAAGCTCTTGCTGTCTTGAGAGTACAAGTGGAAAACAAGGGGCTTTTTTGTATTGTCACAGAACTCCAAAAATCCTTTGGTAAAACTGCAGCTGTGTGGTGCTCTTTGGCTGGTGGCCTGTGCAGTGGAGGGATGGCATCAGGCTCCTGCCGTTACTTACCAAATGATTCCCTTCTTGGCTCAGCGCTGGGAAAATATTCTCCTTCAGTTATCTTAGATATTTTATATATATACATATACATATAACATCTTAATTTTTGGAAAAGAATGGAAGCTTTCTTTAATCAGAAGCAGGAGAAATTTAACATGTAATTAAGTTAGGGTATCTTGGGGTGCCTTTTATTTGGAAAATATTATGTGCCACAGGGATGCTGAGTTCCATAACATCTTATGTTACTTATTATTCAGAATTGTTTTCCATTCTTATATTTCCTACTTTATGATAGGTGCAGAAGCAGAGGCATCATCTAAGAACAAAAACAAAAGAGGAAAAGTGAAAAACTTAGCTAAGATTATGGAAGTTTGTACAGTCCTTTATTTACTCAATCAGAGGACTGTATGGCTGTCCTGTGAAGTGGAATCATCTAATTAGGAGATGCTACAAGTATTCAACCGAAGTACTACAGCTAAATTCTGTAATTGCCACATGGAGCATCAACTGTGTCTTCATGTATGCTGTCTGCTCCTATAAGATTGCATCAGTGTGATCTATTGTGCCATCAATATTACTTCTCATTTTCAGTGGGGACTCCAGTGAGACTCTGCAACCTTATCAGACTCCTGAATAACTTGGAGTTGAGTTGGTTACAATAGGAGCAATTATTATAAAGGAAAATTATTAAAAGTTTCATCTACCAAAATTAACTTTTGACTGACTTTCATTTAGTAGCTTTGATTGAAGTATGCTATGATCCACACAGACTGTGTTTTAAGATGACAAAAGAAATTCAATGGTACTAACTGCAAAATAGTTGTATAAAGGGAAGAATCCTCCCTAAAATCCTTGCTTGTTCGTGCCCATATATTTATGGACAGGATGGTATAGATACCCAGAGATGTTGAAATAGTTTTGGAGAGATGTTCCAAAGGATCAGCTCAAGAAAGGCAAAGGGAACATTAGGAAAGACTAAGTAAAGAACAGAGGGAAAAATCAAAAGCTCATTATGTTATTATGCATGTTCATGACATATCTGTATTTTAACTCAATCTTTATCATAACTCAATGCAATTATGTTTAACATATCTCAAAAAAGACAACGGTAATCTGAAGAGGTACAGAGAAATGTGATGTTTTACTAGATGCAGGAATGCCTTCCATACAGTGTGCATTGGAAAGGATTGGACTTTTTAGCTTAGAAAAGAACTTCTGAGGGGATATGACAGAAGTCTATAATAAAATTAATATGGCAGAGAATGTGATTAAGGAAGGATTAGGCTCTGTTTTTTGCAATCCAGTGAAATTATTAGGTTTGAAATAAACAAGATCTTTTTTAGTGCAGTGCAGAATCAAAATGGAGAATAGGATATAGCGGAAGTGAAAAGTCAAAATGAGTTAAAAAAGGAATTAGACATATTCACTGAAGTCCACTGAAACATAAATCATATGTTTCAGAAGTAAACTCTCTTTCATGGGGTCTTTAAAACTGAGGGAAGCTCTGCAGGCAAACTGGAGCTCTGTCTTTGCTGCTTCCCCAGGCATCCATCGCTGGGTGCAGGCTGGGCAGATTGTCATCTGATCCAGCATGGATTTTATGTTCTTACCTGTCCGGTGTTTAGAAATCTTGTCTTACACTTGGCATATTTTATTATTTTTATTAGCCTTTATTTACCATCTTGAGATCTGTTGTTTGCTGCTCTTCCCACCCTCTTAGGTCCAATCAAACAAATGTGGGAGACATGCAGAGCCTGTGCTAATGGACTTGAGCGGAAAAACAAGTTGTGGAAGAGACCACAGGTGCTTGGACAAGTGATTTGCTCTTGCTCATAGAAGAGCAGAGTGCTAGTCAGGAATAACTTTATCTGTCTGTGGTGAATTCTTGACCTTGTTAGAATCAATGGCATAACTACCTTTGACTCCAAAAAGAGTTAGCTCTTCACCCTTTGTAATGAAAATTCTGTAGACGTTAGTTAGTATACTGTATTCTGAATTATGATATATATTAGAATAGGCTAGTCCAGGCTAGAAAAGTAATTAAAGAGTGCTCTTTCCAATTAATGGAAGCCTATTTACTTTACCTTCAGAAACTCTGAACTGCTTCCATCACTGTGTGCGATACTTATCACAAGCTGCCTTGGTGATTATCCAGTAAGGAGCTGCAACTCTGAACTCACAGCGAGCTCTGAGAACCCAGGAGAGGCAACAGACAGCCCTTAACAGACAGCATGCATCTTGCAAAATCAGTTTTAAAATGAGTTCATCCATTTTTTCAAGTATATAGATTCCTGCCCTGCATGTTGGTGTTCTGAGCCTCACTCTGTCTAAATTTTCTACCTGCATAAGTTAAATTCAACATGGAAAACCCCTGGGGAATATAGCAGTGCCTGTGAAAGGGGGACCTGGATGTTCTTGATTACGAGATGTATATCTCAAATAGAGTAGGAATGATTTTAATCCAGATTATGACATTTGTATTCTTTTCAAGTTAGTCTGCATAAGGGAAAACTTATTAACATCTCAAATCTATGGTAGAAAAATTATTTTCCATATTAAGATAAAAATCTTCAAGTTAATTTTAAATCTTATATATTTGTTGTTTTTTTTTTCTTGGTTTGCTTTGTCTTTATGAGATTTCTCTTGTCCCAGTGCATTTCATGAATAACAATCTTAAATCTTCAAAATAACAATAGCACTTGGATTTTCTTCCACATTAACTGGACTGCATTTTTTGAACACATGCTAGAGGTTTTGAGTCACATCCTTCTGAAAACTGAATCAAAGGAGCTTTGTTGATTTACACAGTCTGAAGATTTTTCTCTGTGTTCTGGGCTTTGCCACTAGCCCCAGATTTCATGCTACAAGAAACCATGAGAGTTTCCATCATGACTATATAACTGGCTCTATGCTTCCAAAAGCTAGGAGAAGGAGAAATACAAATGGTCTGGAGAGTATTAGTACTGGAAATTGGTTTAAATTTAGTAGTACAAAGTGCAAAGTACTTCACTTAGGAAACAATAACAAGAATTTCTGCTAGAAAAATGAGACTCATTTAGACAGAAGACAAATGTCTGTATCTCAAACACTGCAGACTAATACACAGAGATGTGCTTAAGCCATTGACGATGATGTGGCTGTGAAAAAGGCAAAGGAAATCCCAGGTAAGACATACCTACTAGAAATAGCAAAATATTAGAGATGCTGCATATGGCACGAGAAGGATCTCCTCTGGAATAGGGTATGCAGTGTAATTCTGTTCCCTCTTATTGAGTAAGGATAAACTTAAATAGGGGAAAAATGTCTATGTGAATGTACTGGGAAGAAGGCAGGCAAGCAACCTGTCTCAGGAGAAGAGGCAGAAAGAGCTTGACAAGAGAAGCTAGTGTCCTGCCTCCGCCCTCTTGCATGAGAGTATTATTTGTAGCTTCACAAGCAAAAATGGTGTGAAAATCACCCAGACCGCCATTCTGTGGTCAAACAATGGCTGAGAGCTACACGTAGACCCTAAAACCAAACATTTCTTATGTCCTTGGAGATTTCACAGCTTGCTTTCTCACAGATGAATTTTAATACATCTGTCAGTCTTCTTTAGGTAGGAAAAGTAGCATACAGTATGCAACACTGACATGATTTCCTATCCACTCTCCATATGGATACCGTCAGAGTAAGCTGCTTCACATAAAGATATTCTTAGTGGGAGCATAGCAGCATCCGCGTGAGGATCGAACCGGGGATTAATTCTCCCTCACTGTAGGTGCCTAAGGTGCTTCACATAGAAGCCTAGTCATATCCAGAGGGCAATCAGATCTTAGGTGGGATGAAACACCCTGGGGAGATGTCTCTTGACTAGGTAGTGTGATTTGGCACTTGGGTTTGATGTCTCAGACGGTGCCTCTTTAACATCTCGTAGTTGAATCCCTCCCCTTCGTGCAGAATTGCTGGTGTGCTGCAAATTCTCACCTCAATCTGAAGTGACTTCAAGATGAAGATGAAGCCAGCATCAAAGAACAAAATCAATGGTTACTTTATCACTGATTTGAAGGCAAGAGCACTGAATTTAAATTAACATTCCTACCCAGGATATGACTTCTTAAAATGTATGCTTTGCCATGAATCCCTTCCTCTAAGGGCAAGGAGATGGTACTTAACTCATTCTAAGTTTCTTTACTGGTCGCTTCTACATGATTAATTCAAGCCTCTGAGGAAGAATTACTTCCAGGTTGACTTTTCCACCGGTTGGAATCTCTCCTGTCAGGAGTATGAAGCTGTCTCCCACACAATTTAAAAATCTCTTTGATGTAGCCTGTATCTAGCTCTAGCTGCACAGTAAATATCTGGGAAATTAAACTCTCTAATGGGGAGGGTATCCTGTGGTTACAAGTATCTTGAGAGTTGGTCCAAGAATTATTATTCTTGCTTTCCTCCAGTCTTGGTGATCTATAGCGTTTACCTCCTGTAGATTTCCCTTTGATTTTCATTCCTTTTGTCTTTATCCAAGAATTTCACTACCCTATTCTCCATTTTCATATTGTCGTCTGCTGGCATTGGAGATGTTTTTCACATACAAAACCATCCCTCCTCTGTCTCTTCCCGTTGTATCTCTTCTATATAAATTGAACCTGTCTGTACTGATATTCTGGTTATGAGAATCATTTTACAAGGTTTCACTTGCACTCATACTTTCCATTATTTAGTGATACTTCTAGTTCTTCTTGCTTGTTTCCCATACAGAATTTCCATTCACATAAAGCCACTTTATGACTTTAGTACTTTTATTATTCATCTTCTATTTCAGAGCCTCAACTTCTGTCTTATTTTGTGTGTTAAAAGCACACTCTTGATTCTTTGGATTAAGTAAAAGCTTTCCCTTTCAGCTTATTTTAAAGCCCACATAACAAGCCAATTTTGTACCTGAGAAGTTGTCACTCTCTCTGTTTTAGTGGAGACCATCTAAGCAAAGCAGCCATCTCTCGTCACAGAAGATAGCTGAATGCTCTTTGATTCTAAAATCTTTTTTCCCTGTGCTGTGGGAGAATATAGTGATCGGTGTCTCATATCTGCCTTTGCTTTTCTTCACCAATGCATTGTATCGGAAGGTTCTGTGAAAAAAAATCACCTGGGTTGATTTCAGCTTCGTTTCTTTCCCTGTTTCTTTTCCTTGATCTCTGAGGAGGTCTTTCATCTTCCCTAAACAAAATTATAGCTGTTCCTTAAGTCAGAGATTGCTTATCAGAAAAAAACCCTTCCTTCTAAAGAAATAAATAAACAGAACAAAACTAGACGAATATGAAACAAATGTTTCACGTTGCTGCAGTTATCAGTATGCTAATGTCCATGCTCTGCAGTATTACTGTGGAAATACTGCGGTATTACTGTGGAAACAGTGATGTGGGTTACTAAAAGAAAGATGATCTACTGTCAAATGGCTGCCAAAAAAAGAGGGGTTAATTTCTTTATGAACCTTCCTATTAAAAAGAACAGCAGAAAACTGAAAGTCCCATCTGATTCATATTGCTGCAGATTTTGAAGGCTGAGCTCAAGGCATCATAACAAAATTGCAGCCCCAGCACTCTGGGAGATGTTCTTGTGCCGTGCAGGATCACTGAAGGGATAAGCAGAAATATTATTTGTATTTTAACAGATAAATGTCAGTTAGCTGTTTTCCTGTTTTAACAGGGAATTTGAATGATGATTCCTGAGTTTCTCTGAGGTTGGTTCACTTAGCAGCACTCTTTGATATTTGTGAAATGCCAGCTTTCTATGAATATAGGAGTTTGGCAAAGAACGAGAGAACTATTCATTAAAATTCAAAAGTACATAAATGACAAATAAGGAAGTAATTTAGAGGATGTATTTGGCATGTGGGGTGTGGAAACCAACCAAGTAGCCTACTGCAACTTTGACTATATTTGAAGTTATGTATTTAACTCATCCTTCTGATCCCAGGCTGGCTGGAGTCTGCAGAGGAAGCGTTTTCAGTCCTGCGAGAGGCACCAGGTGTGCTTTGTACTGAGGTCAAGTGATGGCCTCTAGACACAGCGAGGCCAGGGTAAAGGCTGAAGAGCTGGGCCATCTGCTGCCCGTGCTCCGTGGGGTTGATGGAAAGTGACAACACTGACGTAACCAAATGACAAATAAGGTAAATACAGTGATGTAACCAAGAGCATAGTTTTTTATATCTATTGCCACACGAAGCCAGGAATGGGTGTTCTCCAACCAATGGCAATTTTTTTCTCAAGAAAGGAAAAGGGAACATGTTGTTATCTTTCCGCAAGGATTAGAAGAGCTTGCTTTGTCTCTGCTGTCCTTACAGCTGGCCTGCCTTTGGATATCATCTTAAGCATCCTGGCATGCTGAATATTCATTTCTATTTGTACTTGGAATAGATAGATGAAAGCTATGTACTGGGATCACCTGTACATGTGAACTGCACTGTCAGCATGTGGAAACAAAGTGATTTCTACTCAAGCTCACATTGTCTACCAGGCAAAAAACATCTCAGAGATGTCAAAGCTTCCTTTGCACGAGCATGCCACAATGCTTGTGCAGACTGCATTACAGATCTGTGTTGCTGCCTGGAGTTTGCAAACATGCCTTAGCTCCCTTTTCACAGGCAGTCGCTTGCATGGGAAAAAGCTAATGAGTTCAGAGGGAAGGTTTGCAAATATGCGGTACCATGAAAAAATATTGCAGAAGCCATCAACCCTATTCAAAAAGAAAGAGAATATCAATCTATTATTCCTTCTAATAAGCTCAATGGTACTCACTAAAGCCAGGAATTACCTTTATGGGCTTGCGTGCCATTTTAAGGTACACAAACTGCATGGTAACTTCATTGTTCACAATGGTAATTAAGTCACTACATTATCTCATCACAGTGAGTCACTTAACTGGCATCACTGTTGCAAGATGGGAAAATTTACCAAGCTGGAAAATTATGGGTCAGATTAACTCCTAGTGTAGCATTCAGAAGTGTTATGCCCTGAATACATTTGGCCCACCCTTTATAAATTAGATTGTGTTTAATGTGCTTTGGAGGGGAGATGAATCAGACTTGCTGTTTGGAAGGCAAAAAAAAAAAAAAGAAAAAACCTGTCTCATGCTTTTAGTTTGCCCATTCCTTAGGGTAAATGGCTGTTGAAGTTGTGGAAACAATCCCCTGTTTTTCCAGAAAAGGCCTACCTGCAGCTTCAGCAGTAGATCACCAAGAGAGTGTATCTTCTGTACCAGGTCATGGGAGTTCAGCCCAGCATTGTACAGTAGAAAGAGCATGCCTGCAGTCTCTTAAAGACATCAGACCGCTGCAAGTCAGCCATGCGCATGGCCCTGAAGGGATATCTACAAGGTACTTAAAGCTATAGCATCACACACAAAGGTCTGGAATCGAGTCTAAAATATACAATTACATTTGAAACCTGTTTCAAACCAGCCCACCAATATCTGTTTTTGAAAAGCCCCTGTGACTGAATTTTCCTTTTGACCATTAATTTTTTTTTTTTTGAACAGAAGAAAACAGAAACTGTTGATACTGTCATATTTTTTACTGATGACTCGCATGATCCCTGAGTGACAGCTCCTTCATTCAGTTGCAGGAAAATACGGACATCGTGCCCAGGTAAACACTCATTAACTTTTCTTGACAGCCGTTTTTAAATTAAAGGAAAAAAAAAAAAAAAGGCACTCCAAGTTGCTGCCAAATTTGGCAACTCTGATCTTGTCCTGACTCTAAGCCCAAGGAGCATCGAGCAGTTTGGTTTCGGAGGACTCTGGTGTGCTCAAAGCCAGGCGGGTGCTGCTGTCTCCGGCTGGGAAACGCATGGAGCAAATCCCCTGGGTGGGTGCGGAGCCCTGCTCTCCGTGGTTTTTAGTTTTGTGGAAAGAGTTAAGCATTAGGAGACGAGGGTTCAGGGAAGGAAAGTCTGAGCCTGTTGAACTTGTTTTTCTCTCCCCCAGAGCTGCCCAAGTTTACAGTCTGGCGCTATCTGTAGGGCTTCAGACAGCAATAAAAGGGAGGCAGAGAGGTTCCCTGACAAAAGCCTGAAACCCTGGTATCTCTTTTGTTTTCACCCTAGTCTGTGGCCACTGACATTACTCCCTTACACCATGGATGGATAATAAGCCCCCTTCTCAGGAATAGAAAAGCTCTTATACATTTTAATGTGACCTTAGACAGTGCTTTTCAGAAATCACAGGCACATCTGACTACACTTGAGGTTGAATTGAGCTAATGGCATTCACCTCATCTTTAGATGCAAAATTGGAAGATAAAAAGACCTTGATGTGAAAAGGAAAGGGGGGTTGTGGGGAGCGGGGGTGGGGGGAAGAGAAGCAGATTAGAGATATTGCTTAAAAATCTTATGATTGCTAGTTGATAACGAAATGTCTCCTTCTCTTTCTAAAAACCCTATGGGCTTGCAAGATGTCCTTGCGCTTTTATTTTTAATGATAGAATCTTTTTATTCCCTGGCCAAGGAAATTTCAATGTTGCTGCATATGTGGCCAGGAGATATGTTGACCTTTAGCAAATCTTATTTTTAAAATCAGATGGAACAGTTATTGCAATATTCCAGCCCTGTAAGATTAAAAAAGAGCTTTCTTCCTCTGTAATCAGACGTGGATTAAATTTATTAAAGGTGCAGTATCTCTTTTTTAAATGACACTTGCCAGTCATACTGAATTCTAATAAGCCATTTGAAGATTTTGTATCCTCCTGCTTTTATTTTTTTTTTTTAAAAGCTGAAACCAAGGCATTATAAAAAGAGTGGGATAACTTATTTGACTAGCAAAGAAACTTGATGTTAACAGGAAAAGGGCAGCAGACAAAAGAAAGCAGCTGAAACATTAATGAATGATAACGCTGAGCAATGAAACATGCAAAGGAACATGCAACGTGGAAATTCAATGAGGAAAATACGATTTAAAGACCAAAGTAAATCTACTCAGTGAAAAGGTGCAACGGGCACAGAAAAAGGCTTAAAATAATCAAGTGGTGAGTTGGTTATAATAATTTCAGTTCTGTTCCTGAGCAGAGCTGTCTGCTTGTTGGATGCATATGCACATTTGAGAATGTGAGACCAGTCAGTCCTATTTGAATGTGTTTGTATTTGCTAAGTACGAAGAGTTGCTTGGGGTTGTCCAAAATATAAGTAAAGCTATAAGCCTTTCTCTTGGGAGTGTGCAGACTGACTAGATGGGTTCCTTGTCACTGTTAAAATTTTCAAAGCAAATTTGGAGGGTTATTCAGCAGCTTCTATTAAAATGAATCTATTTTGAGTCTTCCTTGAAAATCTTAACCTCTAAGCGTAGGTGCAAATACACTGATGGCACAGGAAATGTGGAATGTACAAGGACACTCAGAAGTTTCTTGTTAAGCATATCCATCCTTTCAAAATAATTAATAGAGTCCTAATTAGGAATCTGATCTATGCTTTCTGATTATGCCTAGCAAGGGAGTCTTTCTATCTGACCTTTCCGGTCCTACTTGGCCAAAATTTTTGGTGGTTCTGAACTTGCTTTGCAGAACCTGGTCTGGATGTGTGATGATCACAGTGGGCATCTTCACGGATGGCTTCCCCCTAAAAAAAAAAGGAAAAAAAACCCACATTTTTTGCTCCACTGTGTGCAAAGCCCTGATTTGTGAGCTGTGTTTCAGCCTTGGGGTCTGGCTGGGGGTCTCGGTCAGGATGGTGCTACAGGGACACGGGGGTTACTGCCCCTTCCACACCAGTGTGGGGAGAAGCCATCCAGTGCCAGGAGCTGTCAAAGCACCTTCCCACATCCCACACCAAACTTCCCAGTTCTCTTTCTGGTTTCTATCTCTTATTCCCCAGGAGATGCCCGTTATTGGAATTATATATGATAGTGTGATACATAGAGCCAAATATATCCCCAGGGTAACTTTGCTGACAGTAGTAGATTAGCATGTGTGATAAATTTGGCCAGTCCTGTGATGCAAAAACTCTTCTTTTTATCCCTAAATAAACATTAATTAAAATTTTTACATACATAAAATATATGAAAGGAAAAAAAAAAAAAACAAACCGCTCCTGCATTAACATTATAAGAAATACCACTTAGAACAGCGAAAGCTAGGAAATTAAGTAATTCAAGCTAGTCTGGAAAATTGAAGCATCAATGCCAGCTAACAGGAGCTGAGAATTAACTACCTGACTGCAATTTGTTAGTCATATTATTCTCCTATGATTTTCATTATACATAGGAAAACAGCCCTACTTTGAATGTGTGATTTTTTAAACCCAGATGCTTTAGGAGCCTTAGAACTTGTAAATCAAAACCAGAAGAGGTTTTTGTCTTCCTTATCTCTCTTTCTCTCAATTTCCTTTCCTCCTTTCCTCCCTTCCTTCCTTCCTTCCTCCCTTCCTCCCTTCCTCGCTTCCTTCCTTTTTCTTTTTTTCCTTGTCTTCTTTTTTCATCTTCTTTTTTCACTTTCTTCTTTGTCTTTCTTTTTTTGTTTGTTTTTTTTTTTTTTTCTCTTTCCTTCTGTTTTCTTTCTTTTTCCTCTCCTCTCCTCTCCCATTTTTTCCTTCTTTCTCCTTTTTTCTTTCTCCTCTGCTGTAGCTAATGGGAGTGCCTAACATTAGGCCGGTGTTCTTGTCATAATTTTCTAAATAAAAATTATTATTATTAGAGGGTGGTCCATTATTTCCTATGTTTTAAAATGTATTTTAAATTGCTTTTATGATATTGTACAATGCCCCAAGCACTTCAGTGGGGGAGCACTTTATAAATAAAATTATTATTATTATGCTTAGTGCACATGTCAGCAAATGTTCATAAGAAATAAGTGACTGGTACCCTTGCCCTCCAGAGACTGAGAGCCTTATTTCTTTAACTTGACTTTCACCGGCCTGAAGTCTGGGTAAGAATTAGAGTCACTTCTAATCTTGTTCTTCCTATTGGCACAAGAAAATGAGCTGTCATTGAATAGCACTGGCAATGAAGGGCCATTTTTATAATTCCTTCTACATCATATGCTATAACCACATTCCCCCTTTTTAATTTGAGGATGTAAAGTTGTCAAAAGGGAAAAAAAAAGCGCTCTTTAAAATTTCAATGGGACCTTCTGGAAGATTCATGTGTGTTGTGTGCATGGAAGCGTGGGTGGACTGGCAGAAAGGCAGGAATAATCTTAGATTGTGTTAATGTTATAGTTTAATAAGCAGTTTGGTGCAGTATATGGAGAAGGTGTTGGTCCTAAGTTCTGATTGTGTAGTTTTTGAAATCTGCAATTCTTTAATAGATAATTTTTTTTTTCCTTTTAGATGAACTTTAAAGAAAAATGATAATGTAAGCACTGCTAGTTACTCTAGGTTGGGATTTAAGATTACAGCATTTAGTAAGATTATATATTTGATGAACAAGGCGAGGTGGTGTGTGTCAGCCTTTGAAGGGGTTACCTCGCTTAGGAAGTGAGTATTAACAGCATCTCAGCCCTACCAAGATTAATGTCAGTGGAATCAAAACTGGCATTAGCAGAGCACTGTTGTCAGGAAGCTCGCGACAGTTCAATAACTTTAACACACTGGGTAGATTTCAGTGTGTGTGTCAAAGACTAGTACTGCTTAAAAAGCCATGTGGCAAGTAGGAAGTTTTAATATAAAGATCATAAAAGATTTGAATACCAAATGTACAAGTGTTGAGTATTACTTGTGGGTACTTGGGGAAAAAAAACAACTTTTTTTTTTTTTTTCTGTCTCCCCTTCTCCCCTCCTTTTTTTTTTTTTTTTTTTTTTTTTGAGGGGTTTTAGATGGGGATTCCCATCTATGAAGAATTGGTACAGGGGTCTAATACAACCAGTGGATCTAATCTCTCATATATAGGTGTCAATGAACCTAATGAGGAAATGTGGTTTGTTAGCTAATGTTAATAGGAAGGATATGTAAGAGAGGGATGGAAACTGCCTTTGATGGGTTTGTTAAACATCACGCTGTATGTCCTGGGTTTGATTTTCGCTTACTTTTATGTTTCTTTACTTTTTCTGTGACAGTATGAGGGAGTCCAACCACTGTAAAAAACTAATTGTGCATCCCCCTTTGCTAACTATAAAGACTGATCTCTGAAGCCAGAGGAACACTGATGAAAGCCGGTGATAAACGCATATATAGGTGTATAAAAATGTATTTTTCGGGGCACTTAAAAGAATTGCACATGAGGGCTGCATATAAGGAGCTCTTTTTCAGCTCCTTCCCTGAAGGACGAAACAAAACAAGCCCGGGCTCCCAGCCGATGGGCACACAAAGGCAGTGGTTCCCCATCAGCCCGGCGAGGAGCGGAGCGGGGCCGGGGGGGCTGCGGATGCCGACCCTGCCCGCCCCCGCCTCGGGAGGGGGGGGAAACGGGAGCAGGGGGGTGTTTTTGAACCGTCCGAGGAGCTGCTCCGCTCTCCTCCCTCCCAGCCCGTCCGCGAGTGGGGCTTGACGGCTTTTAGCAGGGATGTAAAGTAGGAAATATTGTCTTTTTCGGCTGAATTTTGTCAGAGCGTCGGAGCTGGGAGCGTTCCCCGGACCGGCGGGCGGTGCTTTCGGGGGCTTGTTCTGGATGGGGAGCTGCACTTCGGCACAAACACCCCTCCTTCTTGGCAGGAACTCGGGGTTCATGTCTGTCAGACAGACAGCAGTTCAGTTTACAGCTCAAGTTAAGATAATACGGTGTGCCACGTAAATTTGCAGGAGTGATAAGTTTGGGGATGTTGTCTGTGTCTTAGGGAGGGGAAGAAGACAGAGTCATTTGGGGTGGAGGATTTATTGTTACTGTCCTGTTAATTTGTCTAACTAAAAATACGAAAGAAAGCTGAAATGATAAAAGAGTATAGTGTGCTTATTTCCCTCTGGTGCAGGATTTTTATAAATAAAGGAATTTGGCTGCAAGTGATCAGAAGTAGTATTTTAGCACAAGCCTTAAACCACACACTATTATTACCCATTCCCATGCTTCTTTCTCTATGTATCTACAGATATTTTTGCTGTCCTGGCTGTTGTGGAAACATAGTCCTTTTCACAGCTTTCTCTTTTATAAGTTACTAGGATTTGAAAACCTAAATCTGACTTCTGGTCCCTCCTGATTCTTTAATAGCTGCCTCTGCTCTGCAGTTTGCTGCTGAAAATCCAGAACTACTGGAAAGGAAAGATAAATAAATATAAAAAAAAAATTATTTGCTTTAAATGTGTGAAGTGTTCCAATAATTTTAAACAGTTTAATTTAAATTTTAAACTGCAGATCTTCAACCTCTAATCACTTCTAAACTGAAGTGGTTTTAACCAAATGTGAAGTGCTGCAGAGTTTGAAATGATTATGCCTGGAGTAGATGACTCTAAACTTTGGAGAGGGTTGCAAACGATTTATTTTTTTATTTCTTTTTTTAAAGGAGCACTTGCACATGCATCAAACTATTCCTGCTGAAGAAGGCGAGGGGCTGAGAGGGAAGCTCTATTAATACTGCAAGACCAGAACAGTGAAAGGAGCGAAGCATTTTGAAAGTTTACAGGGGGGTACAGCCTTCAGTGCCAGGCTGAGCAAACTTAGAAAGCCCTTCCCAGCCCCAGAGCCTCGGTAGGGCTGAGGGCGTGCTGGGCTGGGGGTGCAAGGCAGGGTGGGTGTCCGGGGGGTGTGTGTCTGTGGTCCCCAGGCTCCCTCGCCGCGGGGAGGTGAGCCTCGGCAAGGCTCTGCGGAGAGAGGAAGGTATGTGTGCAGCAGGGGGATGGTTAACGCTTCCAAATTCGCAGCTATGTTTTTAGGACTCTTTCCAGCCTTAGTTTCTCTTCAACATTTTTATTTTAGGGCTTTCAGTCTTTGCATTATGTGTTTTTCCTGTTTGAGGGAGCGAGTAAGAAACTTAAACTAGAATTCAGAAGCTGGTCCAGGACTCGGCTCCAGCTGGAAAAACACATGTGCTGGCATTCAGCTCCCGTAAGCTCCTTTCTGACTATTTTGAATGCTGGCATTGTTACAATAGGCAGGGGAACAGCCATGATAGCCCAGGGTGACAAATTGCTCAGTCTTGTGCATATATGTTTTTGCCTGGCTGGATTTTATTAGCATGTAAGCATCGTCTGCGGACTGCGCATTCTTCCCCTTTCATTTTCATGACCCCGTCCAGTTCAGACGACTGACAGATTCACTATGTGATTTCCAGCTTTTGATGATTAACTTTTTGACAGCGGACCTTATCTTTTATTTAATATTATTATGACGATTATAACAAAGGGCTGTGTGTCGGGCAGCGTGGCAATCAGGCTGGGTGCCGCCCCCTTAACTCTGGTGATAACTTTATGTTGATTTAACAACAAAGCAGAACGCCACTTTATGGATTAAATGGGGAAAAAGGGGGACAATGCTGAATCTGATTATTATGGTTGCTGCAGTAGGTAGCTATTTTATGTCAATAGGTAGCTATTTTATGCCGTGCTTCTTCAAGGACTTTGGTACTTATTTAACTTTCCTCAGGCAAGTAATCCCATTGACTTAAGCGGTACTACACATATGTGTGTAAGGGCCAGGGCCTGATTATGCAGAGAGGATGTAAATAAACATCAACTTTTTCCCCTTTGGTTAAAAGGAGACTCTTGTAAATGAATGAAACCAAATGAACAAACAGAAAACAGATGAAAGAGAAAACATCCCTTCTTCCTGAAAGAAAAACGTTACATGCATCACTTCAGATTTGGCAGCCTCTTGTCTCTTGCAGACTCTGTTTTTGTTTGCTTAGAGATGGCTGAATTACTATTTTTGATACCACTTAGGACCATGTGCTAGAAACGGGTTCTCGGCAAAGCCTCCCAGTGGGGCTGGAGAAGATCTCTCAAGCACGCTCCGTGCTCTCCAGCGGGGACGACAGGGGAAGGCGGCCAGGGGTAATTTTTGCCATGCAGCCCCTCTTTTGCATAGGAATTTGCATGAAAGATATAAACACACTTTGCGTGTGCAAATCAGAAATAGCTGCTTGTTGGGCGTGTGCCAAGGAGAAAGGCTTTGACTTTACAGCTTTGCTTTCACTGCTGGTCCAAGAGCTTAAATCTCTCATCCTCCAGGTGGTTATTAAATTATCCATGTCTATATTGCTCTATCTTTGAGGTGATTTTTGTTCTGTTTTGATGTCTTTCCTGAGGGTAAGACTCTGGTAGAAGGACACTAGATGCACAAGACCGATTTCTTTTCTACTCCAGGAGCTGCTTGGTAGAATACTGACTCCCTGGTTTCCCAGCAGTTCTTTCCCCATGTGAGTTAGATGCTGCTTTGTTGCTTTGATTTGAAACAGCTGCTAAGGGGATCTTTGCCACTGAGGTTTTGGTGACAAAATGGAGATTATATCCTCAAACACCCTCCCAGACATGTCTCCTTCCTTGCAGGGAAGGAGGTGAGGTTAGCAGGCTTTGGGAATTCAGTACTGGCAAACAATGGAGGCATGATATCCCCTTTTCACCACTGAAGTGGAGCGAAGGGGCTGCGTCAGGGCAGAATCCTGTATCCCTGTTTAGCAGATGTTCCTCTGAGATTTTCCAATCAGTACATCTCATGGTTGGACTCAAGCAATACCAGATAAAATCAGCCCTTTCAGTGGGTGGAAAAACAGTCATGAATGTGTGAAAACTGTCTGGGAACATCCACGCTCTTCATTAAGGTCTTTGTGTATACTGAGGCTGATGGAAAACCTCCTGCCATCTTCTCTGAACTTTGGATCAGGCTTATACGTGGATTTCAGTGATCAGCAGAGGTCTTGTTACAGATTGCTGTCCTGGCTAAACGCTGGAGGTTGACCTTTAAAGGTACAAGGTCTGAGCTGTGACAGCACGAATTAATAAACTGGGCTTTCGTTTTCCTCGCTAAAGCAGACTCTCATATCCTATAGATCGACTGCTGAGGAAGACATTTAGCAGACTGTGCTCCTCTGAGAATCTGGTCAAAGCTTTTGTGCTGAAACATTTATTCCATTCAAAACACACTTGTTTGCTGGCACTGAGACATTTCAAAAGAACAGGCCTGTTCTGACACATCTTCCAAAAGATTTCAAAACTGGACAGTGAAGCAGATTTCCATCAAAACCAGCCTGGCTCCTTACTGTTCCCCCTCTGCTGTCTGCCCTGTGGGCTGCCTGGGCTGGGATGGTCCCAGCCTTTATCCCTGCCACTGGTGTGACCCTCCTGCAGCCCCACAGTGTCCTTGCAGGTTCCCATTCCAGGTGTGCCTCTGTGGGAGGACATTTTGGGGCTTCCGGGCTCTGTTCTGCTTATAGGGCCATTGCTGAGCTGGAGGTGTCCGTGCTTGAGCTCCCCTGGAAGAACTTGATCTCAGGACTTCCAACCAAAGCACTGCAATCATTTACAGTAGCTTTCCCAAATTCTCCTTTCCGTTTCCAGCTTTGGAATCTCTGCTCTTCACTCTGGTGTGAATTTTTGGTTCTTTCAAAACTGCAGCCAGCTCTGGTCATGGTATGCACCTGGCTAACATGGCCTTAGAAGCTAAAGCGAGAAAAACGTGTGAGAATGTGGATGGGCAAATTAAGAGGGGGATTTTCTGGTGTCAGAAAATAGGTAAATAGTGCTTCACTCTGCAAACACTTACTGTGAAGTGCTTATTTTTGAGGGCAGTCTGATCACCTAAATGAGCCTATGCCCTGGGAATAAATGTGGGACTTTGGGCCATCACCTCATGTAAGTCAACATTGCTCCCTTCGGGTAAACAGATTAATGAACTTTATTTGTGGTGGATCCAGGTGCCTATTTCGTGAGAGGCTTTTGCAGAAAGTGGCCCACACAGTTTATCCCTTGTTTAGGGGCTGCACCAGCAGCACGTCATCTCCTTCTGACTTCTGCCCAGCCGAAAAATGGGATGTCCCCATTGCTGGGTCCAGCAGGACTGAGGGAGCCGGTGTCAGAGTGGCACCGTGGGCAGGGACGGCTCTCAGGAGCATGGCCAAGAGTGAGGAGCTGTGCTTTTCCGTCAGGGAGGCTGAGTTTAATTTGCTGGCTAATCTCTGGTGGTGAAATTCATTTCTGCTCTGTCTGTTCAGATTGCCCTGACACCCGCTGCACCCTTTGGCTGCCGGGTGCTCCGGGGGCAGTGGAGTGAGGAGGGGTGCCGGCTGCTCCTGGCTGCTCCTGGCCACGTTTGGCCATGGTGTGATGGATGGAGACTGGGGTCTGCTCAGCCATACCCACTTCCCACGCAGAGTCTAGGAAACTCATCACAGCGTGAGCGTCCATAACATTGGAGGCCTGAGATCGCCTGAGTTTTGTCCCTCCCTCCGTGGCTTTGAGCACTGAGATCAACATGATTGTTGCAGTTCCTCTCCTTTGTTCTTTCAGTCTATTTTTCACCATAAAATTTTTTTACGTTGGTTAGGGGAGGAATAGAAACAGAAGAATAGAAAGGAAAAGGTGAACTCTTTCTGGTCCTGCTCACATGGGACAACATTTCAAAACTTCCACATCTTCCTCAGTATTTTGGCTCTGGTTTTAATAACTTTTAATCACTTTCCTCGTTAGCCTGATTGTTCATTTTTCAATATGCTCCTTTAACTACTTATATACCTCACAAAGAATAGTGCAGAGAAAGCAAACTAATTTATTAGAAAAGCAGAACCACATGGCATTCCATATTGGGCAGATTTGTGATGAGCAATTAATTATTTCTATTTTTTTCCTCCCCAGTTTAAATACAGTTTAAGTTGTTGATGTTAATATTATCAAACCAACATTTTTATATCATTCGCCAGGCTTGACAGAATTAAGTGGATTTCTTTAAGTGATAATAGACATAATTAATTTGGTGTATAAGTTGCTTTGTCGCCTTTGAAGTTAAGTAAAAAATGAGATGTTAAGACTGAATTAGTGATATTTAATTGGAAGCCATTATACAAAATAAACTATATACGTGGTAGTTCCATGAAATAGGAATGAGAGACTATATGTATAACTGCAGAAATTAACAATTTGTGGTTGAATGTTTTGCCTTTAATAGATGTAAAGGTGGCAGCAGTGATTGTGAGCACAATGGAGAGAAGGCAGAGTGACACAGAAAGGGCTGGGCTGAGCTATTTGAACATGATTGACAAGAATAGTTACGTGAAATTTCTTTATAGGTCATGCAAACAGACAGAATGAAACCATTGCTCTTGGAGATAGTGCAAGTGTTTCATTTTCCATATTTCATCTTCTGTACTCCTATAATAAATAGTGGTTATATGCAACATTAATACCCTGCAAAGGATGTTAGAGTCAGCCATGTGCCTCTGCACCTGGCTTAGTAGATATTTGGAAGATAGAAGAAGATGTTAGCATGTTTAATGGCTTCTAACATGCAGCACTGCTTATCAGGAGCCCATTCTAAAAAATGACATGCCAGAGACCTGGCATTCTCCTGTGTATCAACTGGACAGCCTGGAAAATCTAATCTGCGATACCAGTATTATAAATTAGATATTACTCTCTGATATTATCAATTGATTATCAGCTCAGTCCTATGTAGATAAAATTTGGCTGTTTATTTAAATGACTATTTCTGGCCTGCATTTTCTTTCAGAAATAGCCTATTTTAAGTCTTAAGCTGTTAGAAGAAAGTTCTATTTTACTTTCACCCATAAGGATAAAGCAGGTGTGGCAGGAGAGTATGTAGAAGGAGAGGAAAAAGGATGGAGATGACTTCCCTTAAGTGGAACAGGCCAGCCTAGTAAAACCAGTAGTTCCCCCCCAAAAATAGTGGCTTAGGGAAGATAAAAAATGGGTGCTAGAAGTATTCCTATACTGTTGTGGTGAACTGAATGCTCTAGTTTATATTGGATGCCAGCTAGGTAAAGCTTGCAGTGTAAGTGAAGAGATTACAGTGGTGCCTACAAAAGGATGAAAACTAAAGCTTTTATTCCACCTGAATTTGCAAGGAAATAATGTGGATTATAACACCGAGATTGCCTTTCCCCCCTCCTACACCTTTGTTTACAGTGAAGACATGCACCAGGTTCATTCTTGGTCAAGTATGTGCCCACAGACCTCTCCAGTCTGGGTGGAAGAAAGAGGGGGTACTGTTGAGGAGTAAACAGAAGATGCCTGTGGTCACCTTTAAATTACTGTTATGGTGAAAGGTGCTAATAGCTGCCATCAAGTGAGCCTTTGATCCAAAGACAATAATAGATCTCATTAAAATCAGTGGGTTTGCCAAACACTTCTTTTCAGGCTCTGAAGAAGAAGCAACTGAGCCTCTTTAAATAGGAAGGAAATAACAGGCAGAGACAATGGAGGGATTTCAGGCAGCACATGCCAGGTCAGAGCTAAGCATGTAGGCAGGGGGATTTCCTTGGTGGCACAGAGGGGAGGGGGATGCTGGGTTTGCAGTTGCTAAGCATCTGGTGGCAGTAAAGCCACCCAAAATCCAGGAGGAGCAGTTGTGAGCAGGGCCGGGCAGCAGGAGTGGGACGGAGGGTCTCGGGTGTGGAGCTTGGTAGTGCTGAATGGTGAATTCTGGATACAGAAACCCCATTTGGCAAAAAAAAAAAAAAAAGGAAAAGTAACAACACAACCTAGAGAAGATCACTGTACTATGTCACTGTTTTCTTATCTAGAGTGGTCCTGGGGGGAACTGGATCCTGCCTAACTGCTAAGACCAAAGGAGCAACCCTGATGCGCTTGAGGACCAGTGAAGTCTGTGGAAGACTCCTGTTGCCTTTTGTGAGCTCTGGATCAGGTCAGGGTTGCCAAGAGTTTGATACTGCTAAGATGATTATCTCAAGGGGATGTTTCTAAAGGGAACTGTACAGCGGGGGAGACAATACTTGCTTTGCCTGGTTTTGACAGTATGTCACATTCGATGGACGCTCTCTTCACTTGCCCGCTTTTGACAGGCCGTAAAGGCTAATTAAACAAAACTACTAAATTCACATGCTTCCTTCAAAGGAGCACGCATTTATCCTGCAAATAGTTAATACCTACTATCATGGGTATGTAGCTAGTCAATGTGATACAACACATATTGCAGAGCCTACTGAAGGCAGATATTGCCAATTAACACATGATATTACCAATCAGCATTCGTGCCATTTATAGAACACATTGCCTTGCTGCTGCTGGAGCTTCAAGACCCACAACGGTATGAAAGCATTTTACAGTAGGATTTTGTGTCAGAGAGAGAGTAAAGCCCTGTGTTGTTGAAGAGATGGAAGAGCAACGAAGGGCTGAACTCTAGGGAAAGGAGCAGCACCTCACAGACGTACAGAGAGACAAGGTCTCTGCCCAGAGGGTCTTACAGTCTCAGGCTGAGGAAATTCTGTTTATGAGACATCAGAGGATGGCAGTGGGAGGGAGGAGGGAGGGAGACAGGGTGGTGTGATAAAACACAGGTGTGTACCCTGGAGAACAGCTTTTTTGTATTGTGCTTTGTCAGCAGATTATGGAGGTAGGGGAGGTTGCCTGCCTTCTCATGGGCAGCATCCATGGGAAGCAGCAGGAAACAGAGCTGAGGAGCATAGTTTGAAACAGGTATTTAAGAAAGGACAATGAACATGTAAAAGGCCACTTTCTAATTCCCCAGTTTTGGGCTGCCTGGGGAACAACTTAACTTTCCAGGCAATATTGAGCAGCTCTGTGCTGCTGTGTGAGTTATGTCAGCCCAGAAAATACTTCAATATGGGCATCTCCTGGAATATTTTTCATTCCTCCCCACTCAGTGCTGTCCCCTCACCTTTTCTTCCTGAGCCTTTGCTGTGACAGCTGTCCAGAAAGTCTTCCGTGGATGCCTATCAGTGCTTGGGGCCAGAGTCCAGTATTTTCCTCTGTCCCCAAAGTGCACTCGGCAGCAGAGATGTTCATACACATATACACATACATGTGCATATATTATAGAAACAGATATATAACCAACCAGAAAATAGACACTCTAGAGAAAGAATAGTCCCTAAAAGTGGTTTGACCTACAATTTCTCATGAGGCATTATTTTGTGCTGTTTCTAATGATGCACTTTGCATGCATCAGGAGTAAAAATGTGTCAACACCTTAGGCTGAAGCAAAACAAACCGGGCCTGGAAAATCTGAGAGGATCATCCTTCATGGTCCACTTTTTCCTTTTCTTTGAGGAAGAGCTGTCGGTACCTCCTGCCGCAGTTCAAATATTGGTTTTAGTGTCTCATGAGTGATGTATTTTTTTATGTGTTTGTTCAACTGAGGTGCTGTGGTATTAAGTTTTGTATTCTCTCGATGCTAAATAATCACATTGTTCTCACTCAGCTTGTCGTGAGGTTGCACTGGAGCCTCTGAGGTGACTGGACCTGGAAAGTTGCTAAAAAGAAAGATAGGTGAATAATTGCTACGGGTATTTTAGAGGTGTTTCTGCCTCCTCAGTAATTAAGAAAGCACAGCTTGGGGTTTATATAGATGTTTGCACAATTTTTTTTCTCATCTCATTTATTTTTAACCAGAAAAGTCTGAGTAGTGTTCCTTTCCTTCCTCTCCTTCCTTTTTCTAAATGCTACAGGAAAAAAGAAATGGAATGAAATTAGCAGTCACCTCTGGAAATGTGCCTGTACCCTCAATCCACCAATGGGAAGTGAATACAGAATGTAACTAACACCTTGTTTCTCATTTGTTCTAAATTCAAGAAGAAAATGAGGGAAAAGCCTAAGGTTTGTTATGCAGGTGTCTTGTCTTCCTAATGCTGATTTTAGTAGTCACTTCAGCCTTGAGTGTTTTACATTAAAATCATACTGTTCAATTACCTAATTTAATTCTTCTATAAGATTGCACTGGTCTCCAAGTGCTCATCTTTCCAATCATCTCTAGTAGTTTGCAAAAGCTGGTGATCTTTTTCAATGACCATTTTCCATTTCTGGAGGCAAGACATTGTGTTTCCTCTTCATGGCCACAATGGAAATTGCCAGGGGATTTCTGTGAGTTGGACCAGATTCCAAGGATGGCTTCAGTGAAGACAATTTCTTCACAACACCATTCTTGCCAAAATTGTATAACTCGACCATACAACTCAGATGGGTTTTTCTCTCAGTAGTACCTACTTAAGAAAAAAAAACAAAACACAAACCTGCAAAAAATGTCTTTACCAAATAATACAGCACTATAGTAGGGCTCCACCCTTTTCTTTTATTGCTGGTAAATGTAAATGCTGAGCTAACAGCATGTAAAATTTTGATATGGAAGTATAGAGAAAAACGTTTTTAGAAATTTCTTCCAGGTAGTTACTTCCTAAGAGAAAAATCAGAATTGCAAGGTAGCTTTCCTTTCTAAGGTTTATGTGAGTTCTGATTAAAATGAGTAGCTCTTTTTAAATAAAGAGCTGTTTGCTTTTACCAAAATTCACAAAAGCAGCAATTTTCATAAGCTACGAGAACACAGGAAATTTTGAAAATCACAATAGTTCCTACCCCCAAATAGCTGGGGAAAAATGATAGACATTTGGTTAGCTTTACTGAGTACATAATGTGCTGTTTGGCCTTCAATACAATGTTTCAAAGTATTTAGATCCAAAATACCTCTCTGAGCCATACTGAATGTTTTATCTTCAATGTAGCGGTCCCATTTATGGGAGTGCGAGCTGTGATATTGTTCATTAGAAGTTGCATATTGCTAACATTTTAGCCATAAACTTATTATAAACCTCCAAAAAAATCAACATCTTCCCTGGAGTGGATTGAAACACATATTTTACAGATGTCTGATGAAATTTCTGAAGTTTCACAACTTGTGTGAGATTTCCTTTTAAAACTGAATAAAAAGGCTCTTTCTGTGTTAATTTATGAACTGTTTTACTTTCATTTGTGCCTGCCATTTAAAGGATAAAGCATGGCTGAGGTGCACCTTTGTTTTTCTTGCACAAACCCTCCCAAAGTGCAGAAATCCAGTCAATCACTTTCACACACCCACAAAAAATAATGGCTTGACCTGCTTCTGGCCAGATCTGACATGCCCTGCTGTGGTGGGAAAATTAATTCACCTCACTACACTGCAGTCACCCTCAGCTGAGTCCTGCAATTATTTCATTATGATCTAACTAAGGCTGATAACAGATCTCATTTGATACCACGGATGGCTGGGGGGGCAGCATGGGGGTGGGAAGTGGATGCCCTCACATGTCAAGCCCTTGCATCTAACCAACCGAGCTTTGTGAAGCTTTCTTGCCTGATGGAAATGGGGGTGATTAAAGACATGTTGTGCCCGTCTGTGTAGCTTCCACATGATTTTTCTCCCCTAGACGATGTACTGTGCAGTTAGCATATTTGAAAACCTAGAGGCTTTTCATCTTCTGCAGGGGGAGGGAGAGATGTTTTTGATGGACTGGCTGGAGGAGCACACTCAGCGTCCAGTGTTTCCTGGAGAAAGGATCCATTATCATCTTTTCTTTCTTTCTTTTTTTTTTTTTTTTTTTTTTTTTTTTTTTTTTTTTTTTTTTTTTTTTTTTCACCTGTGCTGTGACAGATGGACGAAGGGAGCCCTGGAAAAGTGTTAATTGCTCTTTTTTTTCATTCAAGTGGTTCGGAGGTTCAAGAGACCCTCTAATTAAAGAATCTGTGAGTGAGCTGGACATCTGGCCTCTGCCATTTTAATCAAACTTGTAATATGAGGAGAGGGCAGTGGTTGTCCAATTACTTGACAGCTTGAAGATGTATATATAGTAAGCAAATACATTTGCTCAGAAGATGCCAAATTGTCATAACAACAAAATGCCTGCTATCTATTTTATGTTTATCATTTTTTAAAAAAAATGGATAAACTTACCCCATCCACTGAATGGATCTGTGTGGGTTATAAGATTCTTCTGCATGATTTAGCATCTCCAACACAATCGGTATGCAGAAGTTTTGTAATATACGCATATCATGATACTGAGTCAGAGAACAGTTTCTCTGATACAACAAAACTACTGAACTTCTTTATTTTCAAGTCTGCTGTGAAATGTGTAATTTCACCCATTTGCCTACAGAGACTAGCTATTCTTTTGAGTAAAGAACATAGCTACTTTTTTCCTCTTTTTCAAAGGATCCAAATCCTAGCTCACAGACCTGGAAGTTACTAGAGTACATCAAGACTCCTTCATGTTAGTTAGCGTTACGTTGAGTATAAAATGATGTAGTGCTATTTTCCTGAATCTGATGACAACCGGGAATAATTGCTGAGCAACGTGACTTTTGAAATTCTTCCTAAATGCTGTTAGCTCTCTAATGTTAAGATGAATGTTCAAATACTGTCACTGTTACTTAAATATCTAAGATCTTGCTGAATCAGCTGATTTCACATTATTTCACTGTTTGTCTTTTTAAGGGAAACAGCTCATAAAATGCTTATCTTGTTACCACAAACTACATCCCATATTCTTCAAGGTGAGACTCCAGTGTCAAATTAAACAAGGAAGATGCCTCTTTAATAACTGCATAATTCAGATTTATATTTAATTAATTAAAATGTCAGCACCAAGATACTGAAGGAAGCTGCTGCAAACTTTACAGTTTGCTGCAGAATCCAAAGGACCTTGCCTCAAATATAAGTCTTGCATCATACGTATTCTTTGAAATGTAGATGTCTCAGTTGCTGGCAGCTGGTCAGTGGAGCTTCTCTTCTGTCGGTCTTTGAATTAAGGTTGAGCAGTGCATAAAAATACTTAGGATTTTTATTTTCTACAAAACAGATCTCTCAACTCTAAAACTCATAGAATCATTTTGGTTGAATGCGAGCTTTAAGATCATGAGGTCCAACCGTTAACCTCACACTGCCAAGTTACCAGTAAACCATGTCCCTCAGCACCACATCTACACATCTTTTAAATACCTCCAGGAATGGCAGCTCAACCACTTCCCTGGGCAGCCTGTTCCAATGCATCTCCCTAACTCTCAGCTGTATTGGAAATATCAGCCGGAAAAGCCAATATTGAATGGATTGTTAGACTCAGCATGGGCTCTTCTGGAGCCAAAATTAGGAGTCTCTGGCTACAGAGAGGAATGTCTCTTCAACCCCATTGCAGTGCTCCAGTTATACTTTTCCAGATCTGTGAAAAGAGAGCTCACCACTTCATGTTTTTTACATACCTTTATCGTTAGTCCTGAGCTTTGTTTTAAAATTTCCCCCACCAGGGAAGGTCTCTATCCACTTCTTGCTTGCACACAACACCAAACACTGGCAACTCTCGGTACTTTTATAGCTGGCCACCAAACCATTAATTTGAATGAACAAAACAGACTATTTTATCGTACTTATAAGACCTACATTTATAGTATCCACATGCTGGGGTAATTACTGCTAAATAATTTAATACTGTAAAAACTGACATATCCATTTAGGTGTATGCCTGTTATATTGTTAAACTGTATTGGGGTTCTGACCTCTATTAGACAGCAAATAATCCTACTAAAGACTGGTCATTCTCTCTTTCTCACTCTCTTTCTTGCTCTCGTGGTGGATTTTATTCATAAAGCGTAGGGGTTTGCAGCTATTCTCATAGTTGTGAGATTAGTAAGTACACACTTGTGACAGCACTAAAAATTCAGTGCAATCACAATCATGTTTGATTACCAATTCAGAAGGATCTAACTATCTAGCTGCAAGGATAATTTTGCTCACTGTAAACAGCTTGGAGAATTGTGTGCGATCATGTTGTGTGACCAAAAAAAAAAAAAATCGAATTAGATTATTTGCTAAATGCCAAGGCACATTAAATATTTTTGACAACAATGAAGATTCTTTGTAAATTGTAATTAGACTGGAAATTATTGCACAGAGCCTGCTTCTCTATAATCCTTTTAAATCAGAGTAGTTGTAATTGGCCTTAGAGACTCAAACTGTTTCGTGTTTTATTTTCTAGAAGTTCCGCTTCTGCATATGTAATAACAGAATCCTTTGTGGATACGACACAATAGACATGTGTGTAGGGTTATTTTAGTTTATTTGTTTTGGTAGTGAGTCAGATAACCAGAGAAGAAGAGTATAGAAAAGAAAACATACTGAATGCTCCTGGATATGAATGGTACTTACATGCACAAAAATGCATAGAAAACATAATGGGGCAGAGGAGGCTGAGGTAAGCAGCATAGCCCTGCTCTTCAACGTCCGCCAAGGATCTGGACCTATATTTTGCCCATGGTACTGCCAGAGGCTTCAGGAAACCTAGTGATTTGGGTTTTCCTGAACACAAAGCCATGGATTTTTTGCAAGTTCCAGAGTCCTTAAAGCTTCCCTTTCACATTTATGACTTTTTTTTTTTTTTCCTCTTCTGGTTTAGGTTCACAGGAATGGAAACTTCAGGAGAGCCTGTGGGAAGGATGAATTCTGCTGCAGCCATTCTACATCAAAAGAAGGCCCTTTGCAGTGAAAGGTTCTTACGCTGCTAATGATACTGGAGCATGAGCATGTCTCTGTGTTTGTATAAATAATAGCTGTGGGAATGGGAGGGAGCAGTGGCAGATAGTCAAGGAGTTAAGTGGAAGTCAAAATTAAGTGGGAATTTTGAGGCTTATTTGATGTAACACTTGGCTTTGAGGATGGAGGAAGTTGGACTTGAAGCAAACCTGCAAATTACAGCCCAGCCTCATTAGAAATTAGCTAGTAGTAATCAGAGAGCCTTAACTGAGTGTAAAAGTATCTTTAATCTAGAGATGTGGGATTCTGTTGGGTGACTATTGCTCATTCTCTCATAGGCTGAATTAGGTAACGAAAACAAATCCGTCAATACATCCAGTATAAATTTTCAGCTCACCTCTGCTGAGCTTTGATTTATCACCGATATCCAAAATGAAGCAAGGTTTGTCTTGGAACAGTTTATCCAGGACTAACATTCATGTGATCGTGACTTGCAGTGAAATGAGTATAACAGCTAGTCTGTAGATGTGATGAGAAAATAATGTATATAGAGCCACTTCATACACTTCGTGTATGGGAGTTACAAACCACAATCTCCACTAAGACTCTATGTAAAACTGCAAATTTTAGAACTATTGAATTACTTCAGCTTTTCCTTGATTTAGCTGAGGCTAAATATTGGAGTACATATGATCTTTTTATATTTTTAGTATTTAGTTTACACCCATCACTCAGAAGTATAAAGCTCATCTGCTATTGTAGGTTTATTAAAAATTGCTGGAGTCCAAGGATGAGATTTTGGTTGCATTAGTAAAGCAAATGGTAAAATCCATAAGAAGGGACTAGAATTTTACTGTACGAACCTGATTTTTAGAGGACTCGATGATTAGAGTAAAAACAGTATAAATATCTCTCTTAAGTGTTTCAAGGAGATAAGAGCTGCATGAATGAAGTCCATCCAAACAAGTGAAAAAAATCTATTATCTTCCATGGGGTTTGTGTCACATACTCTGAAAAAAGAGTTCAAACAATATCTTAATCAGCATTGGCAATTTCTATTTAAATGGATTACTTCCCAATCAAGTGTTTTTTTTGTTTTGTTTTGTTTTCTTTTTCTCAATAAACTAGAAGTTTCTGGCAGGAGAGAGATTTCAAAACCAGTACCTTATTCTAGGCACCAGGTTAACTTACGGTTCTTTCCTTCAGAATAGCCACAAACATTTTTGTATTTTGAAACTGGTGACATTCTTAGATCAATAACGTGTGGCATGGTGAAGTTGTGAGTGCATCTTTGGCAAAGGCTATTGCCTTTTCTTCCTCCAGGTCTGCCTCATCACTGGCTGAGCTAGCTTGTTGTAGAGCATGGTAAGTGTTGAGGTATCCAAAGATGGAAGGACAGGATTTAAGTAAATGGGAGTATATATATTCAGATGAGACACACAGAGAGACATCTGACTTGTGTTGCATTGTAAAATAGAGCGTGTGGCTCTGAAGAGCCAAAGCAGCTTTCAAAAATACTGACAGTCTGAAGTCCTGGTGATTTCTGCAAGCTGGAAGAAGTGCCTGTGGGCAGCTCATCAGTGTGGGAGTGTGGGGAGGCTGTCCAGGGCCGGTGGTGGGGCCAGGAGAGGGATGGTCCAGGGCAGGAGGGAGCACTTCTCCAAAGCCTCTGGCCAGTGAGAAATGGCTGATTCACGATGTGTTCCTGGAGCCTCTGCATCACATCCCACTGGCCCGGCACCAAAACGCAAGAGGCTTTGCTGGCTGCGTCCTCACTTCGGTGACCAAATCCCAGGGACTTTGTTTAAACCTTACTCAGATGAACCACCCATTGAGTCAATGGAAACTTTTTCTGAGCAGCGCTTGAATAAGGAAGTTGAAGAAGGGATTGCCAAGGGGACGGACCAGGTGACCTCATTGGTCTTTTCCACTTAACGCTTTAATGGACAGAAAAATACCATGCGGGAGCTTGCAGTGTGTGTTGGGAAAGGGGAGCAAGCACACTGCTGAAGTAGCAGTGCTGGAAGGCGTTAGGGCTCAGGGGGGTTTAATTGTCCCAGTGCTGCTGCTGGGAAGTAATTCTTGCTTCATCAGTGCACAGGTCCTTTCAGCAGAGGTGGTGCTGCAGGTGGGCAGCAGGGCCACAACCCAGCATTGTCCCCCTGCACCTCAGCCCTCTGGCTGCAGGGCCACAATCCTCTCTGGTCCTGCTCCTCTCAATCCTGTGGTTGCTCTCTCTCCAGTGGAGAAAAGGCTTTTCTAACAGGACCCTACGTTTTGAAGCGAGCAGAATTTTAACACAAAGAATGCTTGATTTTACTATATATATATGTATATATGTATGTGTTTGTAAGTGTATATGAAAAGAGGGAGAAAGAGTCTTTATACATACACACATATTTATTTACAAAGACTGCACCTTTTAAGGGTAAAGTAGTTTATAAAACCAGCAGTGAGATGGAGCCAAACTTTGGGGTGTAGCATTGAGCTCTGGTCTCTGGCATCATGTTTCTTGTTAGCCTCAGTACTCTCATTTGAAAAGTCATTTATATTGATATTACTACCAGTCACCTGGCTCATAGCTGTGATGTAGAGGTTAATTAGCTACAAAGTTTGGAAGTTCATGGAAGATGGAGAGTGCTATATTGTGTTGTTGCTGTTTATTTCTGCGGTAGGTCTGGCGGAGGGTGTGCCATGTGCCACTGTGTGCTGGTGCAAGAGCAGGTCCATGATGTACGTGTTGCCCTAGTGCTCTCAGGTTCAGAAGCACTGGGGTACTGATGGATGGTCCAAGGGGTTTAGTAATAGTGCATTAAATAGCTAAGAGGGGCCACAAAACTGCAGAGTTGCTGCAGGTAGCATCCCTTTGGTTTACCTTGATTTGCCAGATGTACCTGCTGACCAGGCATATGTCCGTGCCAGCTGCATGGTAAGGCAGTGCAGGATCTCCTCACATCTTTTCAGTTTGTTTTCTGGGGGAGAGATGACTCCCTTTCCTCCTCCCCGCCCCCCCGCCTCTCTTCTCTGTGCTTGCTGCTCCTCTGGCCAGGACGATTGGTGTGGGCGGCGCGTCCCCCTGAGCGCTGTGAGGAACTCCCTGACTTCCTCCCCTGGAGCCCAGACGTCTCCTTTGATTTTCCTGATGCCTGTCACCCTGCCACTTGCTGCTGACGATGTCCCCCATGCCAGGGACACTGCACATGCAGGAGTGCTTCATGAAGGATGAGAAGTCAGAGAGAGAGCCTCTCACAAGCCTGTGTTCACCACTGGTCTCCACAGTCCCAGCGTGTGGAGACCAGTGGTGGAGGGGTGAAGCTCAGCCCCTGCCCTGGCGACCCTCGCTCTTTGCAGTGCCCCCCCAGCCACCGTCCTGATGCTCCTAAATATACGACTGCCTCCATCTTGTCACCCTGCCACAGCTCACCCTCTAGCTGATGTGAACGGGTACTATATTTACCCAGGAGAGTCATGAAAATTGCCATGACAATGATTGTGGTTGCTGGGGAATGCAAGGAGCTAATTTTGCCTGAATAATAAGACACAGAGTCATCTGTCTCCCTCGGTAAAGCAACGAGGAGTTTATGCAGGTGAGAACAGGTTATCTTTGTGAGGGCATAATTGCAAAATACGAAAATGTTCCCGTATCAGTTCAGACCGGTGACTAATAAATAGCTCTAATGTGCAAATGGCTGAAGTTTGATGCACTCGCTCGTTGTGCTGAAGATCTGTAGGAGAACAGAGTGTCCCTGCCCCCTTGTTTCACTGCCAAAGAGAAAAAGAAAAAAACCCTTAAAAAAAACTTTAGCCTGAAAATAATTCTCTACTGTACATCTTCGCCCAGGGCAAATTTTTCACTGGTGAGTAACAGCATTTTCACAATCCACCTTTTATATTTATCACTCTAATGCTATGTAGTATGCCAAAGTTCATTTAAAGGAGACTACAGCTTTTGCTTTTGGAAATCTGGAGGAGAAGAATAAGATATATACCAAAACCTTAACCTTTCTCAGCTAGTGCTTCTCCTTCTCCATCACCCTCCATCACAAAACCTGTGAAGACCTGTTTGGCGAAATGGTGACGAAGATCCCATCCAAACAAAATAAGAAAAAAAAAAAGGCACTAAAAAAATTTCCTCTGTTTCAGGAATGTCCTGGCATCTCCGAACAAAAGAAAAGCCAGTCCCAGCAATGTAACAACCCCCCTGAGGCACAGAGATTTGGAAGAGGAAAACTTGATGGATGGGTGTTTCTTCGGTGGGCACTGGAGCTGTTGACCTGCTGGCCCGGGGAGCTCAGTGCCCCCGTGCACACCTCCGTTGCGAGGAACAGCAAGGGGCTGATTTAGTATGGGGTTTAGGAAGGAGCAATTTCAGACCTTCGTGAGTTTTTCCCAACCCAGAGGCAGCAGTTGCCCTGGAAAGTTGAGGAAGTGTTTTCCGCCGCACCTGACGGCGAGCGGCACGGAGCGAATAGGTACAGGCACAAACCCGCCCGCCCTCCCCGCGCCTCCTTTGCGGCAGCACCACGGTCTGAGGCTGCTCGCAGCTGTGTCTGAGCCACTTCTCTGCTCAGTTTCAGTCTGCGGGAGCAATTAGCCTTCAAAGGCGTTGGTCAGGCTCAGCGAAGGGTACCGGTGGCATTAAAACCGCTCCCAGGAATTAGATAAACAGTCTCTCAGGGCTCAGAAGAAATCTCGCTCTCACTCTTAAAATTTTTTTTGGTGTCTTGCACTTTTAGTAAGTGACAGTTTTGCAAATTGCTAGTAAAGAACTTAAATGTCTAATTAAATCTCGAAGATGTACAAGAGTTTGAAGAGCGTGATTGATGCCCACAAAGGTATGGCTGCCTAATGGAGTCGTCCTGACAGCAATCGCGAAAGCCCATTTAACGGCTGATGTCTTGTTGTGATCCATGTTGTCATTTTTTCATTACTGATTAAAATTAAAAATCTGCTTGGCAAATCCATTGTAAAAATTTCCTTCATGAAAATCGACGGGTACAAATTATTTTGTCAATCGCCTGGCAATCAAACTGTGACTGAAGACTGTTTCATGCCCATAGATTTTTTTTTTTTTCTTTTTGCTCATGCCAGTGAGTTTTCATAGCAAAGTTTTTTAAGCGTAGGTGGCAGTCTTGGCAATGCTTAATTTTTTTTAAAAAAATAAATAAAGCTGCAGCTCTATATTTTAATGAAATGTTTTGTTTATGTTGTCTTCCCATTCGCATTCGAAAGCAAATGGGAACGTTCCTCACTCTGAAAGTTGGGCTATACTTAATTGTCTAATGCTGTGTAATGACAGGTGAATAATAGTAATAAAAGCCTTTATTAGGATAAAATCTGTTTTGAGAGTGGAAGCGTAAACTGTCTAAAATGTAAAACTGAAAAAACAGAGGGAAAAACCAAGCCTTGCAAGGCTACATTGACTATAGCTAGAAGGTATTTATGGCTCCACTTCTTGGTGGGGATTTCAGCTCGGTGTTCCCATGTGTGGGCACAGGGGAGCTGGGTGAGCTCTACACCTCACAGGGACGGGCTGCAGGTCCCCTGGGAGGGCTGAGCCGGGACGGCAAAGCGGGGTGAGTTGTGAATGAGCACTGACGGGCTCCTTACGGAAACAGCACGGAGAGCTGGGGAGCGTGTGGTGTACTGTCAGAGGACAGTCATTTAGAAATCCCAGTTTCTCTGTAAAATTCGGAAGATGCTTTGCTCTGGCTAAAAACAAACGGACAATTCAAGCAGCAAGAAAAAACATTATCATCCCATTAATAAAACTTTTCTCCCACTTAATTGATATTTCCGCTCCTCATAATTGAGTCTCGTTGCTGAGTATAAATCAAAGATGATAAAAATAGCTCTCCATAGCTGATATGTGTGCTGGTTTCAAGTTTGATCTCTGTTGCTGTTCATGCTTATCTAATCTAATCAATGTCTCTTTTTCTGCAGGTTCTTATATCATCACTGTGAATACTTCTTATTTTAGAGAACAAGAGGAAAGGAATGTTTTGTTTAAGTTACTGAGTTGTTTCTTTATTGTGATCTTTAAATTAAAATGTTGAAATGTATTGTGTGCCTTATATCTTCCTTCTAAACTCTTCTGAAAAAAAAAGAGTGCATTGTTCACTCTGAATGAGTAAAAATGTTATAAATATTTTTTTCCTTGTTTTAAGTCCATCACGTTTTGAACATGAGCATTTTATTAGTAACATTCTCAGGGTTGTGAAATATTTAAAACACAATAAAGAGCTTGCAAGTAACTTTACAGTAAATACATTTATGCTTATATGAAATGGGTTGCAGATTTTAGTGCGAAGACCTTGTCTGCTTGTGACAAAAAGTATTTGTATGATGGTGCTTTAGGAAAGGACTGATGCACTCTGCCCCAGAGTAAATTGATGGAAAATAATTACTGGGAGCAAGTTGGCTGCCCAAGTCCCAGATTTAAGGACTCTTCAATGCTTCTGGGGATACACTTTAGGCAGTCAGTACCTAGAACTGGTGTCTTTTTATTGCTGCTTAAATTTGAATGTGAAAACAACATTAATAAGAACAATAACTTTTTTTTTTTCTTGAAATGTTAATTTCTGTAATAAAATGGATGTTTTGACCTTTGCTGTAGAGTGTTGTTAAAGCATGTGCTTCCCAAAGTTGTGTACTGTGCATCTATCCAGGACCTGGCAGAGCACAGCGTGCGAGGCAGCCACGTGCTCTCTATGGCTCTGAGCTCCCCTCCGGAAGGGACTTGCAGAGCTGATGACTCTCATCCACACATGCTCTTTTTTTAAACTATCAGTTTGTGGATGCCCCATAACTGGAGGTGTTCAAGACCAGGTTGGATGGGGCTTTAAGCAACCTGGTCTAGTGGGAGGTGTCCCTGCCCATGGCGGGGGTTAGAACGAGATGATCTTTAACCATTCTATGATTCTGTGATTTCCCCCATCTTTCTAGCTGGGAGAGGCAGACCCGAGCTATTGCCGTCTGTTTTTGGTAACCTTGCACACTGAACTGGTACGCTGGCAGGACGACGGGACTACTGCTGCTCTCCAAACAATTGCACAGGGTTTTTGCTGCTTCATCGGTTATTGTTCGTAGCATGGGTAATAAGTGAAAACAATGGGTTGGAGTAGAATAAGGAAACAAACAAAATAACAATGCGAACACCAAAACAACAACAGCAAAAAAAACCCCAAGTTTATATGTTTTTAATAATGTTAATGTGACTGAGAGAAAGGCCAAAGAATTTTAGCCATGTGGGATATGTCACTCTTTATTTCTGCCTCTGAGGCAAAAGCAAAGCAAAATGCTTAATAGCTTGAGCTTGGAGCAGGGTGTCAACCTCAGTTTACGAAAGGTTATTATTTATTTTACAGTAGTGCCCCAAATGTGCTAGCTGCTACATAAATATACTGGGAAATATGCTTTTTCCCCTGAGAGTTGGTTTGATGTGACCCCTCTTTAAGGCTGTCCGCAGGGTTTGAGCCTGAGGCTTACACGCATTCATAATGTGTACACGCTGAGAACTTTCCCACTCAGCCGTCGTATCATGTCTCCGTTAGAGGGTAAAATCCTGGCATGCACCATCCTTCATCCCACAGCCTTTTTCCATGGAAAGGAAAGCGGGAGTGTGGTTTTGGAGGCTTGCTGGGAGGATTAGATGACAAAATCCCCTGATGTGCTATGGTGCTCTTTGGCCACAGAAGTTGGACATAGCAGGATTTAAGGGTCCAAAATTGAATTTGATTTGAAATCCAAAATATATAGTGCACAGAGCTCTCACCTAGTCTCATACCTTTGATTGATTTGCAGCTACCTCTATTAAAATTATGGCAGAAACTTAGCAAAAGCTGACATGTCTGTAGGACTGAACTTAGTGCCCAACTCATACCGGAGGCAGTCAGTGGCTCTCTGGAGGGCAACATGGGCAAAGTTATAAGTGTTCAAAAGTTTTTTGGGTTTAGTCTCATCCTTACTTAGACAGACATATGTTATCCACTTGCTTAAACGTTTGGGCTTAAGTTGTTACTGAAGCTGCATGTATGTATAAACACACCTAGCAATGGAATTCATTGCAGAGGTTGTCTGTTCTTCTTAGCAAAAATAGTGGAAGATCCAGTGTCCAAATTGTTCATAAAGTATTACAGTGTCATCTGACTGAAGGGATGTTTGGGTTAGCACTGTGACTTGCCAGAGTTTTATTTTTATGAACGCTGTCTAATCAGAAATGTCTGATTCACAAAAACAATATTGTTTGCAGAAAGGAGCTTGTTTCAATGTACTTCTCTAAAGCCTGTAGCTTTTTATGCATGTGTGAAAATGTTAAACAAAGTTTGAAACAGAGAATGACCGTCTTCTTTTTCTGAAATAGCTTTTGTTTGAAATGCGTATTATACACATGCAGTAGATGTCATCTATAATAACACATCCTCTACAATACACATGTACACTTGAGTATTATATACTTTGTGCAAATACAACACACTAAGTCATTCTATACTTTTATATAGCTGTAAGAGGCTGAATGTTTCCAAAACTGCCAGAATCATTCAAAATTCTTACCCTTGTGGGTGCAAGATGTCCAAAGTGAGGCTGGAACCAGTCTTTTGTGCTTCTTTGTATATGCTTGGATTCAGTGCATGGACAGATATGACCCTGTCACAAATATTAGTGGAACTAATCTAAAATAATCTTAAATGGCATTGTATTAAGTCTTTCATCTTTAACCTGTCAAGGTAATAGTTATGAGTATACACCTTTTCCTTAGTTTTTCTCTGAAGATGAATTACCAAGTTAGGAATCTGTTTTCTCTAAACACTCAGGCAGATGCAGGCTCTTCTGGTGAGCGATGGACAGAAAATAGTCTTGTGTTCCTCACCTTCCTGAAGATGCTACATCTAATTCAGCTTCTCCACTTAGAGGCCTACACTTAACTGCTGTATGTGGTAGCAAGAGTTTCACCGTGGGCTGTGCACCACTGCTGGGGAAACCCAGCTCGTATTGAGGAGGTTGAAGCCTCTGCTGTCACGTCTTGGCTTCCCCGTTACCTGAGCGGGCTGCACTGAGGTGGCTGGAGTCACACCTCCTGATTACACCATGGAGGTAACCTTTGTTTTCAGGGAAACATGTGCGACATAATTATGACATACGCACCAAGTATTTAAACTTTTGCTCTTGAGTGTGTTAGTAATTGTCTGTATGTGCTAAATACATTACCCTTTATTAAATTAATTATCCTTTATTCTTACATGAGACATTCTACAGTGATCCCGTCAGTCACTGAGCTGATAATCACATAATAAGTTTTAAATCGCATAATATTTCATATTGAACCATTTCCAGAAGTTTTTCACTTTTAAGACCTGGCACATATAAATATTCTTGTTCTGCTGGGATCAGAGTCCAGACTGAAAACAGTTTAAAGGCAGGAACCTTGCATTTGAACGAGGAAGGATTAGATTATGGGCTGGCAAATATTTTTGCTAGTGATGAAGTTAATTCAAAAAAATAATGCCAGAGAGAAATGTTAGAGATTAGAAGACACTAATTTTTTTTCCCCACAGTTGTAGGAATTTCTTTATAATATTAAATATCCCAAAGCTAATGAGACCATTGCCACTTACAAACACAGCTAGTACATAATCTTCAAGTGTGTATGATTCTGTAAAACTGCACTACATGATCACAATTATCTACAGTTTTTTAATTAACTTCAGGGACTCACTGTAGCTTATGAATCTAAGTTTTCATATTTGTAGAGTTTTGCTCCGAGAACAGTGGTTTTGGAAAAGAAAACATTTTTTTGAGAGTGTATAAAGTACTTGAAAATAAAGAAGTTCCTCTCAACGTGGACCACTATAACTGAGGTCAGAAACTGGACCCTTTCACTTTTGAGAGCTTGTAGGTTAATGCCTCATTACGCCCCAATAGTCAAGGGATTAACAGTGTTTCCATTACATGCTCCTGTTTTGAGAGGTTAATATCTCAGCCTATAAAAATTTGCTGTGTGCTGAAACTTGGCACACAAGGTCTCGGCACGGGAGAAACTTGTTTTTACGGAATATGGTTTAAATCACTTGGATATTTTTTAAGTTACAAGAAAGCAAAAAAAAAAGAAAAAAAAAGAAAAAAAAAAGAAAAGGCAGAAGTTTGTGGTTTCACACTGGGATTTTTTATGGTCCTAAAAATGCAAAAATAGCTTTGACTTAAGCAATGTAATTTTGCATAATGTAAGCTATTGTCTCTCAGTATTAAACAGAGCCTTGCAAACTTCTGCCATTTCAGGTTCCTGACTGCTTTTTTTACCCCGTTTTCAGTCTTAGCTTTCATTTCTGATTAAAGTGAATGTAAAACCTAAAATGAAACCAGGCTGAAACTGTATTGCACTTTGAGGAAACATTGTGTTTCACAGATTCCTATCAAGATTTCTTGATGTTACATGATCATCCCTTAAAATTAAGCTTGAGATGCCTCAGACTCACCTCAGCATTTCTCTCCTGGTGTTAACGTACCCAGAGCTGCATCAGGGATGCTCCAAAGACCTGGGTGAAAAATTTACAAGTGAACTTAAACTGTTTTAATAGCTGCTGCTCAGAGGTAAATGGTCATTTGTCTTGTCATTCATAGGCTGACTTCTGTTTTTTAGGTCAAATTCTGCAGCACCTACAACCGAGGCAAAAATATATGTGGTGTATATTTAATGGTAAGGATCAAAACTTGTTTCAACTGTTCTTGCATCTGATGTATCTTAAATCCCATTAGTTTTTCTGGCATCACCATTACCCTATTGTGGTTAAAATATCTTACCCCACTTGAGAGATTAGCATTCAGCCTTAAAATATGCTTACAACGGAGATTTAGTATTAGAACTGTCATCTTAAAAAATAATTCTTCAAGAAAGTTTAGAACTAATAGAAAGTTGGACATCAAGTACATATAAATCCCATGAAACCTGTGGTTCCAAACCTTTTTTGTACATTCCAGAACTTAAAAAAAACAACTTTGTTTTGTTGACTTGCAAGACAGCACTTATATGAAAAGTCTACAAAATTTTCATTGAGGCAAACAAGCAAATGGATTGAAAAGTCATTTGTGTTTTTGCTTGTGTAAAGAGTGGAGCTGGGTTCTGTTATAGAGCAATGTGCATTTCAAACAGTACTTTGAATAGCTGGGACAGAAAGAAAGCACTGCAATTAATTAGTTATTTTGGGTTTTTTCACATTCACATCTTTGTCCGTTTTCTCAATGGGAATATTTAGCACTCCAATTCAGTTTATGTACTGCTGCTGGTAAGTGACATGACAGATTGTTGTGGTCTGCAGGGCCAAAAGCTGTTTTTAGAAAAATCAAAATGAAATGAGTTTGAAAGGTAGTGTAGACAGACTTGCACTTGCATGAAGCCAGCTAGATTCGGTGATGGCACCGTGGATCTCAGCAGGGTCCAGCTCTCCTGCCAAGACAGCTGAAAGCTGACCTGAGTGTCCCTATGGTTCTACAGTGTGTGGCACTGACATACCTAGCTTATAACTCCATATCCTTGCACTAGAAATGTTATACACAACTGTGTATAACAGTACACATGTAGGTAATGTACGTACACAGATATGTACATACACAGTGATGTCCATGATGCAGTTAACAAAAGAGATGAGGAAAAAATGCTATTAAGCGGCAGCTGAGGCCCCAGGAGTCAGACTATACTGGATTTAAGTTTTCCTGTGGAACTGAAAATTGGTAACTTGTTAGTAGGCTGAAAATACTAATCATTAGTCATACTAATTACATGAACTGAAAAATATGGAAAAAAAAAGTAAAAAGAGAATCAACTTTTCCCACAGGACTCCCTGGAATGAATGAATCAAGGTTATGTAGTGGGAAAATGTATTGTTCATAGGACCCTTGAGAGTGAAACCTGCCCTGCTGGACATCTGTGTGCTCTTCCAGCCAATGTCAGCAGTGAAGAGAGAGGCATCGCTCAGCAGTGAGCACTAAGACCAGAACTAAATTACACCAGTAAAGAGAAGAGGGGTTGGTTCTATGCTACTGGTTCCCAGCCCAGTTTATCTGAAAACCACTTTCTTTTACTTAAAGAAAGTAAAACCAAAGATGTATTTTATTGGTGACCCATGTGGAGTGGAAGGGAGAAGTTAGGGTGGTCCATGAGCAATAATAACAGAAAGAAACAAACTCTAAGTGGAAATAATTTCCCATCAATTTATAACGTTGTCAAATCTGAAGATACCTCCACAGGGTGAGCAAAGAACACCTCCCTAGCCAAAAAACTACTCTGTTGCCAAGTTGTACAGTCTAACTGCAAACAGTGGTGGTATTTTAGTTCTCCAATAAAGCTGCCTGAAGGGTTTTCATCATTGAATATGGCACAGACAGCCAAAGTATAGGAGTCATTGCCACTTTCTCTACAATACTGTGTTCTAACCCTAACTAACTCTTTCTGTGTATTTCAGAAGACATCTTTGTGGGAACTTTTTCAGGTGAACTTTACTGTTCACATCACACTTTAGAATTTATGCTATCACTGAAAATGCTTGAATAATTTCACACATAAATGGTTGGCACAAAAAAGTTATTGCAACCACAGCCCAGCAGTAACTTAGGCTTCCTGATTTTTAGTAAATTTTCCCTTTTTATAAATTCAGGAATAAAGGTTTTCAAGGTTATGGTCATTACACCAGTTACTTTTCCAATTCTACTTTAGAATGTCATACTACTCCAAGGCAGCCTAGTGAGGAATCATGTTGCAAGTGATGTGAAACGATATAGAAGGGAAAGAAAAGGCATAATTTTGGCAAGAGATTTGTGAGTTTTTTATGCATTAAAAAAAAAAAAAAAATATGGATTGGATTCTCTATAAAGGAACTGTAACATTCAGCCCCTTGCCATTTCAAATGATATAGTACTTTTTTATATCCCTTTCTGTCCTAATCTCTTTTGTGACGTTGTTGTGTTGTATTGTGTTGATAAGAGGCTATCTTGGGGCCAGCAAGGGATAAGATGTTAATAAAATTCTTGTTTGCTGTTACAGAATCAAACAATTTAAGTGTAGTCTGAGGTTTCATGTCAAATTATTGCTGGCTTCTCTTTGTATCAATCACAGTGAGAAATACCTCTTAACCCTTTATGAAGGCACAAAAAATAAAACAACCCAGAAATCTTTCAAGATATAAAGAATTAAGTTTAGAAGGACAGCTTTCATTTATCTATTTTCTCTTTAGCAACGCTGGGTCCTTTATGGGGAAGTCCCTGCTTGTCAGCCTCTCAGATGAGATGAAATTGAAAGCTAATCGGAAAGCTGCAACTTTTTCATCACACACAAAAAAAAGAAAAAAAAAAAAAACAACAGTTCCTTAGAAATCAAAATGCCAAACTTTTATTTGGCAGAGAAACAGACCAACTTGCTTCCACATTTTTTCATTTTTTATTTTGAGATACTATTTTTGTTGCATCTGTTGTAATGACAAAAGGGTAAAAGTTCATACGGAAACTGCAGTTTTATTGGAGAAATACTTTTTTCTTCACCTCCAATGAGTTTTAAGGTAAATTTTTGTTCATAGCTAATGTGAAAATCTGCAAGAATATTTTCCAGGATTCAGAAATAAGCAAGCAAGCAATTTTTTTCTCCTCCTTCCCAGGAAAGCCCAACCAAAAGCAGTGTATCAAACAGCTATAATGTCTAGAATTAATTTTTTTTTAATTTATTGTGAAATTAGAAATAGTTGAATTTGTCTGGATTAGCTACTGTTATTGTAGCAATTTTTTAAAGAAAAGAAAAGATAAAAATAGGAAGCATGAATAAATAATAGCAATGGCAGAAAATACAGCTTTGCTTTCCAGTGTATACTTTTGTTAGCTGTTGAGCTTCTGGGAAATTAGACAAGCACAACAGAGGGTCTTAGGCACAGAGAAACTTGGCAAAATTATACCAAGATCAGCCTGTTTAATGAACTGTGATTACTTACATCTCTATTTAAAATTCTCAGAAGTGATATAATATGTGAATTTGTCTGGCCCCACCAATACAGGGTCTTTTTAGACAAAGATAGAGGGAAAGGTAGTGTGGTGTGAAAGCAAAATGTTAGAAGGGGGTGGATGGAAAAAACTAATATTTAAATCCCAGATATGGCTTAAGATTTACTTAAAGCCCATGGCCATAGCTATGCCATCTGGTTTCAGCCCACCTAGTGAGGACATTGTGGATGATCAGCAATGCCGTGGTGAATGATGTGGCCCTAGATACTGGTATGATTGGCAACAGCTCTGTTGGTAAAACTCATTTCTTCCAGACTGTCTATCTCATGGTTTTCTTCAGCAACTGCCAAATAAATATTGTGGAGGAAAAAAAATTCACATCTATGTCATTAAAATGAACCAAACAAAACACATTCTGGTGATTTGAGCTGTATACATTTTCCCCTGTTTCTAGACTCTCCGAGCTTGTTGTCATGCCAACTTGTGACTTCACCAGGTAGCTCAAGGACCCCTTAGCTGAGCTACTTCAATAATAAGTAGGCAAAATTGACCAGTTTCTACTAGCATTCCTCCTTTATGTGACATTAAAAAAATTTAGTATAATGGGTGAGCTGGACTTTTGTAACCTTGGAAAACTTAGATTGCAATTCTCTATGTAACAGTTGTCAAGTTACTCCAAGAGGTAACAGCACTTCAAGGCCCTCTGAAATTATAGTGTTGCACAGAGATAGTGAGGTTTGTAAAGAAACTGGAGATGTTCTGAGAAGGAATAGTTATTCAATATTAGCACTTATTACTTGAGGAAAATCACTTAGCCCTTAATGCTGAAAGGAGTTTTGTTGTATAATGATGTATAACAGAGAAGCAGAAATGCAACCAACACAAACCCACCATTTGGTCTCAGGAATATTTTAAATCTGGAACATATCTTCAGGGCTATATTTTCAAACCTCAAAAGACTACTTGAAAATAAAAAGAAGGAAAAAAAAAGAAGAAAAAAAGAAATGAAGGCCAAATCCCATAAAACTTCTTTCACACAAGTTTAATTGAAATTAGGTGATATACCTGTATGAGTAAAGTCTACTTTAAGATGTATAGCTTTGCAAGAAAGAATTTTAAATCTTCTCCTCTCCCAAAACCAGGACAAAGCCTCTGACAATTTTGTGTATGAGGAAACTGGGTTAAAAAATCTTTCCTTATTGAGCCAAAATGTCATCTTGGTTATTCCTCTTTCTTCAACTTCCCAGCTGCTCTCTCAGGCACTGTTTGTTTCCCCCACTGAAACACATGTACACAAAAGGTTTTCTACTTTGTGCCTGTAAAGCCTCAAATACCATTTTGGACAGGAGAATGCAATGTATGTAGAATAATTTAAGTTGCTTTCAATTACATTTTGAGAAAGAAACTAAGATATCCAGGGTTGCATGTATACATCTCAGAGGAAGTTCTATCCACAGAACTGCTTGGTTCATGTTTGACAAAGCAGTGATGTGACAAAGCTTATAGCAAGTGCTGCACAAAGATTCTGGGTTTTAAGGAAATTAAATGGTTTTAAAAGAAAAGAAACCCCATGGTAATGTGTTCTTTAACAGTGGATTGCATACTGGTCAAATTCAATGACTCTAACACTTCTGAAAAAAGTAGAATACATATAATGTCAGAAATAAGCTGGTCTAAATGAAAGGCTTCTATCCTAACATTTGCCTTTTATATAACTTGTTACTACAGTAATAGAGTTCTCAGTAAATTTCAAACCAAAATTTTCATCTCAAGTGTTTTTGGAAGGGTATTATTACAGACCTTCTAATTTCCACTGCAGCTAAGCATGTATTAATAACAAGTAGGGCTAAGGAAACTGCTGGTATATCCAGTCGTGCTTGACATTTAGTAGATGAATTAAAGTTTACAGTCAAATTGGTTTTTAACTAATAACATTAGAGATTTTTGTTATGAATGTCCATCTCTCTCTTTCTTTCTTTCTTCCTTTCTTTCTCTCTCTCTCTCTCCTTCCTTCCTTCCTTCCTCCCTCCCTCCCTCCCTTCCTTCCTTCCTTCCTTCTTTCCTTCCTCTCTCAAATCATATATATCACATCATGCTTGATTGGTGAGAGTCACTTAGAATAAACTGCCCTCAATTTAAAATTTATCTTTGGGGAATTAGTATCCATAATTGCATAACTTGGGCTAAATTAAGTTCCCATTTACACCCCTACTGTAAGTCAGTGAGGCTGTGGGAATAATAACTGGGAATCATGAGCCAAATTTTTCTTTCAGTCATATCAGAGTAAATCTGCAACGATTTATATGAATTTAATGGCCAATTATGATCTACCTCTACATATATAATAAAAGAATTAAGTTATTAATCTTTAACCAATAACTATATTTTACTTAAAATTAATTTTGGGAATGTTTAATAAAAAATATTTTAAGAAAATAAAATATTTTTGTCAAAATTGGGGAGCACTACAAACAGCCTCGTAAATCTGTGATGATTAGAAATGAACAGGAGATGGAAAGCATGATTAATGTTTCATTGTATCCATTTAATACACCTGTTTAATGTGCATATTTTTCAAAGCTGTCCTGTTGTCATTTCTTCCCATCTCCTGACCATGTTTTATGACATGTATTCTAACAAAGAGTATAAAGCAATGCTGGGATCTGTGCTATTGCTGAAGTGGTTAATAATAGGATGGTTGCCAACCAACTCTGCTGTTCTCTTTTGACTGCCATGTCAGGAGTTCAAGTAGGACTGCCAAAGTGTTTCACTTCTCTCTTACAGTTAAAAAAAATTGAAATTAAGATTTTTAAAATATTATTTAATTTTTGTTTTATTTTTATGTAAATTTTGCTCTTTAGTTGTGTATTTCCCTTAAAACACAACATTTTTTGTGCAGGGACATAAAGGTTTTTCACACATTCTCTCTAGAGAGAGATAATGTCCAGAATAATAACTGCACATCAACCAGCTTTCGTGAAGGTTCTGACTATGGTGACAGACAGCAAGAACTTTTGTTTGCTTTTATTTGAACATGTGGGTGGAATAGCTGTTCCTGTCCTTGGCTCAGCCGTGTCCTTCACAGATACTTGAATGAGTTAATTATAGATTGTTACCTAATGACATAACGATGCTTTCTGAATCTCACAGAATGACAATTCCTGATCAAAATACTTCTTATTCCTGTATTTGCTCATCAGTATGAAAACCACTCTCTACGTGTATGCACATACAGAAATCTTCTCTGTAATCTGTTTCATTTCCTTCCTTTCTTTCCTTTCTTTCTTTCTTTCATTTCTTTCTTTCTTTCCTTTCTTTCTTTCCTTTCTTTCTTTCCTTTCTTTCCTTTTCTTTCCTTTTTTTTCCTTTTCTTTCTTTTCTTTTCTTCCTTCTTTTCCTTCTTCCTTTCTTCCTTTCTTCCTTTCTTCCTTTCTTCCTTTCTTCCTTTCTTTCTTCCTTCCTTCTTTCCTTCTTCCTTCCTAACTTCCTAACTTCCTAACTTCCTTCCCCTCTCTTTTATTGTCTCCTCTTCTCTTTCTTTTACTCCAGCTCTTATATTCTTCTTTGGTTTATAAGCAAATATTAGTCCAATCTTTTGAGTTACTGATTGTTCCTGTTGAGGTATCAGGTAGATCTATATCTAACCTTTGGAAAAGAATTCCAAATTTTCTTAATTCCCACAGGAAAGATGCAATCAGAAACTGAAGGTACCAGGAAACAAAAACTGAATAAATAAGAACCTGACATCCATTCGTCATTGTGACATTTTTGCTTTCTTTTACCAAGTTTTGAAAGAGTTTAAGACTATATCACAAGTTGCATAAACTGAAATTATACTCTGACAAAAGAGGAGACAATCTGGGGGGTGGCCTTAGGTTTTTTCAGAGTCCAAGAGTGTTGCCCAATTTATTTCTACTTTAGTTTTCATTATTTAATGTTTGTCTTACAAACCAATTATTACTCCCATGCTGTTGTTATACTAATGAAAAAAACAAAACTTTGCAGTATTGTATTCCTGTTCAGTTATTTACTGAAGTCAGAGTCCAGGAGAAGCAAAAACCGCCTGCTAGTCACTAGTCATATTTATATATATATATTAGTTATATTAATAATCTCCTCATAACCATAAATGGCAAAAGAATTAGCTGATTCCAATATGACAGGAACCTTTAGTTCATCTAGTAATCATGTTTCAACTGACTTTCTAGGTGATTTGGCTAAAGTTTTGGATGAGCATTTCCACTCCATTCTCTCCTCTTGCATATAATAGGTGATCCCACCACTTAATCTAAGTATCTGAGTTGAGTTCTGCACCTCCCTCTTCTGCCAGCCCAAGCTCCTTCTCTGCAGTAGAGACTGCTCCCTTTTATGATTCAGTGCTGGCTGCATTTTCGATAGGTGCAAAGTCTTCACAATGAATCCTGGTCTTGTGTAAGTTACCAGTTAAATTAGTCCAAAAATTTCACAAAAACTACTGGCTGCTCAAATGGTAGCATCCAGGGTTATTCTGAAGTTGTTTCTCAAGCAGTCCAGAATTTGCCTGGTTTCTACACGGGAAATCTCCATCCCTGTATATGTAGCCATTTCTAGGAATATTAGAGATTAAAAGCTCACATCCAGTTTAAATCCTACTCACCTTTTGCCAGTCTTATATGTACAGATTTGGGCTTGTCTTCTGCAAAAGGGTGGAATTTATCATTACAGTTAGACATGAGACATTCCCTTCTGTAGTGCAAGATCAGATACATTTCAAGCAACATTTAATTCACCAAAAATACTCAGAAGTATTTACCTCTGAAATTAGCTTAGCAAGTATGTTCAAAAATAGATACTACTAAATGATGAGAATCGCAGCTAAAAACTATCACATAGTTACTCCAGTTTTCAAACTGATGGCGTGTCTTTCACTCTTTCAGCTTCAGCTTTACAAGTGCAATTTAGCATCTGGTTATTTTTCTAGGACAAAAGGGACACATATGATGCTTCAGGGCAGAAGCTTTCCTGTAGCTTTCCAAATCGCTTTCCTCTTTTTTCCCCACCACATCTTCTTTTAAAGGAAGGAAAAAAAAAAAATTAAAAAGAGAAAAAAATTATTAGAATTTTCATTTACTTGCTTCTAGATGTTTATGGCACTATGCACTTTTTAACTGGGAAATGGCATACTTAGCTGAAATGGTAGGACAGTATAGTATTATTTGTTTAGAGGCAGTTTTGAAATATTAAAAGCCATCTTTACCATTACTGGGTTGAGCCCAGATGTATCCATTAGCCTTTCAGTCGAAAGGTCTTTGAACTTGTTAAGAGAACAATGTAGTTCCAGGTTGTTCCAGTTACAGACAAAAGCCAAAGGCAAGTGTGCTGTGTTAGTCTTTGTTCTGATATAGTGATCCTCGATGAACAGAAAATCCTATAGAAGGACATGGTGGAAACTCAGAAATTGTAGCATTTAAGGAGACCAAATTTATGCAGTGGACTTTAATACTTATTTCCAAATTCTTTTCTTACTAACTCTCTCTAACAAGATTGTGTTTTAGTGTCCTAGAGAAAGGCTTATGTTACTGATGTGATAATAATGTAAACATTGTGATTGCAAAGTACTGCATTTGTGGGTTTTCTTGGCTTGGAATGTCTCAGTGAAGGAGGACATTTTCTTAAATATTCTTAAAATTAATTCAGCCATTATCAAGAAATCTATATGAATGCACTAACCACGGAAGTTTAACATTTTATGATAATGTTTTCCATTTGTGTAACTAAATAAGTCATAAAATAGGTTCCAATCCAATGCTGTCTACTCCACAACTTCAAGGGTTCTTTCAAAAATCATTCACAAAATGCTAGATGGTAAAAACAGATAAAGACATTTGTCTGGCCTATGAATATAAATATTATCATATAATTACACTAATAAATTTGTCTAAAACATGGGGTACTGTCCAGTTCAAGAGAATGTTTTGGTGAGAAGGGAATAAAATCTTGAGGTTAGTGGTTGGTTTTTTTTCAAAACTTTTAAAGGATGTAAAAATATAATTTTAAAATCTTATGGATGTGTCAAGCTCATTTTTTTTGTATGCGCATACTGATGTATGTTTATAATATATAATAGGGTACATGTAGACATTCATATATCCACAAACACATGCATGCATCACACAACAAGAACAGTGAGTTATGTTAGTTGAGAGCTGTAATTCATTCTGAATCCTAGGACTATATGAAGAATACAAAATTCCAAGATCCACTCGTGAGTTTCTAAATTTCACTGAACTTTCTCCACAAGGCAATATGTTTGTTCAAGCATATGTTTGTATGCTTGTTCAAACGCCTTTACAGCCTGAGTTGATCTTTAATAAAAGAAAGGAATACTTAACAATTATGATTATAAGCTTGGTGAAGTCAGTGATGGAAAAGAAGCCTGTCATACTGTGTAGCTCCCCATTTTCCACTGTATATATTTACTTTGCACAGTTTCATTTTAGAAGTACAAAGAAATATGCTTTCCCCCCTAGCTGTTTATGGGCATATTTTTGTCGAACACGTGCAATACTGCCTCTTTACAGTTTTTGATATAGCCATTTCCCTAGTATTTTGTTCCTCTGACGTGTGATGGTCTGGATAAGACCTGTTTGGGAATTGAGGATGCTACATAATGTGTATTGAAGGGGAGGAGAGGGCAAAAGTTCTCATGATATGAATTTTAAAGAGTTGTGTGGAAAGGGTTAAAATGTTTCGAACTAGCCATGCGTTGCACTCGAGTGATTAGGTGTAACTCCCAATTAAAGATCAATAAGGCCTTTAAAGTGATTTATAAAAATGGATTAGTAAGAAATGTCCATTTAGAAACTACTGTGAGTAAAATCACTATACTCTCTGTCATATTGATCGGGCCTTTATGTCTAAACACGCATTAACTGGGGCAGACAATAAAAATTAATCCTCTTCTTTCGTAAAATGGAAGGTCATTTTCCCAACTCTCCCTAGGGGGAATGATGTCATTAAACATGCTACTAAGACATTTTATTAAATCTGACTAGGCTGTTTGCATAAAAGTAAATTAGAGCAGTCAATATTGGAAAGAAAGGGATTTTAAGAAGCAATAACTAGAGGTATTTATTGTAAGTGTATTATACAACATATGCATAATTAAATTCAAAACAACTCCATTAAAATAATGTTAAGGGTCTGTCTTAAAATGACAAAAGGCAAGATTTTCAGAGCCCTCGGCATGCCCTGTTGTACCTAAGCATTTCAGGGGTCTCCAAGCAGTAGGGAATTTGACATACCATATGTGCTGATATTTTCTGCTCTCTCCCCTCCAGGATAATGTTATTTATAAATGAAACCACGGAGCAAAGGGGTGAAACTGTAACTAGCACCAACCCGACCGAGACGGTGCCCTCAACAAAACACCTGCAGTTTAGGTTCCAGCATGCATCTCTTTACACGCATGTTGCCCCGGATAAGAAGCATCTTTCAACACCAAAAGGAAAAAAGAAAAGGAAAAAAAGGAGAAGTCATTTAAGATTATGTTCTGCTGAAGGCGTGTGGCCTTCAAGCTGCTGCTGCCCACAGGAGCCATTTGCCTGGTCCCCAAAGGGAGCAGAGGTGGGGGAGCTTACACCTAAGCTTATCAGCTCTGCTGTGGCAGCCCGCGCAACCATTTGTGTCTCAGAGCACCCTAGGGCCACACCTGGGCCAGCTAATGTCTAAGAAACAATTTTTTTGAAGGTTAGAGTCAGAATTTCAACTTGCATTTTCATGTGTCCTTGTGTGGTGCAGACCTCACTGCTGTACCTCTGGGTAGGTGACCTCCTTCCCATCGCCTCTGCTCTGAGGCCGCTGATTGACCTCCTCCCTTCTACAAAAAATACAGCAGTGGTTGAGCTTCTGAGGCCACTGCGTATTGTACTGACCACATAGGACTGCATTATCTCCACAATCTCTAGTCAGCTACACACATCAATTTACTGTCTTTTATCTCTAAGTGAGACTGTAGATAATTTTACATATGGGACATCTTTTTGTCAGCACGTTAGCAGACTGGAGGCCTTGGCCATGGCCAGGGGACTGGGCTCTCATGTTAATTGTGATAATATACACCTTAATGCTGCTCTTCCGATTATAGAATGTTCTTAGTATGCCACCACTGAATGATTCCTATATTTTGCCAAAGATATTATATGTAAGATAAAGATAAAAGATATTTTCTCTTTTTTGCCCCCCAACATCATAAATTAAACCAGGGCAGTAGATGAATCTCAAATTTGAATAATTCACCAGAATTTGACAGATAAGAGACAATCTAATGAAACCCACACTTGAGGTCTGGGTTTCATGCTTGGTTGAGTCAGAGAGAGCCTGTGCCACAGAGTAATCACTTTGGGTGAGACCCCACAGAAGCCCTGAAGTGTTCAGTGGTGGCAGCTGTTTAAGTGCTTTAGAAGGAAATTGGTAGAGGGGGTGTAAGCTGTAGCTAGCCAAGAGGGGCAAGGAGAGAGGATGGATGCCATGGGCATGGGAAGGCTGCTGATCATCATGGGACTTGGAAACATGGATGTAGAACTGGCTGAAAAATATAGTAATAACGCCTCTGTCTCATGCCTACTTAAATGCGAGTTTTTCCATTTCCATATTTTGCCCAAAGAGTAAAAAACGGAATAATTCCAGATTTTGGCAGATTGTTGGCAAAAAAAAAAAAGACCCATTAGACCCTTTTGACTATTTAAATCTCCTCCCTGATCTCTTTGCAATAAAATGGTTATAAGAATCTTTGATGTTATTGATTAAAAAGAAAAAAATAGAATAACTCTGTAGTGTCTACCAATATCCTAAACAGTTTATTGAGGGGTTTGAGCATATACAGACTTTCTGGTGTTATTTACATCTGTTTTATGGCATGAATCTCTGAAATTCATAGTTGACAAATGCATTAAACAATATGACAATAAAACTTTGACATGAAAAGAAATGCAAGGTTTCATAAATTATTTGCTAGGTAAATAAGTTCAGGCCATGTACCTCTTCAAGAAAAATGTTTAAGCCAGTCTTATACGTGGTATACAGTAAGCAATATGTACAGAGTCAGCTCTGCAGAGAATACAGATAGTGAGGGCCCAATTTGAACACGTTAATCCAACCTGTCTTTTTCTTTTTTTTTTTTTTCCCTTCCACCAAAGCTTCAATATGCATCTGATCTCAGGATATTGGATTTTTTCTTTGAGGAAAGAAATAAATGACTTATCTGGGGAATAAACCCAGTCTTCTCTCACTGTATTGCTCACCATATATATTGTGCTAAAATAAGGTTCACTGATTCTAATGTAAATCTCTAAAGCTGAACCACGATAATATGAGTTTCTGCATTTTATGTGGTAGGTAAGTAGGTTGCATCTTTGAAAAAAGTAGTGAGAGAGATTAGTGATTGTACCTAAGGAGAAAGGGAACAGGCTCAAATACCTTTAGGGTCTGAAACTCCTTGACAGACTAGGAAAAACTGTTCAAACACATTTGTTTTGGTTTAAAATTGAGATGCATTTTGCAATACGACTGCTTCCCCCCATCGCCCTTTTTGCACACATATTTTGTGACATCAAGGTTTTGTCTATATGGGCAATTCATACCAGCTTACATCACTATTAGAAGATCCACATATAAAAGAACCCATCCATTATAAGGATTTCATTGTCAACATTTCTGTGGAATCTTCATTCTTGTAGAAACAGGAATTAATTTCTCTTCCAAAGAAGTTACACTGTAGCACATTGCTGCCTGGCATGATTCTTTCCCACATGGCTTTGCTGCTAACCCCAAATGTCCAACCTGTGTGTTGAAATAGCTTTTTCTAGTCTGAAGCCAAGGTAACTGGATGATAGCTCTCTGTGCTAGCACAGACAGGTTCAGCTTCTTTGCATGTCCAGGGTGTCTATTAAAGATACCTCACACGCTCTTCCACCATGCAGCACACTTCTTTGGTGTCCCAAGTAGGCTGTGGATCACATCTGTCCCTGGGATACTTCAACTTGTCAACAGCACTGACTATAGCAATGACTGGGGGAGTGATTGCGCAAGATCAAGGTTCAAGGGTGGCTTATAAGAATGGGAAGGAGAAAGGTGGAGCTCTCATATTGATGTGACTACTTTGCCTTGCTACAGCAATTCTGACAGGATTTCAAGCTGGGAATACCGTCACAGACTTGATGCCAATGTGATGGCAATGGGCTGTAGGATTCCAGTAAATGAACAAAAAATAACTTTTTTTTCAGGAAGATGTGCTTGACAGACTAGAAGTCGTTTAATGTTTAACAATCCAGCTGGGGCTCTGTAGATTGGTCTGGTTGCCCAGGCTGCGATTCCCACTGTCACCAATCTTTTGCTTCCTGGAAATGCTCAGAATGCCAGAAGAGAATGGTAACCCTCATAGCACTTCCAGTGCCTCTGTAATACAGCCTGAACATTTATAGCCAATGATGAATATGGACCTATTGCATGGAAGTGAGGTAGTATCATTTCCAAATATCACTATTTCTCTTTTGAAATTGTAGCTTCCCTGGGGATCCTGAGAACGAGCGACTACAACCAGTGAGTGTGCCCACTGTAAAGGAGCTGTCTGCACAGTCTCTAGTTACTTGTCAGTGATACCTTCCCTCATCTTTCTTATCAAGCAATGTCCCAGATCTGGATCAGAAGGGCTCTAGAAAACAGTAGGCTTCCTATGTGTTCTCTGCTGCCCTTGTTTCCTTCTCTATGCCAGCTGGGCCAGATTTAAGAAAGCGTACTACATCATGTGGCTGTTGAGAGCAATCATTCTGTAGCTGCAGTATAAAGTACCTATCATGATTTCATCATCCAGGAAATTAATCCAATTAATCAGTGCATAATTATTATCAGCACAAATCTTTAGAAGAGGTTTTTAAAAATAAAATAAAAATAAAAATCTTTTGGGGGCCCTTTTTTTGATAAAAGCCTGTCAGGGAGACTGGGGAAACAGACAGGGAGACAAATAGGCAGTTGATGGTGTTAACGGATGGAAGACATTATTCTCGGAAAACATTGTCTGCCAGACCAGGCATCCCTCTTCTATCTCTTTCCCCTTAGGCACACTGTTGCATATCCTGATTTTAGGGAACTTGTCATGTTGAGAAGAACAATTTTTGGTTTGTTCTGCTATCACACTTTCCTGTCCTGGCAGGGAAAACAAGTGGTAGATGGCAGCTGCATTTCTTTGATCCCTCTATATCTCTATCTCAGATAGTGGGATTGAGGCCAATCACATCAGTCCCTTAAATTCCTGACCAAACTCCAACAGCTAAGTCTAATATGCTGTCTAGGAACCTTTTTTTACATTCTCTCAAGTGAGATCAAACTTCCAAATTTTATTAATTGAAATCTCACTTGTCCTTTAATTTTAAATATTGTAACTAGAGTTGATTGCTCTCCTTGCATATTTAGTAGTCTACAGATTTAAAACGAAATTTTGGAAGATTTTTATTTTTTTAAGAAGTGTTCCTGCCTAGCAAGCATCATGGCACAGAGAATGGATTAATTCATAATGAAATCACTATGTTTTAAAGTGAAACCACCAACTTTGAAGAGGCAAGGTCTGTGGCATAATAGGAAAGGAATTACATCATTTTCGAAGTTTGTTGTACAGATACAGAGTGGTTGCACTTCCGTGTATATTCCCATGTGCATGAAGTGCAGAATCCAACACTACATTAGGACTTTAAGTAATAGAGTGCAGGATACCTACCCACAGCCCTGAATGCACATGTTGGCCACCAACCCTTTGGTGACAGCAAGGGTTTGCAAGGATGTTATCTTTGCTTACATGCAGGTGCCTGTTTATAGGAACCATTGAATGATTTCCTTGAATTGCAGATTTTCTTGAGGAGATAAACCCCACATACAGGGAGTTCAAAAACAGTTCTACAGCCCAATATACTACTCACCAATGTGGTCAATGTATTTACACACCAACTTCCATTAGGGTTGACAAGATTTCTCCAAAGGAATCCTGGTTATCAATTTCTGTCTTGTTCTTCTGATTCCCTTGAGCCTTTACCAAAGACTGACATTTGCTAAACATTTTACAGTTCCCAATAAAAATTACAGTACTTATGGCTACAGAATAAAAATATTGAGATCTTTGTTTGGGTCTGATTTGGTAGTAGGGAGGATACAAGCAGTGTATCCTGTGCTAGTGAAATCTGAGGTCAGGTTGGATTTTTCTGCCAGGGGAGAAGAGAACAAAAGGACAGACCATGATGTGCTGGAAGGTGAATAGCTGTGTGCATGCAGGGTATTCCAGGTTAGAAATACTTTACAGAATATTGCCTAGAAGCTCCTAGACAATTCTCAAGAAATCTTTGGCCCTCAGTGTTCTGATGAGCTTATTTGTCTAGTCTCAAAGAATCTGAGTAAAACTAAGGAATTTATGATGTTAAGCATTACTGCCTGAACACAGCTAACCCTTGCTCGGAATAATAGGCCAACTAAAGAAATTCTCATTTTATAAAGGTTTCCATCATCCTATGGGTGCTCTCTGTTCTTCTTTTCTTGTTCTCTCTCTTTTTACTCTTAACATGCTCATTCCTCTCTAGACTAATACATCACCATGTCTGTGATAGGATCTTTCGTGACATACACCTCTTTTAATTTGCCCTTTGGTCTTTCCTCAAGCAAAGCTCCACTGAGAGCCCAGAATTAGCAGAAGCAAGGAAAGAACCTCCCTGGGGTGTATTTTTCACATGTAAAATTTTATTATATGCATTTTCTTATCTGAAAGCCTACTTCCAATGCTAGTACTTATGTTACTGTCTGGTGAGGACCGCATTAAGGTAGCATAATAGTGGAAGTAAGTAATTTTCATAAGTACACTGTTTCCTTTACATAGCATGTTCTTAGTTTACTTTGGTGATGATGGTCAGCTTTCTCTGACAGTTTTTTTTTTTTTTAATTGAGTCTTACATTAACTCAGAGATTTAATTCTCCCCTTTCTTTGATTCAAATTATGGCAGCTCCAAGTTTCCCATATTGTGTCATATATCTCCAGTTTCTTATAGACATAGGACAGGGAGAACAGCCTGGGATTTTGTGTCTTCAGTTCCTGTAACTGCAACTCATAGGAATCTAGTTCAGAAGGGTCCATATGTCATTAATTCCTCAGACATTGGTCATTCAAGTGCTTTTCAATATCCCATAATAAGTTTAAAGGCCTTTAATACAGACCAACATTCACAACTATAATTTTCTACGGGAGACAGCAGCATCGTTAGTACCTGGGTGTCTGTGGTGGCCTGGATTCTGTTACACAACCAGTGTGTGATCCTACATAGCAGATCAATTAAATATCCCAACGTTCAGCATCCAACAGATCCAAGGAGTTCAGAAGGGTCCATATGTCATTAATTCCTCAGACATTGGTCATTCAAGTGCTTTTCAATATCCCATAATAAATTTAAAGGCCTTTAATATAGACCAACATTCACAACTATAATTTTCTACGGGAGACAGCAGCATCGTTAGTACCTGGGTGTCTGTGGTGGCCTGGATTCTGTTACACAACCAGTGTGTGATCCTACATAGCAGATCAATGAAATACCTCAACATTCAGCATCCAACAGATCCAAGACAACCACCAGGAACACTGAAATTTTGAATTAATAGTATTGTGTGAATGCAATGCAGCTCCCCTTGATGTACCATGCCATCATCTAATCCAAGAATTCACATAATGAGCTTTAATTTTTTATCCTAGAGTTTTCTCTCATGTAGCTACAAAATCCTTTCCATAAGTTAATCAATGTCAGTCTGAAACAATATAATTTTTGTCTGGAACACTGTTACAGAGCTTTATGCAGTTGGAGATGTAGAAATTTACCTAATTTTTGTCTGAATTTATTCATGATTGATTTTGATCTTTTGAACTCATGTGGATATTTTACTTTAAATAATTTCCCGCCACGAAATAGATCATGATCTCTTACCGTGCTTGTTGTTCCTATCCAGCCAGCTCCTTCGGTAATGACTTGCCACGTTTAAAAACCATCCATGACAGGTGAGTGCTTTATGAATGTAACTGGTAAATTTGCTGATAGACCCTGAGGTTTCAAAAGGACAGTAGTTCCCTGGGAAGAGGTGCATAAGGGTGCCTCAGGCTGGCTGGAGACTCTTCCTACTGTTTCCTGGGGAGCTGAGCTATGAACACCAGCAGAGACAGAGAGGTTAAGGCAGTGGTAGGACACAAGTAAAGACATGAGTAAAGAGGAGGTGGTGGAGGAGAGACTATGGCATGGACAACTATTGCTACTGGGGTACAGTAAAGCATCATGGCAGCCACACAGCATTATAGCTGCCATAGGGTATTTAGAGAGGATTACCCAGCCAGTATGTTTTGCACTGTAAAATAAAAACATTTTTCAGAATGTCTTTGTTTTTGCTTATGATTAGGTCTAGATGGATCTGTGTGGGTGAGGGGAAAAGAAAGTTTATTTGTCTTGTAGAAAAATCCAGGGGCTTTCCTGATCTTTGCTATGAGATTAGATTTATCTCAGTGATGCTTTGACTTGGCTCTGAGAAAGAGACACTAACTGCCATCCCTTGTCCTTAAGGTAGACTCCATTTATCCTGCTCTTGCACCACTTTTGCATCGTGGAGATTCCCTGTTATTCTGAGGTTATTCTCAGATGTCCTCCATCAGTCTCTTTCTGATGCCAGAATAACTGAAAGGCTTTGAATATAATTCAGTATTAAGCAGAAACTAAGGCTTAAAGCTACCTCTATATGGGCCACCAATTTTTTCTGAGTTCCTGTTCACGCAAGGAGAAACTGAAACCCTGAGAATCGGGTCTCCTACTTCTTGTATGTAGTCTTAATAATTTTTAAATAGCCCATATATATCACATGCTTTATTTGGAACAGTGGAATTTTTTTTCCAAAAACTGTGAAGCAAAAGGCACGATTTTGAATATATTTTTAGAAGATGAGTGTGTCCCTCTCTGAGCTGCTACGTGTCCATCCCTTTTTGTTTGCAAAGCCATGCACTTGGAGCGTAAATGCGAGTCTTGAGTGAGGTGAAGAAGTTATGGCGTGGAGTTGTGAGAATATGGCCTTTATCTGCATTCTGGGAATGGTTTTGTTCTGCACCCTCTGCTACGTGACGAGGAAGGACTAAAAAGCCTGGACACCCAGACAAAAAGAGGGCCATTTAGCCTTTTCACTGAAGTCTAGGATCCTTGCTGAGGGATTATTTTACGCAGGCCTGTGTTTTGGCTAAGGGGGTCTGGTTTTTACTCAAAGCCAGGCAGCAGATGTCAGGCCTCAGAATTGCTCACAAAATGATGACCTTGCTGGGTCAAGGCCTATACAACCTGCTTCGCCTCAAGCTGTGTCAAACACAAGCGGTAGAAAGACTTTCCCCGGGCAGGCCTGTCTGGGCGACCAGCTATCCCCAATTTTCCCTGTAGACTGAATTCCTTGTGAAATTCTACAGCTCTGAGAAAAAAAACTCCTGACAGTTAACTTGGCTTTTTCTTTTTATTTAAGTAATGAATAAGGCAGGGAAGGTTTTTTAGGGGGTAGAGGTCTAACGCATTATTGTGCTATTTTGTGGTAACAATTTATATTGTCAGGAAAGTTTGTTTGGGGTTTCCATGTGTGACTAAAATATGTTAGCACAGATAGCATCAAATATAGAGATGATACGCTGGAAGAAAGGAATGTGAAAAAAAGGGCAGTGTATGAAATGCAATCTATGGCAAATTCACATTGTGTATTGGATGTAAATATCTTCTGTGTGATGATCTTTAGACAGGAAAGAACATCTACTGTGATTAAGAACAGCAAATTATATTTGCTATAGTTATTGTCTTATTGGGAAATATTCACAGTCAAGGGTTTAAAAATGTAATAAAAAGTGGATCAATATGTGTTTGAGGATTTCATCAATTGCATATTAACAGTACTAGTCCTTCTGACCTCTTTTCTTTGAGCTATTCCCTTGATCAGAGCGAAAACGATCTAATAAATTACGGGTTTATTCATCCATGTGCTGAATTCTGTTTCATGTTTCTTTTTTCTTGCATACAAAATTGAAAAACAATGAGTGATTCCTGAACATGGCTCTGATTCTTATAAAGATGGATGAGCATTGTGTTTCTTATATGGAGAGATTTCAACCAAATTTCTTCAGAACAAAAAATCAGAGAATTTTGGGTGATATCATGAGATAGTTAACGCTTCAGTTAATACCAGTACAGCTTGGGAAATCAATTATAGCAGTTTTCACATTGAATTTACCCTTTTTGTGCAGGCTGAATTTCTGCAAGCCGATCACAAAGTTTTTGAAAAGTTTTGTGTTTCATTTTTCCTTTTGTGCATTTGTTGCATAAAGGTCACTGCAGGTGTCATTCACTGGACATTGCAAACCCGATCTGCCTTCTCCAGGATGATGTTCCTGAAAATAAGATGTATTGCAGTATGCGAAAATGCCAAACTGTCTTCTTAGGACTCCACCAAACCGAGGAAGAACACATAAGATATTTGTATTGCCTTCTAATTTCTTCCTGAAGAAGAGATCTGAATTCTGATATAGACAGAAGCACAGAGGCAGATAGAGACTGACCATAGTGTCTTTTGTTTTGAGATAATTCCTATTTTGTGAAGAGAGTAATTATCTTCATGTAAAACTATTCCATGTGTAAGTATAATATCAGTGACTTAGTGGTGAATTGGGCCTAATATTTGTGTTCATATTTGGACACAGGGGCTAGACATTAATGAACTTTTACTTAGCAGTATTCTGAGTTGCATGGGTGCAAGGAGTGCTGCCCTTTAATAAAGTCAATAAGAGTTTTTTCCATTGACTTCCACGGACCCAAGACTTCACGCCACTTATGTTGTTACACACATCTTTTCAGTATGGAGTAAAACCTTTCTGGATAGAGATAATAAATAACTCAGAATAAGTTATGTATTTTTTCTTCATTTACTTGAGCATGTATGTGAAAATGTATATGAAACCATATTCTGTCCCCCTGGTCTCGTGAGACCGCACCTGTGGTACTGTGTACAGCTTTGGAGTCCTCAGCACAAGAAGGACACGAACCCGTTGGAGCTGGTCCAGAGGAGTGCCACTAAAATGATCAGAAGGCTGGAGAACCTCTCCTATGAGGACAGGCTGAGAGAGTTGTGATTGTTCAGCCTGGAGAAGAGAAGGCTCTGGGGAGACCTTATAGCAGCCTTCCAGTACTTAAAGGGAGTCTACAAGAAAACCAGAGAGAGATTTTTTTACAAGGGTATGCAGTTACAGAATGAGGGATAATGGCTTCAATCTGGAAGAGAGTAGATTTAGATTAGATATCAGGAAGAAAATTTTCACTGTGAGGGTGGTGAGACACTGGAACAGGTTGCCCAGAGAAGTTGTGGAAACCCCATCCCTGGAGGTGTTCAAGGCCAGGCTGGATGCGGCTTTGGGCAATCTGGTCTAGTGGGAGGTGTCCCTGCCTGTGGCAGGGAGGCTGGAACTTGATGATCTTTAAGGTGCCTTCCAACCTAAACCATTTTATAATTCTATGATATTTATAACTCCTAACTCCAGCATTTTTGAAATATATCATCTTTGCTGGGCCCCTGTGCTTCAAGGTACAGTGTTTCTCAGGAAACACAATGCTGAAATCTCTGCAGTGTTTGCGGAACGCTTAGCTGTGCTAAGCTGCAATTGCCTGTTACTTCATTTAATTGTGAACGCTGTGTTATAAACCTGTAGGGACTTGATGTTTTCACCTAGTACCAAATTTGCTGTAGACCAAATAGAATTGAGAAGGGAAGCATTTACTTAAGAAAATGTTTTCTTCTTGAAAAAGATTTCTGTGCTGCTTGAAATTTTGGTGTGCCTGCATGTCCAATGCAAGAACATTTTCCGCTTTTGTGGTGAAGGAGCAACTGTCCCCAACTCTAGGGGTACTGAGTGAGTTCCTGAACTAGACTATTGATGTACTGCTCCGTTTACCCCAAGACTGTCCAGAGCTATTAAAAAGGGAAAAAGGGGCTTGCACAGATAATCAGGGAAAGCTAACATATCTGTCTATTAAAAATCACAAAAATCACATGAAGATTAATGTAAAACTCTGATTTTTTAGTAGTTAGAAGTTGTACTGCTCTGTTCTCCTAGAAGAGAACTGCAGTCTCTTTAAAAAAATGTCTATTTTTATCGCTCTTTCTCTCTCTGAAGATGGAAATCATAAAAAGAAATTATAAAAAAAAAGGGGGGGAAAGAAGATAACTGTAGTAAAGCAAAATGGTATTCCTCTCAATATCACCCAGTCTGAAGCATGATAAGAGATATTCAAAAGGTCTAGAGCTGAATGATTTTCTAGATAAATGCTGGAAACTAGCAATTTCTAGTACTAGACTTACCCACTTTTTGTCCATATTTCACATAATTCAGGTTTATTTTCAGTACTACTGTCAAATGGTCCTGAGAAAGACCTATCAAATTTCATTCCTTGCACATGTCACTATATATCTTTTGAAGGTGTACTGGAAATTAAGGAAATATTCCCAGACTCTCTATTCACATGTTTTGTTGATGGATCTATTCCAAAGGTGTCAGTTAAATAAGAATGTTAAGCAAATACAAACCCATTTACTTCAGGATATAACAGACACTTTACTTTTCTTTTTTCCAGAGTTTATTGTGTAGACAGGAAAATAATGTATACCTTTATTTATCCTGACATTTCTTGACAGTTTGCAGTACAAATCCTAATCTATATTAGAAATAATTACCTCTCTAACTATCATGAAAGTTTTTAGCTGAAGGTCAGACTCATATGTGTATGCTCTGTTTTAATATCATCTGAATCAGCAAACAACCCTATTGATTTCATGAGGATGGTTCCATTAGAGAAAGCAGAACTTTATCACACTAAGCAGAGGAAAGGTAAAAAGATATTTTCTTTAAAATCACAACAGAGCGGCAAGATGAAAACCAGTATGGAGTCCTGAGTAACTCAGATAATAGGATGACACTATTTGTCTTGAGTTAAATGAGTGCTAGACTTGTCCATTCCTGGGGAATATTACAAATACGTTTTGGTACTAAGGTAATATGAAATGCTCAGCTTGAAAATAGATATTCTTCATTCACAGGAACTGAAGAGCTAATCTCGGGGTTTTGTCATGTGAGTAGGAGCGTTGTCATTTGAAATTAAATGAGGCTTTTGAGCACTGGAGTTTTAATGCTTCTATGATGCACAGATAGAAGCAGAACTGTCTTACACAAGTAAAAACTATCAGCAAGTTATTTTAGCTGTATCTTCCTTGAGTCAGAATTCAGTGCCTCAGAGCAGATCCAACATTAAGTCTTCTATGTAATATCTCAAAAGATTTATTAGAAGCAACCTGGCCTTTTTTGGTAGCATTTGGGAGATCAGCATTGCGTCAACCCAGAACATACTTAGTTTCGTGTGTCATACTTTAAAAAAACTTTGTAAATGGTAGTTCCTAGATCTAGACTGATTAGATGTATTCTGGGTGTTTAATGGTATGCAGCGCATAGAGCGACACAGCATGCAATTATAAAGATGTGGTGCATGTAGGCACATGCCTGATTATATAACAGAGGTTGTGGTTTTACATCTACTAACCTCAGAAACTGTGATATCCAACAGATTGATTTTCTGCAATTCCTGATCATCTCTTCTTTAAATAAGGCTACCTCTGCTTCGTCAGATTTTCGGTTCATTGGCGGGCTGTTCCATACCTGACAGTATTGAATTGTCTTTGAGTCAAATCCCCAGTTTTCTACATATAGGTCCATATTGCTCTCTTAATTTCCTGTTGAATAGCATAGCAGATGTTCATATGAAGGCTAATGTCCACTTCAAGGAAAGGCATAACAGTTTTCCAACTTTCTGCTTGATTTCTGGTCATATAGAATACATCAGGCATGAACAGTGCTCTCTCTCAGCTGGGACTTTATGGAGAAACAGGGCCCTGAATACAGATGTCCTAACTTCCAGTCCCATTAAAAAAGGCAATTTTACTTCATGGTAGGTCAAATTGTACCTTAGCTATATCCATTCAAGCCCTGGGAGCTGAGAGATGAATTTGGCCCTGTATCTGTATCTGTGCCTTCCTTCAAAAGACTGCAGCACTGCTAAGAAGTTAGTCATCTAAGGGTGCCAAAATTTGCTGCTCCAGGAACGAACGTTTCCACACAGGAGCAGATAAAAATGAAAACAACTTAAAAAAATTCAATTAGATTAACAGAGACAAGTGAGTGCTTGCCCAGCCATTCCTGAGCAACAATTTATTCCTAGGGTGGTGCGAGAGACTCAAGCCAGCGGTCAGCAAGCTGACAAATCTGTCAGCTTTGCTGGGTGGCTGTCAGTCAAACCAGGTGCCCGCTGTGTGTTGTGGCGCTCCTTGTATTAACACCCTGCTGAGATAATTCTTTTTTATCCTTTTTTTTTGCCACCAAGAGGGTCTGCCACCGCACTGCTGTTTTTCATCTTGTTAATTGAGTCATTTATTTCGTTAAAAGGTGAAACTTTATCAGGGTTTATGTGCCAAATGTGAGAAGGCATATTTAATGATACATCAAATATTAGAATCATGCAAGTGCCTCTGTGTATGCTCTTTAAAATGCTGAGAGGCAAGGTAGTTCTTGTAAATTAAAATCACCTGATAATAACTAAAAATAGGCATTTTGTTCCCAGGCAACAATGCAAATACACTGTACATGTGTGTGTATGTGTTTGTTACTAAATATATAAAGCACATGGATATTTATATTTAATTTTAAATCAGTATATTCATCCATATTCGAAAGCAGATAACTGGAGGGATAAACAATACCAGAGCAGAATTCAAAATTATGTAAAAAATTCAATAATTTCTAGGGTGGCTGCTAAAAATAACGTTTGAAAAAAACTTTCAAGCTTCTTCAAAGAAGATTTCCCTATCACTGATTACCACCACTCTTCCTGGGGTAATTTGTTCATCTTCATTTTCTAGGTATTTCTGAAGCAGCTAAGTTGGGGGTTTTTTTTGGTACTCTTGTTAGGAAAGCCATTTAATTGGTTAATTAGAGTCTGGGCAAGCCTCCAATGAAATTGATGAGAATCTCTCTGCTGCCATCAATGGCTGTTGGCTCATACCTCCAGGTCTGCTTTTACAAGGGAATGAGTCTGGAGCCTTCAAAGAAACCTAAACTCTACTGAGAACAAATGGGATTTGAACCTCTATCCTCCTTAGACATCCAAGAAATCAGAGTGGGTTCATCACCAGATAGATGGATTTCACAAGCTCAAACCCATCCTCCCAGATACAAAATGACAGAAAGTGTCCAGGAAAGGGGACTATTGAGATGTCAGGAAGGCTGGTTGGTGCAACTTCTACGTAGCAGTCAAATTGGCAGTTGATGCTAGTGAAAACTATGTTCTGTCTTCTTCTTGGCTTTTACATTTGAGCAAATCTAGTGGAGATTCATGACATCAGCAGACTGTGACTTTCTTTTTAAAAGAGCTGTGTCATTTGCAAAAAGAAGTGTTGATTCAGTAATATTTTTTTTTAAACAAACCAAATTACATAATCCCATTAACAAGCAAAAATTGCAGACTGTCTGTCTTTGGTAACTGGGTTTCTTTCCCCTGGAATCCACTGCTGAGTGCTGTCTTCCTGTTTGAGGTTAGCCACCCCTCCCCATTTCCTGTCACCCTCGTGATTGTGAAGATCTCATTAGTTTAGGAGAACTAATACCATCTGGAAGACATACACCCACATGGTTGATTTAGTCAGCAGCTACCAAATTCGCCTTACCTTCCAAGGCTGGGAGTAGGTGAGTGGATCTGAGATCAGGCCACTAAGATCAGACTGGTGTTTCTGAACCCAACTAAATGTGTGGGTAGGTTGTGTAATAAGAGGTGCCTCAATTGAATTTCAGTATTAGTCACTGTGCTCATCTGAACATTGAAAATGTTCTAGTCCAGCTGAGTAGTTCTCATTCAAGCCACAGAATTAGTTTAAAAAAATCTACCAGAACACTTTCCACCTCTCTCACCTAACATCCTTGTTCTTTCATCACTTCATCCCACAGATACCAGAAGTGTATGATCATTTAGATAAATCTTTGGTTTCATTGAAATAGCCATCAAGCACATTCACGATGAAGAAAAGCACTGTGTTATCTCCAAAATAGTTGAACCACAGTTCAACTTTTGAATGGCAACTTCTTTCTCAATAAACCCACTCCTGTGTGGGTTCACAGTCCTAGCTCCTCTGTGAGTGACAAAAATAAATTCTCACTGGTTTTTAGGCCCAAACAAGTTCTGGGAGAATAAACCAGAATCTAGGAATGGATGCTACAGCACCAGGACTTCTAAGAGGTGATAATTTGAATGGATCAGTGACTGTATTGACCCCTTTCCTACTTCAGCAGCCTATGAGTTGTTTCCTGGTGGCTGATGTGGTAACAGCTCTCTGGTGTTCTGTGATCAGCAGTCCACCTTCTGCAGAAGGAACGTCTCCAGCCTTGCTCATTTTCCTTCTGTCTGTCAGGTGGCAAGAGAAGGACTTTGGGCAACACTTGTTACCCCAATGTCCATTGCCTGTTTTTTCCTGACAATTGGCTTGGTGGAGGCATTTATGGTGGGGCCATTCTGCTGGAGGTGGCTCAGTTCACAGTTTTGAACAATATGTAGCATCCAAACGTGGACAAAGTTCAAGTGAACAATACCAATGGGCTTTGTCAAGTCAGAAATCTTTTTAACTGTCTGTCATTACAAACATATTTAAATAAAAATAGTGCAATCTCACGCAAAAGGGACACAATAATATTTCTATTGTCTCATAGTGATCAGAATTATTTTTCTATTTGTGTGGATATACTAATGAAACAGCTTTGTTTTCTTACCAAAGTTGTTCTTGTTACATCTGGAAGACAACTGTAGATCATAGAATCGTTTGGGTTGGAAGGGACCTTTAGAGGTCATCTAGTCCAAGTTCTCTGCAATAAGTAGGGACATCTTCAGCTAGATCAAGTTGCTCAGAGCTCCATCCAGCCTGGTCTTCAACACTTCCAGGGATGGGGCGTCTACTACCTCACTGGGCAACCTTTTCCAGTGTTTCAATGCCCTCAGTGGAAGGGACCTTTAGAGGTCATCTAGTCCAAGTTCTCTGCAATAAGTAGGGACATCTTCAGCTAGATCAAGTTGCTCAGAGCTCCATCCAGCCTGGTCTTCAACACTTCCAGGGATGGGGCGTCTACTACCTCACTGGGCAACCTTTTCCAGTGTTTCAATGCCCTCAGTGCAAAAAATTTCTTCCTTATATCCAGTCTAAATCTTCCCTCTTTCAGTTTAAAACCATTATCCCGTGTCCTATTGCAACAGTCGCCCCTAAAATGTTCATCTCCATCTTTCTTATAAGCCCCCTTTCAGTACAGAAAGGCTGCAATAAGTTGTCCCCAGAGCTTTCTTTTCTCCAGGCTGAACAACCCCAACTCTCTCAGCCTGTCCTCACAGGAGAGGTGCTCCATCCCATCTGATCATCTCCTCTGGACTTGCTCCAACAGGCCCATGTCCTTCTTATGTTGGGAGCCTCAAAGCTGGATGCAGCACTCCAGGTGGAGTCTCACCAGAGTGGAGTAGACGGGCAGAATCACCTCCCTCAACCTGCTGGCCACACTTCTTTTGCTGCAGGCCAGGATATGGTTGGCTTTCTGTGCTGCGAGCACACACTGTCAGCTCACGTCCAGCTTTTCATCCACCAGTAACCTGAAGTCCTTCTCCTCAGGTCTGCTCTCAATCCCTTCATCCCCCAACCTGTATTGGTACTGGAGGCTCCAACAGGCCCATGTCCTTCTTATGTTGGGAGCCTCAAAGCTGGATGCAGCACTCCAGGTGGAGTCTCACCAGAGTGGAGTAGACGGGCAGAATCACCTCCCTCAACCTGCTGGCCACACTTCTTTTGCTGCAGGCCAGGATATGGTTGGCTTTCTGTGCTGCGAGCACACACTGTCAGCTCACGTCCAGCTTTTCATCCACCAGTAACCTGAAGTCCTTCTCCTCAGGTCTGCTCTCAATCCCTTCATCCCCCAACCTGTATTGGTACTGGAGGTTGCTGTGACCCAGGTGCAGGACCCTGCACTTGGCTTTGTTAAACCTCCTGAGGTTCACAATGTTAAGCAAATACAAACCCATTTACTTCAGGATATAACAGACACTTTACTTTTCTTTTTTCCAGAGTTTATTGTGTAGACAGGAAAATAATGTATACCTTTATTTATCCTGACATTTCTTGACAGTTTGCAGTACAAATCCTAATCTATATTAGAAATAATTACCTCTCTAACTATCATGAAAGTTTTTAGCTGAAGGTCAGACTCATATGTGTATGCTCTGTTTTAATATCATCTGAATCAGCAAACAACCCTATTGATTTCATGAGGATGGTTCCATTAGAGAAAGCAGAACTTTATCACACTAAGCAGAGGAAAGGTAAAAAGATATTTTCTTTAAAATCACAACAGAGCGGCAAGATGAAAACCAGTATGGAGTCCTGAGTAACTCAGATAATAGGATGACACTATTTGTCTTGAGTTAAATGAGTGCTAGACTTGTCCATTCCTGGGGAATATTACAAATACGTTTTGGTACTAAGGTAATATGAAATGCTCAGCTTGAAAATAGATATTCTTCATTCACAGGAACTGAAGAGCTAATCTCGGGGTTTTGTCATGTGAGTAGGAGCGTTGTCATTTGAAATTAAATGAGGCTTTTGAGCACTGGAGTTTTAATGCTTCTATGATGCACAGATAGAAGCAGAACTGTCTTACACAAGTAAAAACTATCAGCAAGTTATTTTAGCTGTATCTTCCTTGAGTCAGAATTCAGTGCCTCAGAGCAGATCCAACATTAAGTCTTCTATGTAATATCTCAAAAGATTTATTAGAAGCAACCTGGCCTTTTTTGGTAGCATTTGGGAGATCAGCATTGCGTCAACCCAGAACATACTTAGTTTCGTGTGTCATACTTTAAAAAAACTTTGTAAATGGTAGTTCCTAGATCTAGACTGATTAGATGTATTCTGGGTGTTTAATGGTATGCAGCGCATAGAGCGACACAGCATGCAATTATAAAGATGTGGTGCATGTAGGCACATGCCTGATTATATAACAGAGGTTGTGGTTTTACATCTACTAACCTCAGAAACTGTGATATCCAACAGATTGATTTTCTGCAATTCCTGATCATCTCTTCTTTAAATAAGGCTACCTCTGCTTCGTCAGATTTTCGGTTCATTGGCGGGCTGTTCCATACCTGACAGTATTGAATTGTCTTTGAGTCAAATCCCCAGTTTTCTACATATAGGTCCATATTGCTCTCTTAATTTCCTGTTGAATAGCATAGCAGATGTTCATATGAAGGCTAATGTCCACTTCAAGGAAAGGCATAACAGTTTTCCAACTTTCTGCTTGATTTCTGGTCATATAGAATACATCAGGCATGAACAGTGCTCTCTCTCAGCTGGGACTTTATGGAGAAACAGGGCCCTGAATACAGATGTCCTAACTTCCAGTCCCATTAAAAAAGGCAATTTTACTTCATGGTAGGTCAAATTGTACCTTAGCTATATCCATTCAAGCCCTGGGAGCTGAGAGATGAATTTGGCCCTGTATCTGTATCTGTGCCTTCCTTCAAAAGACTGCAGCACTGCTAAGAAGTTAGTCATCTAAGGGTGCCAAAATTTGCTGCTCCAGGAACGAACGTTTCCACACAGGAGCAGATAAAAATGAAAACAACTTAAAAAAATTCAATTAGATTAACAGAGACAAGTGAGTGCTTGCCCAGCCATTCCTGAGCAACAATTTATTCCTAGGGTGGTGCGAGAGACTCAAGCCAGCGGTCAGCAAGCTGACAAATCTGTCAGCTTTGCTGGGTGGCTGTCAGTCAAACCAGGTGCCCGCTGTGTGTTGTGGCGCTCCTTGTATTAACACCCTGCTGAGATAATTCTTTTTTATCCTTTTTTTTTGCCACCAAGAGGGTCTGCCACCGCACTGCTGTTTTTCATCTTGTTAATTGAGTCATTTATTTCGTTAAAAGGTGAAACTTTATCAGGGTTTATGTGCCAAATGTGAGAAGGCATATTTAATGATACATCAAATATTAGAATCATGCAAGTGCCTCTGTGTATGCTCTTTAAAATGCTGAGAGGCAAGGTAGTTCTTGTAAATTAAAATCACCTGATAATAACTAAAAATAGGCATTTTGTTCCCAGGCAACAATGCAAATACACTGTACATGTGTGTGTATGTGTTTGTTACTAAATATATAAAGCACATGGATATTTATATTTAATTTTAAATCAGTATATTCATCCATATTCGAAAGCAGATAACTGGAGGGATAAACAATACCAGAGCAGAATTCAAAATTATGTAAAAAATTCAATAATTTCTAGGGTGGCTGCTAAAAATAACGTTTGAAAAAAACTTTCAAGCTTCTTCAAAGAAGATTTCCCTATCACTGATTACCACCACTCTTCCTGGGGTAATTTGTTCATCTTCATTTTCTAGGTATTTCTGAAGCAGCTAAGTTGGGGGTTTTTTTTGGTACTCTTGTTAGGAAAGCCATTTAATTGGTTAATTAGAGTCTGGGCAAGCCTCCAATGAAATTGATGAGAATCTCTCTGCTGCCATCAATGGCTGTTGGCTCATACCTCCAGGTCTGCTTTTACAAGGGAATGAGTCTGGAGCCTTCAAAGAAACCTAAACTCTACTGAGAACAAATGGGATTTGAACCTCTATCCTCCTTAGACATCCAAGAAATCAGAGTGGGTTCATCACCAGATAGATGGATTTCACAAGCTCAAACCCATCCTCCCAGATACAAAATGACAGAAAGTGTCCAGGAAAGGGGACTATTGAGATGTCAGGAAGGCTGGTTGGTGCAACTTCTACGTAGCAGTCAAATTGGCAGTTGATGCTAGTGAAAACTATGTTCTGTCTTCTTCTTGGCTTTTACATTTGAGCAAATCTAGTGGAGATTCATGACATCAGCAGACTGTGACTTTCTTTTTAAAAGAGCTGTGTCATTTGCAAAAAGAAGTGTTGATTCAGTAATATTTTTTTTTAAACAAACCAAATTACATAATCCCATTAACAAGCAAAAATTGCAGACTGTCTGTCTTTGGTAACTGGGTTTCTTTCCCCTGGAATCCACTGCTGAGTGCTGTCTTCCTGTTTGAGGTTAGCCACCCCTCCCCATTTCCTGTCACCCTCGTGATTGTGAAGATCTCATTAGTTTAGGAGAACTAATACCATCTGGAAGACATACACCCACATGGTTGATTTAGTCAGCAGCTACCAAATTCGCCTTACCTTCCAAGGCTGGGAGTAGGTGAGTGGATCTGAGATCAGGCCACTAAGATCAGACTGGTGTTTCTGAACCCAACTAAATGTGTGGGTAGGTTGTGTAATAAGAGGTGCCTCAATTGAATTTCAGTATTAGTCACTGTGCTCATCTGAACATTGAAAATGTTCTAGTCCAGCTGAGTAGTTCTCATTCAAGCCACAGAATTAGTTTAAAAAAATCTACCAGAACACTTTCCACCTCTCTCACCTAACATCCTTGTTCTTTCATCACTTCATCCCACAGATACCAGAAGTGTATGATCATTTAGATAAATCTTTGGTTTCATTGAAATAGCCATCAAGCACATTCACGATGAAGAAAAGCACTGTGTTATCTCCAAAATAGTTGAACCACAGTTCAACTTTTGAATGGCAACTTCTTTCTCAATAAACCCACTCCTGTGTGGGTTCACAGTCCTAGCTCCTCTGTGAGTGACAAAAATAAATTCTCACTGGTTTTTAGGCCCAAACAAGTTCTGGGAGAATAAACCAGAATCTAGGAATGGATGCTACAGCACCAGGACTTCTAAGAGGTGATAATTTGAATGGATCAGTGACTGTATTGACCCCTTTCCTACTTCAGCAGCCTATGAGTTGTTTCCTGGTGGCTGATGTGGTAACAGCTCTCTGGTGTTCTGTGATCAGCAGTCCACCTTCTGCAGAAGGAACGTCTCCAGCCTTGCTCATTTTCCTTCTGTCTGTCAGGTGGCAAGAGAAGGACTTTGGGCAACACTTGTTACCCCAATGTCCATTGCCTGTTTTTTCCTGACAATTGGCTTGGTGGAGGCATTTATGGTGGGGCCATTCTGCTGGAGGTGGCTCAGTTCACAGTTTTGAACAATATGTAGCATCCAAACGTGGACAAAGTTCAAGTGAACAATACCAATGGGCTTTGTCAAGTCAGAAATCTTTTTAACTGTCTGTCATTACAAACATATTTAAATAAAAATAGTGCAATCTCACGCAAAAGGGACACAATAATATTTCTATTGTCTCATAGTGATCAGAATTATTTTTCTATTTGTGTGGATATACTAATGAAACAGCTTTGTTTTCTTACCAAAGTTGTTCTTGTTACATCTGGAAGACAACTGTAGATCATAGAATCGTTTGGGTTGGAAGGGACCTTTAGAGGTCATCTAGTCCAAGTTCTCTGCAATAAGTAGGGACATCTTCAGCTAGATCAAGTTGCTCAGAGCTCCATCCAGCCTGGTCTTCAACACTTCCAGGGATGGGGCGTCTACTACCTCACTGGGCAACCTTTTCCAGTGTTTCAATGCCCTCAGTGCAAAAAATTTCTTCCTTATATCCAGTCTAAATCTACCCTCTTTCAGTTTAAAACCATTATCCCGTGTCCTATTGCAACAGTCGCCCCTAAAATGTTCATCTCCATCTTTCTTATAAGCCCCCTTTCAGTACAGAAAGGCTGCAATAAGTTGTCCCCAGAGCTTTCTTTTCTCCAGGCTGAACAACCCCAACTCTCTCAGCCTGTCCTCACAGGAGAGGTGCTCCATCCCATCTGATCATCTCCTCTGGACTTGCTCCAACAGGCCCATGTCCTTCTTATGTTGGGAGCCTCAAAGCTGGATGCAGCACTCCAGGTGGAGTCTCACCAGAGTGGAGTAGACGGGCAGAATCACCTCCCTCAACCTGCTGGCCACACTTCTTTTGCTGCAGGCCAGGATATGGTTGGCTTTCTGTGCTGCGAGCACACACTGTCAGCTCACGTCCAGCTTTTCATCCACCAGTAACCTGAAGTCCTTCTCCTCAGGTCTGCTCTCAATCCCTTCATCCCCCAACCTGTATTGGTACTGGAGGTTGCTGTGACCCAGGTGCAGGACCCTGCACTTGGCTTTGTTAAACCTCCTGAGGTTCACATGGACTCACTTCTCAAGCCTGTCCAGGTCCCTCTGGATGGCATCCAGTCCCTTAGGCATGTCAACCACACCACTCAGCTTGGTGTCGTCAGCAAACTTGCTGAGGGATTATTATTAAATTTACTATTGTACTGCAGGAATGGAGAATAAAATTATTATCCTGTCAATC
>NW_015091083.1:5826127-5838562 GCF_001431845.1 Calidris pugnax | reverse complement strand
TTCCTCCCCCCCCCCCCCCCCCCCCATATTGACAATATAAAAATAAGACAGAAGCCACAGGATCAGTAGGAATTAGCATGCTAGTTGCTTAGACTAGTTCATCTACCGCCATGTGCTGTTTTAAAGCGTTTGTTGAGGATTTTTAGGGAGAATCTAAAGGAGATAAGGCAAGTACAAAGCAGTGGGTAAAGAAAATAGCTTGGTGAGATTGGGAAATATGAGACAATCTATGCAATTTGGTTTTAAAAGCACAGCATAGCTCATCCTAGGTACGTAAGGAGAAAACCTCTGTTAAATCTCTGCCTTTTGGTATCAGTAATAATTTGTACTTATGTTGTCTTATAGTCTGGGGTGACAAAAGACTTTATAAATGTTAATTCTTACAGTACTGAGATATTAGATAGATAGAGTTGAATTTTATTTACAGCTGAAGAAACCAAATCACAAGAAAAAATGTGCATGAGAGGAATGACAAGGGCTGGGTCTCATTCCCACAAGCCCAGGCTTTCCATCATTTATCTCTACTTACCAGTAACCCGTGTCTATCTTTTCCTAGTAGACAACATAACCAACCCCCCTTTCTTGTACTAGCACTATTTAGGTAGTATTTCCTATGCAGATTGATCACCCTTCTCTTTGTCTATTATCCTCTTACTCACATGCTTCATCGGGGAGTCAGTTTCTTCCCCACCATCACTATTTCCAGAAGTCAGCTTGTTTCTCCTCCCAGATCCTGGGACTTTCAAAGTGTTAGTCAAACAGATTTGGGCTCAGCTGAAACATGAATAAGGGAGGTTGCAACACTCTAACACTCTCTGAAAACAAGCTCTGAACATCTCTAAAACCTGATGTTTTTCCTTTCTACGCAGAGCAGAAACTGTTATCCAAGGGCTCATGCTCTGTTGTGTTAATTTCTGAAAATTAGAGATGTTTTAGAAATTTGTTTCTATCCTGCAACACCTTATAACATACAACAAAAATACTGGTATTGCTTTCACTGAAATTATTCAGCATTGAAATTTTCCCAACTCAGAAATTCTATCTTGGTTTCTTGTAATTGAAAAGCAGTTGGCAAATGAAAGCAAGGTGTCATTTTTTCCCCTAGAAGTTTGCACATTACGTAACCATTAGTTGAAAAATTAGAAATCATCCCAGAAGTAAGGACTGAAAGTATTTTTTATTTAGAGGAGTTTGTTTTCTCTGTAAGCATCTTAAACCCACACTATTAAGAAAGTATATAAACCAAAGTGTTCATCTGGGAAACTTATTTTCAAAATAGAAATCCTTTTTCTTATTTACTGTGTTCCAATTTCCAAATGAATATGATAAGGCAAAAATTGGATTCAAATCTGTAGTTCATCAAGTAGTGACCAGAAGGGACGGTGCTGGTTTATACCCCAGATCCTTTCTCCCACCCTTTTTCCTGTGATTAATACCCTGCTAAGGTTAGGTCGATTTCTTTTCTTCCATCCTGTCTGTATCAAGCTTACCACAGCTTACACACTGTAATAAGATAAAACCAGCTTAGGTAAGTAAAGCCATAATCTGACAAAAAGCTGGGCCTGGAGGCCTTTTTCTTAGATTTGGGTCATGATCATGGTCCCACTTACTACTGACCCATCAGGCAAAAACTAATGATTGTAAAATTGTCATTAGTTACCAGGGTGGCCTCGGGCCATAAGATCTCAGCTAATTTTGAACTCCGCCGATAGATTCCTGGGCTTTGTGTCTGAAGATCAGCAGTTAGCTTTCTGTTAAAGGCAAACTTCACACTAAAGCCACTGACAGAGTAGTATTAAATTATCCTTGCCATCCAATACATAAAGCTTGGTGATAATGAAGCATAAAGTTCAAAGGGAAACACTTGTACTATGAAAGTGAAAAAGAGCTTGTCCATTGCACCTGCACCAATTCCCATGTTGACTAGTTATGAGGAAATGGTCTTAATTTCCACTGTGGATTCTTTTAAGCATACTCTCTACTTTTGGCCCTAGAGATGGAGGCACATACTGCATACCAAATTCTTACCCTGGATCTAGTTGCTCTATCTTGTGAGAAGAAAAAAACTGAGATCAATGCCAGTACCTTCACACAGTCAGAAAACAAATATTGCTACTGTTTGGAAATGGAAGAACATTCAGAGCACACTGAAATCAACACATAAGCATTTGTTTGATTGGGCTTGAAATCATATATTATGTCGACATAACAAATCCTGTTTTCTAGATGTTAGTTATTACAAAGATTTAGGGAAGTTATCATTGCAAATTTTATTTTTACTTTACCTCAGCTAGATGTGTGATCTCCTTATCTCATGTTTTCCTCGTCATTAGTAACATTCAGTGGTCTCCTTCAAAAGGTTCGCATTTGTATCTGTTTTCACATGCAAAAATGCTCTTCTAGTCTTCATTGCTCAGTGCCATGATATGCAGAAAGACTCAGCTAATTTGAAATGAGTTAACTGGGTTAACCTCTGTGACCACAGCACCACTATGGCTAAATTACAACCAGTAATATAGACTTGTTGCAAGAGCATCACACATCTCTAATAGCTGTCATCTCCTTCTGTAGGTCTTGGGGGGAAATTTGGTGTCTCAGACACCACATTAATATAACTGTGGGTAAATTGATGATCGCTTTTCTTGAGTAAGATGTTTCATTGTCTTTCCTCCTCTAATTACTCCTTCTCCTCTTCATTCTTTTTCTCTTCCTCTCTGTGTATTACAGTAATTCTTTGACATCGCAGTGAGGATCCAAGGACCCAAAACGCTGTATAAACAGACAATAGATAATTAATCAGGTCTTTCCCCAAAGGATAGAATAGAGGAAAAGTGCCCTTAGAAAAAATTCTTGCTTTCTTTGCATCGTGCCATATTTCATAACCTATAAAGAGGAAACACGTAATGTGTTCTGGTTCAGGACCTGGGTTCATCTCTCTTGATGGTTATTTGCAAAATTCATTGATCAATAAAGTCCTCCTACTGAACTTAGGCATTTGGCAAGGAATGAGTTATGGATCCTCTAGCATGGTTGATTAGCACCTTAACCAAAACTCTCTGTCAGGCAAGGAAATGTTAAAGCAATATTTTTCAATGAAATGTCAAGATGGTTTCTACTGAAGGTTTCTGAAATAATAAAGCAGAAATATAAAGATGTTAAGTATGCATCATAAGGGTTTTCTTATTTATTTGCTCCTTTAGTAATTTTTGGTGCAATTGGTATTGTATTTTTGCTGGAAAAAACATGACAGATTTAAAAAATATTTTTCACAGCAATGGCTTAGTTCTCCCTGCCATACTTTTTCTTTTATTTCTCTCCACAATATTCACCTGAAGAAAGAAAACCAGAAAAAAATAATAAACAAAGTGGGAAGGGAAGGACAAAGAGAAATCTCCAGTCCCCCAAAATACTAACACCGAACTGACGAAAATGCCTTTCATTGCTCCATTTCATATTCCTTCCATTTCTTTTTTGAAAAAGAAGAAAAAAAGTAGAAAATCTTCCCTCAGTGTTTTTTTAAGGCAATTTTAGTTTTTTAAAGCTTCTATAAAAACATTCATAACACCTCTGTTTGCATGCAGAATTTTAGTGAGGTGTATCTCATTCTGATCATCATTCCAATTTTTGATGTAAAAGCACATTTTTGCTTGGGAATAAGTATTGAGCTATATAACTTCCCTGTTTCCATAAAGCTACGTTTTAAAGTGTTTGGGCAGAACACTAGACGTTCCTGAAGTTCCTAATGCCTTTTTCTGTTCCAGTAATGCTGGGGTAGCATCAGGTTCTTTAAAATTACTTTGGAACTGCATCCATTACATCATAGCTTCTTCATGTACTTACACTGTAATGGAGTTTCCCAAGTTTTATATTAGTTGTGCAAAAGATTTTTATCAACTTACAAGTTAGAGATGCTACAAAAATTCCTACTGCTGCTCTCTGTCTTATGTGGGCAGGGAGTACATTGCAATTAATCGAAAGAGGTATGGGACCCATGGTGATGAGGTTGTATTGGCACCTTAATGTCACACAGTGTTTATCTAAAATGGACTGATGGGGTGAAACCCTGAACTGTTTGGTGCTGCCCACCCTTCCCTCTGCCTACACCCATAATGTTGCTTGCACTGTAGTCCATGCACTGATGGGCAAAGGTAGGACACACACAACTTCATACCTTTATGCAAGCACAAATGCAACAGCAGTCCTGTTGATCCGCTCACATGCGCAACTAACATTATTTGATTAAATGTGTTCTCCTTCTAAGAGCATTGAAACAATTTCTGAAAGCTCTACAAATATCTCATGAACACCATATCAGATATTGCCTTGTTTGATTTATTGGTCTTTTATGCATTAACTTTGATCCCTTTTTAAAACCAGCTTTTACATCGACGCATCTTCACAGTTAGCCAATGATAGATTAGATAAAATACAATGATACTAATATATTAGCTTTGCAAGGATGACAGTTATCGTTTATCTGTGGGCCTACGGTTATTCTTCCTTTGAGTAGATTCTACTCAAGAACCCATTTTTTCCAAAAGACTTCAGAATTTCTGCAACACTTTAATGAATTTTACATCCTGAAATTTTGTTCTTCATTAAAGCTGGTAACATTGAATTCTGTGTGCATTGTGAGTGGAACCATGTGAGCCATTCAAAGACAGAAAGAAGCAGAGATGCAGTTTAAGTATTATAGATTTTAGCTTAAATGTTAGCATTTTGCATTTAATAATTTCACTTAGCTATTTACCTGCATTATGTACACACATACAAAGTGCATATGTTAAAGACAGGTAGATAGGGAAGGAGAAATATATGTAGGGTATAAATATTGTATATCTTTGTTTAGAAGCTACCCTCATTTAGTAGCTGCACCTTAACCATGCACCTTTACTATGCAAGCCGCAGGGGAAAGTAATTAAATTTAATAGCTGCTGCCCTCGTTTTGAAGTCGCCCTCAATATAAAGCTGCACAGGGAAGTAATTAAATTTAATAGAAGCTGCGGATTCTAAACAAAGATATACGGTATAAAGTCCATATAGTTCTTGGAAAAAGTTAATTTCCAGCAGTAGCAGGCCTGTCACTTGAAATATTCATGGTTTTGAAACTGAATCAAATCTCCAGCTACAAAAGAACTTTCTCTGTATCTGAAATGATGGAATGATGAAGGATCTGCGCATGTACTTGGATACCACCATAACAAGAATAACAAAAACAACAATAATAAAAGAATGGAGAACAAAATAAGATTATAAAAGAAGCCCCCCAAAAGTCACACGTTAATATTCCACTCTCATTTTCATCAATCACTGAAGCAATACCCCCTAGATCAGTGCATTAACTTGTTTATCTTTTACAACGAGGAAAAACTTCATAGCTTCATCATTCATTCCAGAGTGAGGGGAGAAAAAACAAAAGGCAGCCACCGAAATTTGCATGGTGCTCAATTATACATTAGTGAACATCACTTGGCAATCTGTTCATATCAATTTAATTGGATTTTAATACTGCCTCTGATCTTGTTTTCTAATTAACAGCAGTGCCTGGCAATAAAGCAGAACCATGCACCCAGCAACACCTTTGATCTCAACCATATGGAGCTCCTCCGTGCTCTTGAAAAAAAATTTTTTTCCCTTGTCTCCAATGCAGGCCGAGAGATTCTGGGGCCCCCAGATGGCCAAATACCACTCATGACTGCGACTTCATTGATTATTTTCTTTCCTGATTGATCCTGATTGAAAATAAATAAAACGTGCACTTGGAACTGGATGCAAATTGGTGTCACTAGATTTTGGTTATGTTGATGGTTTTCTCTACTCCTTCTTTGGATGACAAGTACTTAAGTAAACATTAATTGACTCAATGGTCTGTATTTAGGAGCATAACTTTATCACAAGGACCTTTTGTTTCATGTGTAGTTACTGTCCTACCACAGCCACATTTTAAACTGGGATTGAATGAAGTTAACCATTCATTTTTTTATCTTTCTGATGTTATCATCATAGGCAAACTATTTAGGCACGATTTGAGTTCAGCAGTTTGATTTATATCTGCTTTTTGATGATTTGCTCTTGACAGTTGCTTCTTTCTTTCTTTTTCTTCTTTCTTTTTTTCAGGACCCCTAGGTAAAAAGGATGCAGAACAGAGCTCTGATCTTTTGTTTCCTGTGCAGGTCTGGCTTCAAGTACAGTATGCTCAAACAGAGCAAACGCTGGCCTGTCACATTTCACATGTTCTCCAGCCAGAGCTTGCAACAGTTCTCTGAGATACAGGGAACTGACTTGGCAGATTTCTTCCTGGCTTCAAAAAGAGATCTAAAAAATGTTCTAGAATGTTAATCTATGAAGTGGACTTTTATACAAAAATTTTAAAACACTTTATATATATATATTACTTGGCTTTGCAAGGGGGTGAGCAACTAGAGGGAAAAATATTGCTGTCTTCTTGTAACTTAAGTATTACCTAATGGTACCACAAAGAACAATTTGATTTCTGGCTTTTGGATAACTAAAGAGAAGTCGTGCTTCTCTTCTTTCTCCTTTCACTTTTTGTTCTGAACTTGCCATCTTAGCCTGTGCTTTGATTTGGATACAACCCATAAGCAAGGTCAAGTCACTCTTCTCTTGAAGAAAAGATTTCCAGTGAACACCCTGATGTGCTGCTGCAGAAGCAGGTACTGCTGACTTTGCAGCTGACACCTTTCCCTTTGTGTTAACTCTAACCCACCCTAGTGTTAAGGACATTGGCTCCAGGGCAGTTGTTTCTCACCTGCGATGCACACCAACACCCTGACCACGTGCGTTCGTTACAGAACTAGCAGACCTATTCAGCTCTGCAAGTAAACCATGTGCAATTTATACAGTGCGTGTGGATTACACGGTGCCATCTCCTTTGGTTTCAGCTAGATGCTTTTCTTTGCACCGCTCCGAGCTCTCATGCAATATTATTCGTGTGGTAATAAACCACTGCTACACACTGACACATACCGGTGAAACGGCGCTAAGTAATGCCTCTTCCTTCTCTGCTTTGAGATCTTAAGTTGAAAATCCTCACACAGAAAGTAATAACTCTCTTGACTTTGTTGAAATAGTTTATCTTTCTGTCTCAGCTTCAAAACCTACCTGATTAAATATCTTTGTGTTTAAACTTTAACCATTTCGTTAAACAAACTTGATCAGAAGGTGTATAGCTTCCACTTCCGTGGAGACGTGCTGATATGGACCAGCCCAAGGCCAGAGCCAATGAACCAGTAAATAAAATAGACTGAGTGCTGGGATATGGGCAATGAATCCATGAATACACCAGGTCCCCTTCTCTGCAAATCTCACTGGTTTTGGATTACTTTTGGAAATTTGCTATTTCACACCTTTACTGCATTTCAATTGGCTACTGCAAGTGAAGACTTCAGAGGGGAGAAATAAGCCTGTCTGCTTTGGACATAACTTTCCTTTATCATAAGAAGAAAAAGAAATTCAGAGCCTGTGTTCCAGGGAGATGCTGGAAAGTTCCTCCAGTCTGTTGTGAGCAGATCTTCAGGGAGTTAACAAGACTCTGCAGGTCCAAATGTCCACTCTACTGGATTGATTGTAGGAACAGGGCTAATACACTTTTACCAAACATGAGTTTCATCTGGATTTACCTTTTCCTTCATTTGCTTGCCAGAATCTCAAGTTACAAACTCTTGCATTTTATCATGTAGGGTGAAAAATAAAGCCCTGAAGGAAATAAATGACTCAAAAGAAGATAGAAGTTGCATTTTTATTCTGCTTTCAATTTGCTGATAAATTAACACAGTGCTAGCTTCTATGGAGTGCAGTGACATATACTGATGAGGGAGCAGAGTTGATAAATGTGAGGGTTTCCTGTTGCACCCTGCAAGTAAGCTGCTGCTGATTGGATGTGTTGCGCCAAGATTACTGCTGTGGTCTTTTTGAGCCCTGGGACTCATAGACATTGTCAACATTAGTATGCTGAGACACCATTTTGATCTTTGCTGCTGATTTCCTTGCTCTGATAAAATGCTAGCTGCTGTCTTGTTTGCTTCCTGAACTGCTTACTCCCAGTTTGGATGGTGTTTCGTTATGGGGTTTTTTTTTGGGGGGAGGGGGTCTTTTCGTCTTCTTTTTTTTTTGTTTAAATCAATTTTTAAGTTGTACATTTGACTCATTTTTTTGGACTAACCGCTCTATCGCTGGCACTTTCCCTCTAGGAGTTTGAAATGGGTGCCAGGTGCATCACACCACATACTTTCTTTAAAATAAGGGCTGCTTTGCTAGGCTTTTAAAATGTTGAGGGACCAGACTTTGTTTGCAGGCCTATTAAAAAAAAAAAGCCCCAGGCATTGATGTTTAACACCCACCCCACACCCCTACTATGAAGGGCTTTAAAAATGAGCTGGGTATAAATTTGTGATCATGCTTGAAAATGTGTAGCTAAGAGTCTGAAATGTCTGGCTAGGGGTATAATAGCTCATATCTCCAGCATGACGAGTTGCTCTGACCACGTTCTCAGATCTTATAGTACAAAAGAGGCTGTTCAGTGAGAATAGATGGATAGAAATGTCATGCAGAAACCTCTTCTCCCTTCTTTTTCTTTTCCTTCTCTTAAAGAGAAGTAGAAGCAGGGATGTACATGCAAATGATAGCTCTTAAAGCTGAGCTTTTGGAAATGTGGATTCCTAGACTGAAAAGTAGTGGGACTAGGGATGGCTGGGCTGCAGCTGGCCAGCACTGCACTCCAGTGCTGGGTCTGAGAGTGGGCTGCTCATGTCAGGAGGTCTCCCAATATCCAGAAATGAAATATTTTCTTTGGACAAGAAGTCATTGAGACCAGCAATAAGATTTCTCCACGTGCATGGGATATAATCAGGAGGGGAGTGTAAGCAGGATACTGGTTAGTTGTACACTCCTGGCTTTAGGAGGACACCATCTCCAGGTAGTTGGTGTGACTGTTTCACTGTGGCTCATTATTCAGATTTCCCAAGCTGACTCTTCTCCCCAGGTAAAACGTGTATGTCCTTTCCAAACTACACTTGGTTGAAAATGTTGTTTATTGCCAAGTGCAATAAAATTCAGTTTCTCCATATCTCTGTGTATGTCTTCTTGTGAGAATCAGATACATTTTTAATAGGATCACTCGAAAATGAACATAACCTTTTTTATTATAAAACAATACTTGGTAGGATTATCACAATTGCATTAGATAACAGGAGAAGGTTAGCCAGCTATCTTATTGACTTAGAACTTCTAGTGATGTTAATACTTGATCTATTTGGTACTAGACACACCTGAGGGGTGTCTCCATTTACACGTTTTGTCATTTAGGATGGCAGGGGTGAGCTGCATAGCTGAGTCTCCCAGCATTAGGAACAATCTAGTTTAGGTCTTTTCCCATTCTCAAAATACAGACATACTGGTTGATTTTATTCAGGCCAAAATGATGAATTTGCATAGCAACTACTGCTGACCACTAATACTGGGTATGTTTCTTCTTGGTTCTTTTAATTTTTAAATAATGTTTCCTGTGTTTATTCTGAACAACTCATTCTTAAAGCATATAGTGTTTTGTGATGTTTCATTATACTGTATGCATTTTATTTTGCCCTTTTCATTTTGTCTGGGTCAAATGTAATGATTTGCTTACTATTATTTCACACATTCATTTAATTTACTCTATTGTTCAGGGGAAAAAATACTGAATGATGGGTGGTTTCTTCCCTGAAGTCTTTTTCCCCTCTTGCATTTAAACATCTAAAGGCTTCCCCAGCAGTGAAACTTAAACATACATGCAGATGATGACATGGTATCCTCTGAATGTATCATTGTGAAATGGGCTGCATTCTCCTTCAAGGACCTGTCATCACACTAATGCCAGTCATAAAGAACAGCAGCTCTGGCAGCTGGCATTAAGCATATGGGTTACTTTCTGTATTTGTGCCTTATTCTGCTGATCTAGGCTATGGCTCATGGGTAATACTGAGTTTTCAAACTCCTCTTCTTGCCTATTGATAATTAGGGAATAGTCTTGCTGTATCTACAGAGATAAAATAGAACCAGCATCTTCAGAAGTGTACTGCCCTATCTCCTCACCTTTAAACTTACTAAATAAGGTGACCCTGGAGGCTATGTGAAAGAATGAATTATTAAATGTTGTTGATTCTGCTACCCTATAAAGGGTATCTGTATGGTGAATTACAGCCTCATCTGATAAAAAGGCATAGTTGAGCTATCTCTAACAACAACAGACATAGCAAATTAGTGCAATGGCTTTGAGACTCTACCCTCAGTTTCTTACAGCCCTGAAATATAATTACCTTCAATCTGTTTGTCTTGTCTCAGACTTTTAGGTTAGTACTTTAGATCTACCATCCGTGGTGGAGAACTTCTCTCCCACCTTCCTGCTGTTGTCCTCAGTTTGTGATCAGCAGGTTTTCTGGGCCTGACAGGCTCCCATGTGCCTTTGCAGTTCTCCCTCCTCCCCTCTTTTTATTTAAACTAACTTGACTTCATCAGAATAATAACTTCACAAGCCAGTAAACATATCTTTGGTGAAGCTGTGCTGAGTTTTCTCTCTCTTCCAGCCACTGTATGCTGGCTTTGATATTTCAGGGATGCTTTTGTTCTCATTCCTCTGCGAAGGAGACTACAACACGGGTAAGACTGAGAGTCTCAAAGAAACTTTCACTCCAGGATTTGAACTGGCCTTGTTTACCCGGTACTTCTGTACCCAGTGGAAAAAAACACTGAGCTCCAAGTAGGTCTGGGATGGCGTGGGCAGCTTCTGCAGAGAAGGCTGAGAAGGCTCCTTGTATGGCAAACAGGGAATGAACCACTTCCACTTGGCGGTGTCATCTTCTTTCCAGGGCATGATGCTACTAGCCAGGCTTTGTAATACAGGTGTGTAGGATGACACACATACCCTGGAGAAAGGATTCATGTTCTTCTAAGACTAGAAGTAAGTCTATTTGGTTTGTTTGGCTTTGTCTTATGATTTATTTCATTTCTTCTATTTAGCAATGGTGCCCTTTGCCAATGGGGAAGAATCATCATTCTGCAACATTTCCTCCTTCCAGGCAGGAAACATACAGCTGAGCACACAGGGCTTCTCCAAACTGGCATGCTTTGTTACCTTCTTACCTTATTATTCTTTCATCCCCAAGGGAAAGACAGGACTCCATCTGTGTCAGCAAACCCCTCGGACTTTCAGGTGTTTCCTTGGGGGAATTATTTACCATTTAATGCAGTGAAACCCTGGACACCGTCTTGGCTCTTCCTCATGCTCTTTTTTCCCACAACTAAACATGCCATTCTGCAGGTGGAAGTAGTTGCCTTATTATCCTGGGTTGTCTTTCCTGAAAGGATAACCATTTAGCTCCCTATCTGCTGTTGGGTGTGAGAAAGGACTCAGAATAGCACTGATTATTCCATTTCTCTCTTCCCTCTCTGCTCAGAGATGCGACATCTTGACTCAGTTTGTCCTGTTGCTTTTTTGCTGGTTCTTTTTTCTTACTGACTGAGGAAGCCAACAGCCATTAGGCTGACCAGGAAAAAACTGCTTTTGTGGCTGTCATACCAATACAACTCCAGAAAGGGAGTATCTAGAATCTATATCTATTACACATCTATTCTATGTTCCATGTGTCTTGTATCTTTCCTTACTTAACTCTCAAACCATCTAGCAGTTCTTCATATTCTCAGCATAGACAGCTACTGAAGTAATGCTGTGAGTTGACGAGTTATAATTTGAGTGTTGTGTCTACAGTGAAAGGGAAATTACTCTGCCTGTATAATTACTGCATGTTTTCTCTGTTTTAAGAGTAAAGGCATACTTAGCTTGCTCTACTGTCCAATGAAAGCTGGGTCAAAAGCTTGATTGAGTGCCCAGATGTGTGTTGTTGAAAGGTGGGATACAGAAAAAAAAAAAAAAAAGACATAAAAGCGTGTGCTAAAAAGATATGTCTATAGGGAGTGAAAAAATTTTTAAAAAATTGGGTTGCACTTATAACACAGTGGCTGTGGTTATGCTATAATTAGAATGTAATTACATTGTCTTTATAATTCTGGTTACTTGTAATTAACATTAATGCATATGAGGAAGTAAACTACATATGTGAATTGCTTATTAGTACCCTGTTAGGTCTGGAGCCTATAAATGCATATGGAAGTTTACTCACCAAATATTTTTATTGGCTGTCACTGAATGACTCATGTGACTAAAGCTATGAATGGGTGTTTGTAGGCAGCAATCCTTAGATTCTAACTAAAATTAACATGAAGTTAACTGCACTAACCACTTTGGATTTACCTGCTGCAATTACCCTCAAGTTACACTTTGATTTTTTTTTTTTTTTTTTTTTTTTTTTTTTTTTTTTGTGGAAATTTTATAAAAAAAAAAAAAAAAAAAAAAAAAAAAGTTCTAGGAAAAATATTAAACCC
>NW_015091083.1:5786314-5825870 GCF_001431845.1 Calidris pugnax | reverse complement strand
TTTTTTTTTTTTTTTTTTTTTTTTTTTTTTTTTTTTTTTTGTGGTAAGCATGTAAAGAATTGATTCTACTGCAGATTTAGTGCTCCAGCCATATGGAAGATAATAACCACAATGCAAGTGCGGTGGGATCCTGACCAGTTCAAACTGTGCCATAGAGTGGAGCAGACATTTTTTTGAATTTGATTGTTTGTAACTGAAATTTGGCACATGACTTCATAATTCCAGAAGATAACTATTTTTAAAATAGCTAATAGCAATAGCAAGAGCTGGGAGTTCTCCGTACAAGGTAAGATGGCATTTTCAACCTTTCCATAAGAAGTGGTAGGTAGCAGGGCCCATTTCTGTCCCGGCGTTCTTAAAGGAAATATAAGCACAGTTGTAATAAGATCATTGCACAGATAGCTGGAGTTTTTAAAGAACTCATGAGGGAAAAGAAATACTATTCTCTAAAAATAAGACTATTTTTTAACTTCTCTTTAAAAACCTTAACTCTTCTTGTATAGAGAAAGAAGAGGACTTAATCTTACATGATGCATGGGGAAGGAGAAAGTTTGCATATAAGAATGTCATTATCATGTGAGTTCAAAAAAACTAATGTCCAAATGCCATCAATTTCCACCCTCTCTGCTCATCCCCAATATATATGATAACCTCACGATGAATGAATATCAGAAATAGGTTTCTATAGATTAGATCTATGATAGACTGCAGTGCTTCTGAAAGTCTGTTGTGGCAATGACCATTGAGCTAAGGAGAATTTACATGACTGACCGTTATAATCGATCCAGTCTGTATTTTAGATAGTCCCTAAATACATATCAATGTGACAAATGGAAATGGCTGTACTGTACAGGCCAATAAGTTGTGCTTCAAGAGGATCGTAAATACTTATTGACACATAGACTACTCAAAATGAACCTCAGTTTAATGAAGTAGAAATGGGATTTTGGAGTCTGTTAAAAAATATTGTATTTGGCTAATTGCAGATCCCATTAGGTTACTTAAGTTATTCTGTAGGCAGAAAAGGCTTCCTAATGAGTAAAATCCTGTCACACATATGGTCAGTACTGTGGTTATGTATGGGCAAGGGTCAGGCAGAAGCGGAGATAAAGGAAACCTTCGCAGTCATTTCTTCGCCGCAGCATGAGGATTTGTCACGTGGGGGTTTTTGTGTCTCTGTTCCCTGTATGGAAAGGTGTTGAAAGTGGAGGGCATCAGTAACACAGATGCACCACATCTAACTTTCCAGTGTAAATTGGAGGTACCAACACCCCAGAAGGTTCCTGAGTTTTATATCCCGGTGATATCAGAGGAATTCCATTTTTATTCAAGGTGTGGGGAGCGGCATTATGGACCTATTTACACCAAGCCCTCTCTGGGGGCCTGAGCAGAGGAATGGAGGCCTTGGCACCAGTTGTACGCACTAAATCAGGTTGCAGTAGATGTCATGAGCCCTCTGCTTTGTTAATGTTATTTTTATCTCTAGCCATTTATCACGTAGATGTTATGCTGCCAGAAGATAGTGATTACTGATATTGATTACAATTAGTGTTATCTGTTATCACCGAAACAGAAACTTTTACTAGCTAGGGTGGGAAGTTATCAGGTTCAATAGGAGGTATTCAGTCACTTGAATCTAGGTACGTACTAGCCTTTCAGATGTCTTGGATATCTAAGACATCTTCATGGGACCTTTTCCTTCTGGAGTGGCAGCTGGAACACAGCAGAGAAACTCCGAGCCATCTTAGCTGCATTTTAGGCACCAGTCTCTGGCAACAGAATCCTGTCTTACATTGCGGGTCCTCGTACTGCTGTCCATGGCCCTGAGGGCAGGGAGGAATCTTCAAAGTGACTCCCAAAATATTTTCACAGTGAATGGACAGCTGACTGCCTTTCCTTTCCAGCAATTGTTCAGTAATTACAGTCAGTGCTGTTCATCTTTTGCACTGAGCGAACCAAAGAGCTTCCTGCAATAAAAGGTATCAAACTGCTCTGTGACTATCACAAGCATTTGTCTCTGCATGGGAAGGAGAAGGTTGCTGTCAAGGATTGCACCAAGACAGGTGAACCTAAAGGAAGGGTGAAATTTGAGGATCTCATGCTTCACTGTGCCATTATCATTTTTACAACTACAAAGGAAATATCAAGTGCAGGGTGGAGGAGTCTCAGTGAGTGTGGTAGCATTTTTTCTCCACTATAGACAGGTGCAGAGTAAGACAGAAACAGCCCCAAAGTCCGATTTTTTAGCTTGCTTGATTTCTCACAGTTTTAATTCCTTAATGCAAGTCATGGGGTTTTTTTCTGAAAGGAGCTCTTAGGTTTAAACGTACATTTAAAATTCAAAATGTTCCTGTTTTTTAAAGCCAGAAAATAAAGAGTATTTGTAGATAATATTGCTTGTCCAAGTTCTCTGCCTAACTGAATAGACAGGGTACTTCACCTGCCTTTCTTAAAACCAATGGGCTTTAGCATGCAGTTCTTCCTGCAAAGAGTTAATTGAAGCAAATAAAGTTCTTAAATTGTTAATAATCCTCCCAATTTGATCTTGTTCTTTTTCCCCCTCAAGCAGTAAGAGGATAAGTGCGAGTGATAGCCAGATTTATAAATTATTTCTTGCGAGCTGAATGCTTTAAAAGGGAATATAAAAATCTGCTATGTGTCAGGCGATCCATGGAGGCATTAGCAAGCGTGGCTGATTCTCAGTCCCCTGAAAGCAGGAGTGATAATTTGTAAATCTAGGAACTGTACGTGGAGAATGGTAATTTGTCATTAGTAAGATTAACATGATCAAGGGAATAGAATAGATTATTTACATATAAAATACAGAAGATCATTGATGCAGCAGTGATGAATAAATACATTTTGATAAAATTAAGTCAATATTTTTGGGAATCAATACAAGAGTTTTTAGCTGTCATATAACACTGCAGCTTATGTTTTATGTTGTATAAAATGTATTGCCTATTTGAGAATGGTTATATAGATGGATTTTTTTGGCTTGGGCTTCTGTGTTTAATCTACCTGTAGAGCAATCCTTTTGAAACACTGTACATTTAGCCACAAATTGCTTTTCTTAGTTCCTTTAGAATGAAATACCACTTAAGATGTAGAATATCTGAGCACTCATATACTATTTAAAGGGACATGACATTTTTATTATTGCAGTTTCATATTCTAGTTAATTTTTTTTGTTCAAATAGATTTGCCTTCTTGCAGAGAGAAACTATCACAAATAATTTAATACATTTTGATCATGTTTTCAATGCTGACTGAATTACAGTTGCTGACATGGTTCATTTACTTACACAAACTGTTCTTGTGCTCACACTGTTGCTCAAAAATTCAACATTATCAGGTGAAAAAAATTACATGAAGATAGGAAGCCATTATCCTGACCACTAAGCAATGCAGAATGAAATATCAATTGGCAAGTTGTTAACTCTGATTTTCAAATACACCATTTGCAATGACTTGTAACTACCTACAATAAGTGGTTATAACCTTTTTTTTTTTTTTAATTTTCTGAAAGCTTCAGTAAACTATGCTATCATAGTGTTTAAAGAATTTAAAGCAAATTACTTCAGGAATATTGCTCAAAGCAAGTGCTTTGCAAGGCAGTAAGTGACTTTTGTGGGTGACTGAGCACTGAAGCAAAGCTATGAGATTTGCTAATGTAGACACTGTTTATTTGCAGGAAGATTCCTGTGCCACAGATGTTCTCAACAAAACCAGTTCTTGATCTTGCCGATGTGAATATGTGCAATGCTACACGTATGTAGACCCAGGGAGTTCAGTGGGATTACTCATGTGCATAAAATTACTTGTGTGCCTGCATGTCCAAGGCTCAGGGCATTGGGGAGATTTAATCATTAAAAGGTGAAATAGAGGCATTTTTGTTATACTTTGTTACACTGTGAAAAATCACAAGTCAGTCTTAGTTACAGGATTACTCTTCTAGTGGAACAGGATATCCAAGAAAATAAAACAAACCAGAAGACAACATTGTTTTGTAGAGATATAAGCTTTGAACAATCTCTGCCGTAGGTTGCTCAGGCTTCCACTGACATCACGAGGGGGTTGTGTTTAGGTGAATAATTTTTTTGGCAAGGGCAAAGAAATGAATAAATGCTCAAGGGAGAGCTAAGCTAAAAGAGGAGACCAGAAATCCTGGACTCATGCATATAAGGTTACTATGACTTTACAACCACAGTATTTCACTCAGTTACATGTTTTTGTTTGTAATCAGAACAACTGATTCATAAATTCATTAACCTGGAATAAGCACCCATTTGCTAACCAAACTGTTGGTCACAGACGGCTCAGAATGGCTCCTTTTGCACTAATATGTAGAGATAAATTAAAAGGAAATGGGTGGGTGGATAGATGGATGCATGCACAGAAAGACATAAATAATACAGAGTGTCTGAACAACCACTCCATAGAACATAGTTTAGTAGAGAAAGTATGAAAGAAAAGGTAATTTTCTGTTATCAGCTCTCAGTAGTGGAGACTTTGACCATATGGAGAGTTCTCTTATCCTGCTCTAAAATTAACCTTGAAGTCTTCAGTGGCCAGATTGACAAGGAACTCTACGAGGATTGGAGATACTTCCTGAGCTTCAGATTTATGATTCAAAGTAACTGTGGATTACAAAGACCGCATATTTCCTTAACAGGAAAAAATGAATGAATTAATGCTTTCATTGTTTCCTCCCTGTCTTGAAATCTGGATGAAGGCTGGAATTTTCAGAGAAAACTAAGGTTTTGTGAAAGATGTATGCTTGACATCTGAGGTCTGTATTTGTTTCTCCTAAACTAAGGCATTTATCCAGGGACAGAATTCAGAAGCACTATTTCCCCAATTTGGCCATATAATCAACATAGAAAATGAGATCTCTCCACTTATTGTAAAAGGGAGCATAGGGCAAATGTTTGCACAAATTACATACCTAGTAGAAGGGCCTAATATTACTTGGATTAAATTTAGCCTTTAAGTGCCTTTGAAATGCCCAAGCATGATTTTTCACCCTGCAATGAACTTCCTATAAAATTCCTAACAAGAAGTATTGCAATCTAACTTACAGAGATAAGGATCTGTGGTAACCCTTCAAATTAAGTGTCTCAAATGAATAATTACTTTCCCAAATGAAAGTGTTCAATTTAATACAATTTAATAGGCTATTTATTGTGTGTTAATTAAAGATTATTAAAATAATATTTTGGAGGAAGTTTAATAACCATATAAGAATGATGTAGATAAACACAAAAGATATGTATCTTTTGCTTTCTTGTTAAACCAATAAATATTGGTAATAATTTAATATATCCTTCAGAGCTTCACATTATATCAATTGAGTTTGAACACTGGAAAAACAAAGGTGTTAAAATTGTGTGATTTTCATTTTGGCCCAACCTCATTACTCAAAATTCTGTCATGATGAATGACAACTGGCCGTGCTCATTTAACAAGAGTAAGAATTAGAGATAAAATAAAAGAGAAAAATGCTCATTTCAGATATGACTTTTGGGCATTAAAACTCCAGACAAGAAAAGTGATGGCAGGAACTGTATTGTGAGCAGCTTCATAGACTGCTGTGACTTTTTATATATTAATACAAAAATCCTATAAGACATCTCTAAATCAGACTGGCAATGGTTTTGTAGCTGATAGTTAAAATGTACACTGACTACTTTGATATGATTGGAGTGGTGTTTTTTAGCTGGCTTGACCTGCACTTTTTGGAATTGTCAGTTCAGAGTTTTGAGGGTTCTACTTTTACCTGAATAATGAATGGAAAATTGTTTGAAATCTAGAAAATTATTTGAGAACAATACTCCATTTCCTCTGCCTCTATTAGCTCTGATGGAAAGAAAGAAAGAGCCTCTCAGCACCAAGGAGCGTATATGGTATATGTACTCTGTGCGAAGGTGCACTATTCTACCATATCTTTTGGAAAACAGCCTCAGGCTCTATTAAATCTCATGGTAAGGACTGACTGTGGTGCTCTGCATCCTTGTGAGAGGTAAATACTCTGTCTGCAGCAGGGCACATCCACACCCTTCCCTTTGCTGTGCTTCTAGGATTCCTGGCTTTCTCTATAGGCAATGTGCTAAGACCCTATAGACCAGTCTCACTGCACAGTTATGCAAACATGGACTTCTGTGAGTCCCAAGAACTCTTTAGGAAGTGAATTTGGCTCTCAGAGGATCATATGAAACTCTTATCTGGCTTCAGAAGAAGGTGGAATTTTGCTTTCTGGTTTGTATTTGAACAGACTGAAAAAAAAAGTCTCGAATCAAGACACCATCGGACCTACTGAGTTCCACCTGGCTCACGTCAAATCCATGTAATACCCCAAGTTTTATATGGTTTGGAAAAAAACCCATAAATCGAATCAGAATGACTTGAAAGGCTGAACTTTAGTGAACTTTAGGACAAACTGGGGCTGAGCTGCAAGTTTCTGTGAAACCTGAAACCAAGCGCATTTTGCCTGGCTTCTTTTGAGGTTCATGAATTTTGAAAAGACCCATAGTGTTGCCAGTTTTTACCATTTCATCATGAAACTTGGCCTAACTGGTGTTTTCTTTAAAGCCTCCATTCTTGAAATGAAGTGACCATGTGAGAATCTCATCTTTCATTTAAAAGAGAGCAGAAGTTTCCAGACCCTGTGGTTGTGGCAAAAAGCTTGAACATGTGCCCAAGTACCCCAACAGTTCAAAACCAAAGGTGACTCTAGAGACTCCAGCATGCTTTTTTTTAATTTTAAATTCATAATTTTAGGGTCTTAGCTAACACTTTTTGAGCATGAAATCTAGCCCACCATCTGTAATTCTACATTCTAGCCAGAGGACATTAAGTTCTTTCCCCCCTACTTATTGTTATGGTACTTCAGAAGACAACTTCAAAGCGCAACACTAGATTTGGGTATCGGCAAGCCTGGCTTCAGATCTGACAGTTGTGGCAATGTCTCCCTGCTGAAAACCTGCATCCCTATGTACCTGGGTTTTGTGTAACCAGCGAAACAAAATCCAGAGAAGTGTTTAAGTCTTCTAACTCAGGCCCACGTTCGGTAACCTAATTCCTTCCAACCCCCAAGTTTATTTTAACAGCACTGTTTTCCTTTGAAGGCTATAGGTAGTTCACTCCTCTTTAACAAAGTACAGATGGTTTCTGGAAAAGCCTCTTTGTTCCTTCAAATAAATAACACAAATAGACTTATTTATTATGCCCATGTAGGGCACTGTGTTGTGCTTTTCATTTATTGGTTGACTGTGTCATTTGTTTTGCCTTGTGCCCCCTCTAGAAGTGTTAAAGACTTTTCTTGCTCATGCTCAGAGATAGAGTTTGTTTGATGCCAAAGCCAGGGAATTTCCTTGGTATCAGAGTCTCTTACAATTGTTTTACATTTAATACGTGTCATAGACCAAAAATCCACTGGAATGGACCCCATATCTTTCCTGGATTTTCCTCAAAGACATTGTAACTGCTACTGAAAATCCAGCCTCACAGTCAATGTTTAGGTCAGAAGAAATCATAGTCACCCATATAGAATATTTTGATATGTCACTAGCAGAGAAAATGTATTGGTTGGGAATTTTAGTCATGTTTTCATATTTAATTTGGGAGAATTGATAATGCTAATAGTTTAGAATTAGCTGCCTTTTCTGAATTAAGCTAAATTATTTATCAGAAAGGTTAAGAGAACTAAAGGCCCAGTAACTTGACATTTTGTTGTACAGTGACAGTCTATTTTATATGGAAACTGTAAAGAGATGATATTGTTATGGAACAAGATCTCTTTGTGTTGACAAAGATGACAAAGTTATTGTTTCAGGAAGAATGCAAAGTACACAGTGCTAAAGGTAGTAGCAACCCATATTAATTTCATACTACATAAAAGTTTATCTTTTCTGGGAGCTTATTTTAAGAACCTAATAGGGATAACTAATCTTCAACTCAGATGTAAAAATATTAGGTGTATTAGTCATGTAGTAATGACACTGCAGATTTCAACTAATCTAGCAAGAGTACACTTTGGTATTGATCACGTGAAAGTGATGCTTCAACTAGCAACCAGTTTGTGGAGGAGCACCTCAAAGCCTAGCATGCAAAGAAACTCTTGTAAATCTAAAAAAAAGTAAATTGAAGGTTCTTGAGATACAAGATAATTTCTCTTTCCATTTTTCCTACTATATGACTATAGCTGGAAAGAGTTGGGCAGTCAAGCTGGAAATATGGACTTCAAATTACTCGGGTTTATAAACAGTGACTTAGAGGGCAGCGATATACATTAATTTCAAAGGTGCATTTCAAGTTCCATTAGTTTCAGTGAGAAATGTAGATAATCCACAGTTTGGAAAATCAGGTCAATACAATATACTAAAGACTACTTTGCACATAATGCCACTCTCTGCATCCAGAAGCTTCCCAATACCACAAGTCCTTCATCAGAAAAGGCAAGAGTGATCTTTTCTGTAAGTATTTACTTTCTTTCTATTTAATGTCTCTGGAAAAGCCCCAGGATGGCAAAACATTCAAAAAAAGAAATGTCTATGTGGTATAAATAGCTAAAATTGATCTCTTACTTTATCTCCATAAATCATACATAAGGAGTAATGTAAGAAATATCATGCAAATGATTAAATTACAAACCTTTTCGCAGTGAAATATTTAATCATAAAGTGTGATATAGTTTTAAATGTAAACAAATCATGCTAGGGTTATTTGGTATATGCTTTAGGTAATGTTTCTATATTATTTTCCTCCCAGAATACAGGATATGAGGTTGAAATACTGTATCATGTGCAGATTAAAGACAAATTACATATAGATGAGGTTACATTTAATTACCTGGAATAGCTTTGTATGTTGAGTGAAAAACACAGTTTTCATCAACACCATATTAATTATTGCTGCCGAAAGCTGTAATTGACTACTGTGTTTTTCGGCTCATGAGTCAATGGTGACTAAATGTTTACTTTGCTGCTCCTAATTGCCTGAAATGCAGCACTTGTTTTTCCCTGGAAAATCTGTGGTCTAAGTTTTGCTCTTGTTTTCAGGCATATAACCCCACAATGATTTACATGTATAGCTGAAAGCATAGTTTGGCTTCAAATTTCCTGGCAAAAATGGTAATTTAGGAGTACTAATTGTCTCAGCATCCAATATGGAGAAAAAGGAGATACTGTGTCAATACTATCCCACTTCTGGCTCTACTCTTCCATATGGGCTCTATAGAAAGCCTGAACTTGCGTCTAGATCAGGGTGCCTACGGACCTCATTAGACCTTGTCTCTGTTGAGTTCAAGATTCCTGTGGTAAAGACACCAGCACATCTTCTCGTTTGTGTCCAGCATTTAAGGGAATATGGTATACATGAAGAACTGGGTCTACCATCAGGATTTTCTGCCACAGGAATAGGTTTGGAGACACGGAAACACTGGAGAAGGGCCAGAGGAGGAACCAGATGCTACCAATCCACAGCAATTAGACTCTTCTCCACCTTTACAGGTGACAGGAGTAACACCCGCTCAGAAGACGAAGCAGAGGCAGTGTGGCTCCCAGGAGAAGGGCACAGCAGCAGGAAGTGTTTCTGCTACAGGGAATTGAGAAATTGCATGGTGAGATCACTGGCCTTGAACTTGCATGATCTCTCCATTCAGAATCACACTTCATCTTGTGGAGAGGATAAAAACATTGCCACTCTGCGAACTCAAAGATTAGCTGTTTGGTAACTGAAGAGAAGTAATTCTCTTTTTCAAAAAGGAAAAAAAAAAAAAAGTTGGGGTGAAAAAAAAGTGAGGGAGCTGTTCAAAGAGCCTGAAGATCACTGCCCCTCTCCCTCCATCCTGTGATATACTGGCAGGGACAATGACTACTGTCTTGATAAAAGATGTTCGCCTGTTAGAATGCTACCAGCAGAGTCCAGGTTGCTCTTAGCTTCACATGATTTGGGGGAAAATTGCTGATTTTCAGGAGCCTTGAGATCCCTGTCAAGAGAAAGATGACTAATTTTTCTTTCATGTCATTCCATTCCACAGGTCATCCCAGAAACCCAGTAGGACTCTTTTTACTTCTGGAATGAGTATTTTGAGTATGGAGGGAGCCAGTCCTAGATTTCAGCAAAACCTTATTGCAGTCTCAGCCTATGAAAAGATTTTTAGCACAGGGCCACTTAAAACATGGGGGAATCTCCTGAACGTTACTGAATCTTTCAAGGCTACCAGCAGTAATTTGAGTTACATGGACTAAGAGCCTTTTCACACATAAAGCCCTGGAATGAAGGAGCATTGTGGACAAATTTCCACCATTTCCTTTGCCTCACCTACCAATCTGTTGAAAATGGAATGCATTCTCAAGAGAAGAGAACCTGCCCATTGCTAACAAGGTGGTTCAGACATAGGTTTAATATCCATACTTGTGAACATAAAGTAGAAGAGATGTAGGGAGTGGACAAAGAATTTTGTCCCGTCTCAGTAAGTACTGCAGTGCTGAGCCACAGTAACAAGATGTAGGGAGTGGACAAAGAATTTTGTCCCATCTCAGTAAGTACTGAGTTTGAATAAATCAAACAACTCATGTTTAAAGAAAACAAACAGGTTAAATGAAGTGAGGTGTCAGTAAACCTTTCTCGAGTTTAAACAAATCACTTTTACTGTGCTTTTGACAAATGTGTGTGTATCTGCTGTATGCAAAAATAATTAAAATATATTGCTGTATGTGCTTTTTTTATTTCTTAGGTGATTTTAGCAGTGATTTTTACATGTCAGGATACATTTTTAGTAATGACTGCTTTCCTCAGTCTTGCCAACTTAAACCTCTGGCATAAGATTTTATTCATATTATCAAGTTCTCAATCTTTTTCCTCACTATTTCTAAAATTTCTTGTATCATCAAGGTTTTTCTTTCACTAATGGCAATGATCTTTCTTTTCTTGGATCTGTGTACAACTACTGTGTTCGTTTTCTGTTGCAGGAACTAGTCTGTGTTCAGATGCAGTTTTTGTTCTTTCTTCAGATCTCAAGATGCTCTCATAATGGTCCTTACTGTCCCTTTGACACCTCTTTCTTTGCCTTTGTGCCTCTATATTTTGACAGTTATTCCACAGAAAAAGAAAAGAGAGCATTTTTATTTAGTGGTGAATTTATGATACACCTGCACAGTTCCACCTTGGGGTTGGAATGCAATGTCGACCAAGCTCATTTGGCTGTGTATGAATTCTTCATGAGGCTACTTTTCATTGGAGGCTGTAATGCAGAAGGGATGGATATACATGGATATGTGGTTCAAAATGTGACCTCTTTTCATCTCACATGTGTACACACAGAGACACATACGCAGAGATTTGTTGCTGTTGTCACCTCCAGATAGTGACCACTGATTAACTGATTTTCAGTGCTTGCAGAACTCTTCTTATTAATATATTGAATTAGCTTGTGAAAAACAGATACATGAAAACGTATTTCTAGCTATACAGTTGCTGCCATCATGCACATGCGCACACACACACACACACATGCACCCTTGTCTGTATTGGATCTTCAGCTTTTTAAAAGTCTACACTAAAGGAAAGGAGTAGTTTCAAAAGAAGAATATCACAGGAAAAACATTAGCAAGAACTTAAACCATGAGCACAAGACTGGGTGAAAAATACATGCATTCAGGTGTTTACCTGTCTCAACGTTCCCTGAGTTTTGATGAAATATGTAGGAAATAGATGTCAAAACACCAGAGGGACCGAATTGTCAGTTTCTTTAGATTTCCGTTTCTTTCTCTAGATGGTTCAATAGAAATTCAGATGCTTGTCTATGAGCATCCATATTTTGAAACAAGGCTGCTTTTTCAGAGAGTAGAAGTGATCTTCTATTGGATCAAGAATCACCATGATGTTACTCTTCATCAGTTCACAATAAGATCTCCTGGCCTTCTCACCTTCATTCAGTTCAGTTAGAATGGCAATATATGGCTTACCACATGAAAGATGCATTCACTGCCAAGTAAATTAAATTCTTATAATAAGAGACAGAGTGGGCCAGTGGTCGAAAAGTGGGGCTGGCAGCCAGCAACTCCTAAATTTTAATCCCAGTGCAACTTATTGAATCACTTCAGGCAAGTTACTTAACCTCCTAGTTTTCACCTCATAAAATTGTGATAATAAAAGTGTTTTTCTGAAGAGCAATTAGTTAATGCTTGTTCTCTACTCTGAAGCGAAAAATGCAAAGAACAGTGGAGGTGTTAAGCTTTATTAATTCTAAAATTCTAATCATATCAAGGACTCATTTTGATTACCATAGTTAAGTAAACATGTAAGGTTATAAAAAATACACAGCTCAAATAGTCACCAACGCTTTTGATTCATAGGATCTGTAAGGGACCTAATGTCCTTGTTGACCCAAGGGTGATATGCAACAGGTTAAAAAGCCAGCCCATGGCTCCCCGAGGGGTTCACCACCACCTCACAACTCCAGCCATGCTCCTGTCCCCTTGCACTCAGGTTGCTAGGCCATAGCGTGAGCATTTTGAGAGTCAATGGGTGCTGCTGCGAGTCAAGCGTCCAGATGGCACTGAAGTGTGAGGTTGCTGTTTAGATCTCACATTCTGTTTTGGTTGGATAAATGTCTGAGGAGGATGAAAAGCAAAAGTTATTCCTTCCAAGGCTCCAAACGCAACTGATGCCCACTTAAGTAGTTCCAGATCTGCTTTGTATAGGCAGAAACATAGGAGTAATTTAAGTGTTTTGAGAGAAATATCCACTTCTTCCCAAGCCTCCTCTCTGTTGGAGACTAGCCATCACAAACATGGAGGACATGCAGATCTGAGGATCCATAATTTATGGAAGAGGGTGGAATACCAGGCAGATCAAACGTCTGGTGGGGTGGCTGTTGTCAAGCGCTCAAACATTTAACTGATTGCACTTGTCAAAGAGCTGTAGGATAGATCTGAGGGGGGAGTTTGGCCCTTAGTGTTGCTGGTTTTCATCCCGTAATTTCGAGAGTGTTCTTTGTGCCTTGTTTACTGCAGAATATGATTAGATTTTAATTTAACAGGCGAGGAATGCATCTTTCATGTGGCAAGTCAGAAGGGCCTCGGAGCTTTATAGTGGGGATAGGGGGATGGGGCTGGCGCTTGTTGTGAAGTGGTGGAGAGTCCTGCTATATTGCTCATCTTAAGATGCTGTTTATAAATAGGTCCCGCTAGTCTGGGGCATAATGATTTCAATCATTTGTGCTGTATAAATAAACAGGGCATTGTGAGCTTACTTGTTCAGGAATTGTCCCTGGCTTTAGTTTTGGCCACAGACTCCCAGAGGCCTGCAACCAATCTAAGCCGGAGGATTTAAAGAAACAGTCCGTCTCTGATCTGAAGCCACCCGGGGAGAAGGGAGGGCCAGAGGGTCTGGAGGGGAAATTGGGAGAGCAGGGAAGGGAGATCTTCCAAGGGGTCCTGCTTTCCCCAGCGGTGGGGAAGGGGAGCCTGGGATGGCCTCTGGCCAGCCTGGCATGAGTGTGAGGCTGGCCCAGGCTGGTGGGATGCACAATGGCTCCTTCATGGTCTGGTGGGGCACGAGCTGTCTGTAGGACTGCCGCATGGTCTGTCTGGAAGGGGTGCCCAAAGGGTAGGTTGAACCGGGCAGTGCTGTCTTGATGGGTGCTGACTGACTGCAGACTGTGTCCATTCGCCCCCTGCTGTGTCTGCTTCAGAGGGTCCCTCCATGGGCGCAAACTACATGGCCAAGCTCATGGCTCAGCCCTTCAGCCTCGCAGCTGAACCAGTGTTTTGGTTGCTTCGTGCATTCACCCTGTAGTCTTTCATTGACTTAGGAAACAACTTTCCAAAATTAGAGACTTCCCTGATGAGAGTAAATATGCTGCAAGTTTTTGCTATGATCAACGGTGTGCTTTTATTTTCTTACACAGCACTAAGATGTGTAATTCACTTAATAGACCTTGTCAGCAGATCCTGCCACCCCTGTGTAAGCATTGCATGTTCAGGAAGGAGCTGCGGTAGTCCCATGTTCAGAGCCACTCAAGAGGACAAAGACACAAGATTTTGCTAAATTCTGGGCTTTTTGTACCTGCAGTCTTTGAGTCCTTGCTTCTCACTGCCTCTGCTGTTTGCCCGTTTGATTGACACCTTGAATATTGTCTTCCTGTCTTGTTTGTCTAAGACGTCCTCTGCAGCAGGATGGAAAAAGAATGGAGAGGACTCAGTAGAGCACACATCCTCCTGTCCTCACTCCTTCAGGTCATAAATGGGTTTTCTGGGTTGGTACCACAGTAATAGAGCTCTACTGAAATCAGTGGGACTTGGCCACTGGCTTCTAGGGTACTAGAAAGTGTCAAGATGACACATACCAGGGCAAGAAGCACTGAAAACAGTATATATTTCCCTTTGTAAGGTATGAGATGGCAGAGCAAGTATTCTTGATATAATTTCCACGCAGCTTGAGGGAACACCAATCCTGTATCCACTTAAGCAAACTTTTATTTCTGAATCCACCAGCTTAACAAGAGCAGATAAATAACATTCCGTTAAGAAAATAAATAAAAATTGTGCTAGCATCAGTCAGGAAGCTGGAATTGATACCATCTGGTATATATAGTTATCATGTCTAGCAGACAAAGTTTAATAGCTGACTAAGAATTTATTAGAAAATATTTCTTCAGCTTCCTGATATAAAAATAAAAATCCTCACAAATAAAAAAAAAAATTCTTTGTAGTTTTCCCAAATTGTTTTCAGTATTACTAAATTTCTGAAAACTTGAAGAAAAGCACATACTAAGTTGAAAGAACCTTGTACTAGAATATTTCGGGTATATCAGTCTTCCATTTACCTTTCAAATACTGTGTACTTTGTATTGAGAATAAGATCTTCTCCCTTTCCTGTTTAAACTCAGTTCAGCAAATATTACAAGCCAAGCACCTCCTTTTGAATTACTGTCTTGTTCAAGGATTAACCTCTAAACATTTCATTTGTATCTGTATATCTTAAGATTTGCTTTCGTACCAAATATTGTTGCATAGAAGGTTAATGAATTATAACTAAAAGGTTGTCATTTGGAAATTTTGTTTTAAATTATTAAAATTAAAGAAATGGTTTCTTTTTTATGTGTATATAAAATTATTGCACTTTCCATTTAACAATCTAGCTTTCATTTTCATTATCAGAATCATAAAAAATGATTGAAGTGATGGTTTCTTTTTAAAATGCAAAGTGTTTCATGCCAGAAGTTCTGAGAAATTAGATTTGCTTTTTCTATTTGCAGGTATAAAAGGAATTATATCTCCTTCTTTTATTTTGTTATTTTTTTTAACTCCATTTTATTCTGCTTTTCAAATGTTTCCTCTGATGTTTACAAGTGAGGAAGAAAATCACTACAATTATTTTTAGTGAAACAAAGAGAGGGTGTGAGGAAGTTCAGATGAAAAGTTATATTTGTAAAGGCAGAATAGAGAAGCAATTCACATTAATTCAAAGCAGAGCCTCTTTATTGGATTATGGGCTGATTGTGTTTACAAATACACTGCCAGGAGGGTTTTAATTTTGGGGCAATTTCATTGTTCATAGATATATATCTATATATAGATATATATCTATGAAATTATGTGGTTATGTGTTTTAAATGAGATACAGCTCCTTACTGCTTAATGTAATATATGCTTCCATTTTATGACATAGCGCAAAAGCAGAGCAATTTTAGAACGACTTTAGTTGAAATATCATCATAAATGAAAGATGTAAACAATGTTATGTTTATAGACCCAGTTTAAATTTGAATTCATTGGAACTTGGTGATCTCTTTATTTAACAAGGATGGACTTTATTATGAGAGTACAATCAAGCCGTAGTACTAACCCTTTGATTCAGGCTTTTCAGCATTTTCTACAGCCAGGCTAAACACAAGAGTTTACATCCTCAGGCAGACCAGAGCTCCATCTAGTCCCATATTCTCTCTCCAACAGGAGTCAATAGTACACGTCCAGGGGAAAAAAATGTAGGAAAGCAGATAAATATAGAGTGATTTTTCTCCCAGTCTACCCTCCCAAGTTCATGCAACCAGCAATTTAGCTACTTATTGAACTGGCGATTGCGACTAGATTTGTTTTTAAAAATCCACAATTGCATCATCCTTTCTGGACATTTTTATTCTTCTGGACCTCACAACTTCCTACAGAAATTAGTTCCAGAGTTAACTTTGTGTTTTGTGACATGTTCACTGAATAGATCTCTCTATTCTCCCATTTCTAGGCTAAATTTGAGACGGTCCATAATATACTGAAATTGTGTTTAAGAAGGGAATCCTCTTTTAAATGGTGCTCCTTATGATACAGAATTTGACAAAATCAAGGCCATATTAACCACTGGGACAGCACGTCCACACAAAGAAATAAGGCAGAGATGTACACATCTATATACATTGTTGTGTACGTTAGACCTTAGCACATAGACATGAATGTGTGAAACAGAGCAGAATCTGGCTGGAAGGGATGCAGATTGAGCAGAGGGTTGACTACAGCTCCCTGTTGTCCAGATGGTTTATCTCAGTTAAGAGGGAGAAAGCATAACTCAAGATGGAGTCCAAAAGGCCAGTTAACCCCCAGGTCTACCTTAGCATAATCTAGCTGATGCCCTGTGTTTTGTTCAGAGTTGAATCATCAATCACAAACTAAGTTGTAGAGTGCAATTCCATAGTCCTTTCACACTCAAAACTTCCATTAATGCTATTCAACACTTATGGTGTTCATATATCTCCTGCTGTAAACAGGTAGGACACGGTCTCATTCACTGGGAAAGGTCTTTGTTGCAAACTTGCAGGATTGTCTTTTTATTGCTGCCAGCAGTTTCCTGGAAAAAGCAGGAAAAAACCCACCCTGTTCCAGATTTTACAATTTTTATTCTGATTTACTGATGTGTATCTTCCTGGTATTTTGATGTTTTTGATACTTGCATAAAAAGAAAGAGACAAGTACAATTTTAAGCAGGATTGCCAAATAGAATTTTAGATTTCCAATAAACAACAACGGAGAACTCTGACTATGATTTTATCTACCTGCCCAGTCTATGATGTTTTTATTCTAGTCCTTCATTGGTGGGATTATCCTCGTTTTATAGAGGCACAATTTGACATGAGGAATGGTATTTGCAACCTTCAGGTTTCAGTGTTGCGGAGAGACATATGAAGTGGTTTTAAAGAAACCTGAATGGCTGCTGAAAAAGTCTATGGCACTCATGCAACATATAAAGCTATTTGTTCTTTGACGATGGTATGGTTTTTGGAAATGTTTCCTCTTACTTTTGTTGTTATTATTATTTATGCTACTACTACTACTACTACAACTGGAAAAGGTTGACCCAACCACAAGTTAAAAAAATTACTGCATTTACTCCAGGCATGTTTTGCACTTCTTTTGAATACTTACTTTGAAAAGTGTTTATGCAGTTTCAGAATCTTTCCTACTTCTTTCTCCAACTCCATCTTGGGCACTTTTTGACCTCATAATCTGTCCATGCGTGACATCACAATCTGTTGCCATGGAAAGGACCATAATATCAAACAAGTAAGATGGCCAAAGGTTGCCTTGCAGAAGAGAGATAGAGATTTCATAGGAAAAATCCATTAATACTTAAATATAGTGCAATGGGAAATATCATACTATCTTTACCCAAATCAGTTACATAATTTTAAAAGGAAGCACTCAAGTCGGCTGAGCTCTTATCTCCTGTCAGAATCCTCTATTTTCAGAGGTAATTGAAGTTTTATGAGTATATGTTTATATATATATATAAACAAACTACAAACTGTGCATGCTATAATATCCACTGCAATCCACTGAGTCTTTCTCTTCGCATTCAGAATGAAATGTGAGAATTTAATCTGATACTTTTGCAAGAATCCTGAATCTACCGTAGATTTTCTGAGTGACCTGGGCGCTCTGTGAAATGGTAGGCTTGATGCTAGCAAAGACTAAATTAAGTCAGTGCTTAAGTATATATGTAGTTTACTGAGCTGCTTCCAGGCTTCCAGTGCTGCACCCCTTCAGAGTAAGTTGTAGGGTGTGAGCAAAAATAGGTCACTCCTGCAATGAAAGAAGAAAGAGAGAAGTGAGGCACTAAGAGGAGTCACACAAGGTCAGATTCAGTGCTCTTTCTGCTGCTGGGGGATGAGAAGGCTTGGGGCAATGGTTTCTGCCTCTGGGAAGGCTCCCACTTGCCCCCATCACCTGTGTACCACGCACCTCCATGCAGCTGCAGCAGCCAGTCTGGCTTTCTAAGGCTGTGGTATAAGCAAAATAGGGAGCAGGGCCATGGCTGTTTTTCCTTTCTGGAAATTTGCTGTCCAAGTTAGTTGCTTGTTTGGTTATGCCTGGAGCTGATCCTGTATGCATAGCAATTACCCTTTATTATGCCTTTGAAATTAGGCAATGGTAGGATATAGAAGTAGTGCTGCTTTAATGGTTGAAAAGCATTTATGGACCATAGGTGTGGCTGTTTGTTTGTGTTTATGTTTCTAATTTGTAGTTTGCAACCTCACTGAGGTACTAGACCTCAATGAGCACTGAGCCATAAAGAAAGGTTTGCTTTTCTGTTTATTGAAGTTCTATAACAAAAAAAATAGTGAAAATTCTTTAAAGAGAAAAACTGTCTTATTTTCTTTGTTTTTATCAAACTTATAATGGATATCTTTGAACACCATCAGGCCTGCAAATGGCTGAAAGGATTTTCTTCGGGCTTTCAGATGATTTTTCCTAGTAGAAAATAAGTATGAGAAGATTTCAGCATCAAAGATACAAAAAAATCAGGGCTGTCTGAACGCAGAGTATTGCGACTGAACTATCTTATAATTTTCAGTAACATTAAGGGAGCTGAGTTTATCAAGATTTGGACACTCTATATGTTATGCAACTGCCCTCTACATATTAAACTAACAATCATCTATATTTTCATTATAAAATAGTTTGTGTAGTTGGTGTAACTAGACTCTGCCTGCTGTTGGCAAGGATGAAAAATACATCACTGCTTGTATCTCCAAGGTAAATTATTCTTCAGGGAAGTGTGCCTCTGGGGAATATTTTCTTAGGAGACCCATGAACAATGAGAGATTTTCCACAGGGAATGCCCACGGGGTAAAGTGTACTTCAAAGGGAGAGATCCAAGATGAAATGAGACTCTTCAAAGGCCAGCTCCACTTCCCCTCTCAACAAGACAAATGACTTCAAAGGGGAACCCACCAAGGTTGTAAATAACTTTTGCCCATAATACAAAAACCTCATTGAAAGCAAGTTCTCTCAGTAATGTGATATTTTTAAAGAAATCACCCAAAGCCAGGTGAGGTCTAAATGAATCCAATGACCACCAGTATAAAACATTTCTGCTCCTCAAGTAAATGTCTGACCATCTAGAGATCTTAGGGAGTTGAAATGTGGACTGTTCATTTCCTTCTCACTTATATAAAGTTACAGTGGGATTTAAAAATTACGGGTCTGATGGCCTAAGGAACCATGAAAATCTAGCAAAAGCTTTAGGGACCCTAGGGGCCATTTCTATCCAGTGTGATTTATCAAATTAGCTATAGACCAAAAGTCAGTGAGAGCCTAAGACCACTCTATTTTTACATAGAACATTGTGTTTCATGGCAACTATCTGGCTGAAGTCTTTCAGACTCAAAACTATATTAAAGCAATATCAATTAAAAGCAGGTTTTGTTAACGACTGCTAAGGATCTTTCACCAGATTGACATTTTATGGCCAGACAGTGTCTGCAGGTATGTCTTTATACAGAAAGTGAATTTAAAAATCAATCACAGAATCAGCATATGATTGAATAATTCAGGTTTGAAGGGATCTTAGGAGGTCTTTAGACCAATATCCTGCTCAAAGCAGGGCCATTGAATTCAGACCAGGTTTCTCAGGACTTTGTCCAGCTGGTTCATGAAAACCTTAAGGGATGGAGTTGTGTTTCAATCTCTTTGTTGACTCTTGTTCATCCTGCTATGCCCTGCTGTGGAGAGTCTGGCTCTATCTTCCAATAACCTTCACAGTGGGATTAGTTCCCCCTTACATCATCATCTCTCCAGGCTAAACAACAGCACTGGAAGAAGAAGAAGAAGAAAAGAGGAAACAGCAGCAACAGAGACCCCAAATAACCCTTGTCATTAGCATTACAGAGAATCCTAAGTGAAGAAAACAGCTACTGAGCCTGTTGTCAGTGAGATAAATGGTAGAGGAGGCCCAGCTAAAGGTATCTCTTAGAGTAAAATCCAGTTAAAATTTTGTAATAAACCTGAAAATAATCCTCTGATCAAGCCCCAGAAAGATAAATAAAATCCTAGTAATTTTTTGCTACCTCCAGAGATGTACTGTGCAAGAAGTTAATGCTGACTTCACCAGATATATCATAGAGAAACAGTCCCCTATTACTCACCATTCACAGCCTCACACATATATGCACTCTAATGGAAAGGAGCCATACACAGTGGCACCAGACTATTGATATTTCTACCCTATTGTTTAAGTAATGCACAACATTTAATATGTTAAATGGCATAACCATTAAAAAAACCAACTAATTACTAGATACTCTTCTCACAAATCAATGATGTCATTTAGAATTGGCCTGGACAAAACAGTGGGGGTTGTATACACTAAGAGGTAATGCTGCACTTAATGCCGGAGGTCTGGAAGAGTCTTAAAGAATAGACATGTGTGGAAAATCTCAGCCTGCAGGAGAAAGGTATTTGTTCCAGAACTACTACAGACAACAACCAGGAAGAGTCTTAAAGGCTCACCTTCTATGAATTTTAGTCTGGTTTACTGAGGAAGGGAAAGAATAATGATTACAGTATGTATATTGTATATATGTATAGTGATCACTACATCAGTACGTTTAGAACACGTTTGCTAAACTCAAGCAAATTTGAGAGGCAAAGGTCTCAAATATATAAAGTTCTTTCAGATTTTATGATAATTGACAGCTGTGCAGAGTAGAGAGAAGTTACTGACGTTCTTGAGCCCCTCTGAGGAGAGAGCTACTGTGTGGATCAACCATTGGTTGACCTCAGATAGTGCACACTGGATCTCCAGATCTAGCTACAGATTAGCAGACATGTGTTCTGTGGCTCACAGAAGGAAATTGCTAAATTTAGATTGATTGACTCCAGTCTGAATACTCGTTCAGCTGAAAAAGTTCTGGCTCGAAAGACAATGCATTGTGATGCAGTAAATATCTGTCACAAATATTTGAATCCAAATATTGTCTATTTTTACAAAAGCTCATCAGTTCTCTGACATGATTAGCCTTTAATCCTTTGTGTGGCTCTTTATGAAACCGTCCATAAAAATGCCATTCCTGAGCCAAACTTCAAGTCCCTTCCTCCCTTCCCTAAAAAGGAAGCTTGACTTTTGGAAGGAAAAGCTTCAGTGCAGATTAATCATCAAGTTCTCCGAGAGTCTTGCTCTCAAATGCAACTGAACCATCGAACTGAAGTTTTGCCTGTGCCTGACAACCTTGTATCACAAACAGGTAAAGTGTAGCCATGTTGTGATTGAATGCAAAATAGCTCTCATCAAATACTCATTGCTGATTTTAATGAGAGGTGTGTATGGTGTGCGCCCAATCCCAGATGACAGTCCACCATCCAAGACTTTGCAAGGCAGACGTGACTCTCCCTAGATGCATACCTATTTTTTGATACAGTTTAATCAGAGAGGGCAATAAGTAAATATTAATTGAAATCAAGGAGGGAGAAAAAAGATCACAATGAATATGACTGTGCTTATTTAGTCATGTACACCCTGCTGGATTTTTCTGGGTGCCTAGAAGAGAGCCTAGTCCCCATGAAAGGGCATGGTGAATTTTGGATTTGGCCATTAGGTCATACTTTGAAAGGGAAACTTTGTATTTAATAATTCTGAAATCTCCTAATGCACCTTTGAATGATAAATAAGTAACAACCTTAGCTGCACTTCCTGAAGTTTTTGAAGAATCAATAAATTCTGTGCATGTATAAAATATATGTTTCATTTAATTATCATGTTGTCAAACTGTTGAGAAAACTTCCTGGAATTATCAAGGAAGTATTCAATTTTTTGTGTGTTTAGTGTAAGATGTCATTTAGATAACTAGGTTAAAACTGTTTTTTCTTAACATAGCTGGAATGACTATCATGAATCTTAATTTAGAAAGCACTTAGCACTTACTATTGTAATGGAACTAAACAATCACAAGAACCAGAATTGATAATAATGGGTCAAGATACCTGAATTAGAATATGAGTAGCTTTATTGCTTATGGATTTCACTAAAATTGCATCTGCTGTTTATGGACATTGAATGGAACTATTGTTAATAAATAGAATGCTAAAAACTGAAAGCTTCACATGCATTTTCTTTATGGCTTGCATTCTAAAAATTGAAAAATATTCATAGTAATAATAAGTAATAAATCTAAGTGGAAACTTTGATTATTATGTTTTCATCATTACTCTCCCTTCTTTGAAGTTTTATACCCAAAAGGTATCTAACTAATCATCAGGTATTATATTTTCCACTTTCAGCCATTTATGAAAGAAAGAAAATAAATGAAATGAGCTCAAGGATGGAAATAGCTACTGTTGCAGTACCAGCAGTGAATAACTATTACAATTCATCCAGCAAGTTGAAAGCCGTGCAGTGAAGTTACCTCCAAAAAAACTTGTGGGTTTGCTGCAAAGGCCTCTGGGGGAAAAAACATTTTCTGTGTAGCTTACTACAATGCTGACCACATCCGGGTAGACTTCATCTACTGGTGTACCTGAAACCAGCTGCAGCATGGCAGCGCTAGCTCCGTGTGCGCCCTGGTTTTGCATGTGTGGCTCCGTTCTGATCGGGCTCATCTCGGCAGGTTCACTGCTCTTGATTTCTTGCGTGTTATCAACCAACTGGTCACTTCGTAGCCCGACTTGTGAACACAAGACCCGAGGCTGAGCGAAGGCGTTTCTGGCTGCGAGCATTCCTGTCTGAAATCTTTTCAGGCTTTAAGATTTGAATTTCTGATTAAAGCCCTGTAGAGAGTTTCAAACTGATAAAGAGGTTTTGCTGTGTGTTACCGGAAGACAGAACAGTTCGACTGTGTCAGAGTCTTCTCGTCAAGCTCTTTGTGTACGCTGCCCGGCACAATCACAGGGGTGTGTGTATGTGTGTGAGTGCGTGTCTGTGACAGCAAGAGCCCAGCTTCTGGGCTTAGAGCGCTTGGGTTGAGTGTGCTGCTAGCTGGTGATGACCTTGGTACCAAGAGAAGGAAAGAATATAAGCCAGTAATGCTTTTTCTGCTAGAATCTACATTTTTTGTTACAGCAGCTGAGTGACTGTGTCATGTGGCTGAACAGAGGTCACGCACATCAGTTACACGCTGTTTAAAAATGATGGTTATTCTCTGCTGGTGCTCACTTCATTTTCCTCAAAATAAACTGCATGAAAATCACCACCCCCCTCCCCAACCTGTTTTAAAAATAACAAGAGTAAATATCAATTTATGTATGTAGCTATTTATTTATTTATTTTCAGCTTCTCACCTTGTTGCTTCTGAATTTTCCCACTTCTGTAAGTGGGACATATTTTCAAGTTTTTAAAGTGACAAAAACCTAGATTCTCACATCCTGTCTTGTCTTAATGAGGTAAAATCCCAAGGAAAATATCTAAATATCTGATATTGCAGAACTTGTGGTGTAAAAATGTAGCTTGCGTGTTGGGGGAAACAGAAAGGGGGTTCAGAAGGCTTGTGGAAAATTATTCTGTTCTTCACAAAGTTCAAAATAGAAATTTTAAGAAAGGCAGTTTTAGTGTGCATACTGCATTTTTGACATAGAATTACTTTAAGATGACCTTTATCAGAAAGCATACACATAATATTTGTAAGGAAAAATATATTTTAGTGACAAATAAATAATAATTTTGTGATTTCTAAGATGTGCTAAGAGAAAACCTACCTGCCACTGAAATGCAGGTAGATCTATAAAGCAGTGTGGTAGCTGGTGAGTAGTGAATTCTTAGGTTTAGGGCGGGAAGCTGGGAAGGACGTACCCAGATTAAATAATTTGATATTTGTTCACTCATTTCCCATTCTGATTTTGCTGCAAGGCTGGGTGGGGTTAGAAAGCTTTGAAGTGTAAACCAGCAACGAGGAATCTCCAATGCCCCGTCGTGGTCAGGACAGGGCAACCACAGACCATGGACATGATGCCAGAGCCCTCAGAGAAACATCTTGTCCGTCTCAACAAGAAGGTAAAAACCACCATGAAATGAAAAGCAGCCAAATGTTTTGCACTGCCTTGGCTTCTCCTCGGATTCTCTTCTCCACTTACTGGCCAAACCCTATCCTATTTAGTTTCCAAAATCTCCCATTATCACAGCCTGAGGCTGTAGGGCTGCAATGGATCCTGGGAAAGTTGTTTCAGCAAATCTTAATTCAAAAGCTGACCACATCTTGGACAGGACAGAGCATTGCCTGGCTAACAGATGTAATACATGAATGCTGGCTGTGGTTTTGGTACAACCATGTGTAATATCTTACATGTTCCTGTTTTCTATTTCACAGAGTGTCTGTGAAACTGGAATATTTAGTATGAAAGGTTTTGCTATGCTTCTTTTTTTCTGTGGCTGAAAAATGTTTAAATCAATTTGAGTGTTTATAGCAGTTGGTACGTCTGTCCTAGAAGCAGCAAGGGAGATGAGAATTCCTAAGTCCTATTCCAGATTTTCAAAGTTTTGTGTCTAACTGGGATTTTTATACTACACGTAAATCAGGTAACACGGTATTTTACTTACAAATCTGAATTAAATGGAAGACACTTGGTCTTTGTGTAGTTGTACAAGCAAACATACCAGAGTATATTTTAGCAAGTCTGTATCTACCAACCTATATATACAGAAAAAAGTAGAGCTCCTTCTGGTTTTGATCCCTCTGTCTATTTATTTGTCTCAGTATATCTTTCATTGCTTTGTAAAAATGATGTTTCAACAAAACTTTTTTGCAGATGATTAACATGAAGCATGTAGGACCTGGTCACTGGATTGAAGCTGTAGCATTTATATATTTCACTAAATTGGTGGGTGAAGAAGGAAATTTGAATAGGTGTGATTTAGTTGTATAATTTTTTGTTACCCAGAGATGATGGTGGGTGTGGGCACTAAAGAGAAGCAATGTAAGTTTGTATTTATATATATATATAAAAAAAAGAAACACAGACCAAAACTGCAGGAGGTTTAGAGCCAAATATGTCAATATCTAATAGACAGAGTTATTTATACAAGGCGTACCATTGGCATTAAGTGTGTGAGACTATATTAATGCAACAAAGATAAAAAGACATAGTAACAGCATACGGTCTTTTGTAAGTGAAGTCAGGATGCTAAATGTTCAAAAATCCTCTGCCTCATGACCTATCAAGCAGCTCCTTGTGTTTTTTGAACATGGTGTCTTGAAATCAAGCAAAAACATGATTTTTAGGGTGGTACTAGAGTCACACAGGTACCTACAGAACCATTCTTTTGAGAACTAATTAGGTCAGAGAAAACCTAGTTTGCCTAAAAATCATATAGACGCTTTTCTTTTTGTGCTGGAATAAACTGTGTTTCCCATGGGGTTGTGATATGGCCCCCACAAAAAAGTCTTGATGGAGTTCAGGTTGCCAGAGGTCAGCAAGGATGGTCAGTACTGTGACTAACGTGCTGGTAAGTGCGAGTTCCTGTAAAGCAGTACTAGAGAAGATAATTTCCTATCTTGTCAAATTTTTACTATTCTCATTTAAAGCATTCTGGCCCCGATTCTGGTATGCTAGGCGCTGATATATCAGTTTGTTAGTGTAAATCTCTTGGCTTCAGATGCTGACTGAAATGAAGACTGTCTAAATCTTGAAGAATTCCTTTGATTGCAATTTAGCTCCTCTTTATTTGCACAGGTATGTATATCACAACCTGAAAAGGTTGCTTGAAAATACAGAAAATAGAGACAGAGAAATAGAACTGAAAAGGCAGCAAAAACCTATATGTGAGAAAGGAGGAAAAAGTGAACTAACCGTGGTACGTGAAACAAAAGAAAAAAGATCAGAATGAACCAGAGTCAATGGAAAAGAGAATAAGCCTAGATAGATGGCAGGAAGCCTGAGGGAGGCCTGGAGAAAGAAAACTACAAGAAAGGGATATCAGAAAAAAAAGGAGGGGCTGAAAGAGCAGAGATGTAGGACTAGAGATGATGAAATCCATGAACACACCAAAGAGAAGATTTTTATTTTGGATTTTGGTTTTGGGATCTTTTTTTCCCCACTTTACTTAACAGGGGAAAAAGGTATGTTTCTAAACATTTGTGATTTTCTCTTTGAAAAACCTAGGAGTCTGCTTCCTGGTAAAAGGGTCTCCATATACCTTTGGAACTGTTTTGTTTTCAGCACCTTGACTTCATTGGGTGTAAAAGAATTGCTAATCATTTTAATCTTGCTTCATGAAATCATAGTCTGCAGAGAAATAGATAATGAAATGCTATTAGTTTTATTAAAAAAACATGTTTTGTAACTAAACTGCATGCACACACACACATGTACACAAATTTTTTTCTTCAGACAGCAAGAATATACTGCCTAAGTGGTGTATAACAATTTAAATTAATTTAGCCAGCTTTAATAAGGTATTGCCAACTGCTTTTGTTACAAATAAATATTTAAAGATCAATTTTCATACACAATCAAAGCTTAGGAACAAATCATTTCAATATGCCAAGATTCCTTTCATTTCTCTGTCTTTCTTTCCCCCTCCTTGCCCTTCCATCGGTGGCTAGCTATTAAAGATAAAATGGTTGTAATCATTATTATAATAGATCCCTCTGCATGATCATTCTAAGTGGGCCTAATCCTCTGCTTTTCTTATTGCATTGCAATATCCTACTATGGAAATGGAAGAGATGACACAAAGGATTATGACTACTGGGTATGAAAAAGGAGGACCAGAGTGAAAGTTACTCTTTCCACAGAAGTGCTTAATAAACATTAAGGTTTCACACACAGAATGATAGGAAAAAAAGCCACATGAAATGATCCTCTTTAACACAATGTTTTCCATTGCGATTTTACTGAAAACACAAGTTAATTAAAACATACACACACGGAATAGCCTACTTTTGAGTTTTAACTATGAGACAAGGCTATACTGTATGCATACAAACCGTAAGAAATAATTTATAGGACAAATTCCCCACAAGACCATTCAGGGAAAGGGAAAAAAAAACCCTAAAAGAAAGAGAGAGAAAAAAAGACCTGGCTCTTGACACTAAAGGCTTAACATCAAATGCGGCCAGAAATCCATTTTCACAGTTTTATTGCCCATTCTGGACGCTTCATTTCAAAGGGAAAGAATTTGAATTCAGACACATAAAATTCCCTTTGTTCTCTTGCCCTCCAGCCTTTGGTGCCAGTGTGGACGGTCCTATAGGGAGAGGTTGAGATCAAAAAAAAATTTGCAGCTTAGATACCTGGCCCCAAATGATGCCCCTTGGCATTCTTAATTAAATCAGCTTTGCAATAGATTGACAATGCACTGTCAATTATAATCATTTATATTAGCAAACGGAGTATTTTTAACACTTTGGAAATAACAGAAGTTCAGTAGACTTGGGGGAAAAAAAAAGCTATAAAATTATACCACATGATGATCACATACAGTACAGTGCATCGGATTGTAGGTCACACAACATCTTATCTTAACATTGGGTAAAGCTGATGTGATTTCACATATCTTTTACCACCTGAAAGGAAATTTCCAGTTAGGTTCATCTGTGTTGTTTGTTGTTTTTCTGTCAGCTTCAAAACAGAAGTTGAGTGTACTGGGAGGGGGCAGGAAGGAGGGGACATTGCAGCCCTGTGATGGAGGGGACCTTTGTTATAGGGAAAGGGCCTGATCCAGAGTCTACTGCACTGGAGGGAGGTATTCCTATTGATCTCAGTAGGCTTTGGACCAGTACCTGCAGAGATTATTTTCACTGAGAGTTCTGAGGTACTTTTGATATTAAAATCTGCACAGGCATATTTATGAAAGGAAGATATCTCCTTTGCTAGCAAACGACATCCCGACTTGTACTGATGAATAAGGTACTTTCTGCTTTTACAGTGTTATTTCTTTATGTTTTAGCCTCATGCAGTTAATTTGGAATAGATACAGATCAGCTCTCAGGCTTCAGAGTGTAAATTGATCACCTGGAGAGGTCAGGAAGGCATTTTTTCCTCTCCACATATAGCACTGCACAAGAGATTAGAGGTCTGTATAACAATGCCTGTATTTCCACTTTCTGTGGAGTTTATAGCTACTTTTTCCTTTCTTCTTTTGGGAACCCACTGACTCTGATATTCATTTTGCTTTAGTGGGTTATGCATGACTTTTTCTTCAAACATTCATGTAAGCTGATTTTGATATTCCTGTATGAAATATAGCTCTACCATTGAATGTTACTACAGGATAAGTTGCCTGTTGACAGACTATGTTCTTGTTTGGTTGCAGTTAATGGACACATCTCTGCTGAAGTTACAGATATGGACAATATTTAATTGCTTATTGGGTTGTTTGATAGAGATGCTGCCACTGTAGCAGTTAAACAGAAGCTTATTGTTAACTTCAAAAAACATAAGCTGCCCATGGAGTAGGCAACTTTAATTTTTTTTCAGATTTTAAAAAGTTGTTATAACTGGAAAATACCAATCAAGCATTGCAGATTTCACCATAATTAGAACACTTTTCTGAGTCTAATCTTTGAATTTCATACCTGGTTGGGAGATTTTGACATTTCTCTCAACTGAATTATTCCAAAGTTCCTGAGCATTAAGGACCTCACAGACATCCTAGCAATTTATTTGTCCAGAAACAGGAGGTAAGCTTGAAAGGTAAGAAAAAAGCTAAAAAATATTGTGACCTGACCTGAACTGTGGAAGAATCAGGACCATAAAATTGAGAACTGGCCTTCAGAATGACCTGCCATGGGTCCCTCAGAAATTATTCTTGTGAACTGAGATCAAGAGTTTCCAAGCCAGGACCCGTTCATCAAATGTTATCCAGAAAAGAAAGTGGCATCTCATTTGGTAAGGTCCTTTTGGAAGCACGTCTTAAAGACATCTTGAATGGCAGCAGATTGAACTGCAGCTGGAAGTAAGCTGGGGAAGACGTAAAACCCAGCTCCTCCTATGTCCAACAGAGACAATGTCAGCTGGCTCTGAGGTGGACTAGCCACTGGCCGAGGCTGAGCCCATCAGCAATGGTGGTAGTACCTAAGGGATAACATATTTAAGAAGGGGAAAAAAACCTGCACAACTGCAGCTGAAGAGAGGAGTGAGAATATTTGAGAGCAACCACTCTGCAGACACCAAAGTCCATGAAAATAGAGGGGGACGAGGTGCTTCAGGCACTGGAGCATGGAATTTCCTGCAGCCCATAGTGAAGCCCATGGTAAGGCAGGTTGCCCCACTGCAGCCCATGGAGGTCCATGGTGGAGCAGATATCAGCCTGCATCACATGGAGGACCCCACACTGGAGCAGGTGGATGCCTGAAGGAGGATGTGGCGTTGTGGAGATCCCATGCTATTTTGCTGGTGATGGTAATTGTTGAGTGATCTCCCTGTCCTCACTCCTAAGCCTTTTGATATTTTCTCTCTCCCCTGTCCAGCTGAGGAGAGGAGCGACAGAGTGGCTTTGGTGGACACCTGGGATCCAGACAGGGTCAACCCACCACACTGTTCTTAACTTTCACATGTCCTTCTTTTTCCTACTCTTTTTCTTTTTCCTACAAATATATACTCAATACAGGATAATTGAAATCTTGCCTGCAGAGCCAGCTGTTTCCTCTAAACATGGCTTGTGAGAGCACTCATTGAACTCTGAACAGTATTCCTCTTCTGTTCTTTCACCAACCTCAAATACTTTAGGAATAATAAGCTTGTAGTCAGTCTGTCTTCTCTTTTTAGTATCACTGGACATGATCAGGATTTCCATTCTGTTTTGAGAAATCTTTTCTCGTTCTTAGGCAGTTCTTATTGCCTTGTTCTAGAATTTCTTAACCAGCCTACATCTTTCTTCCAAATCAGCTGTGTCTGTCAATAGGGAACTCCTGGGTAGCTTTGGGAACTCAATGAAGTGAGGTCTAGTCTCCTTTTATATTTAAATAATAACTCTCCAGCCAAATGAAAACTGAGGAGCATAGTAAGTGACTGGTCATTCAAGCAGCCATTAACACTGTAGCACATATGAAAGAGGAGGAGATGGTAACTCCCCAGTGATGTCTATTCTGATATAGTCTCTTTCCGCAGATCTCTAGATAAAACAGAGCAGAAATCAAGTGATTTTCAGATAGATTCTTGGTACATTTTGAAATTTAGTTAATCTGAAAGCCAATTAAAACTATTAATAAATTTATAATTAATTCTTTGTAGATAATTTTTATGCTTATTTCTATGCACTTTGTGAAGGATTACTGACTGTTGACGTAGTTAAGTCCAATAGATACTCAGTTCTGTAACTTTTAAGTGTCAAGAAACCACGGTTCTGCAATGGATTCAAATGTATCATGCTCTGGAATGATGCTAAATTCACTTAATTTGGCAAATGTTTGCACATGAGAAGGTTAGATTTTTTGATGAAGCCTTTTAAAGAGGGTCAGTTTTTTTCAGATAATTTCAGTGTAGGACAAAAAAATCTAATGTCTGGACACTGAAAATATTTTGACTTGAAGTATGGATATGGTACCGCATGGGAACTGTATTTCAGGTATTTCATAGTTCCAAGGTTCCATTTTCCTTCATTTGAGCACCTCTTTAATGATGCCCTGTAACTGTGTGATTCCTATGGTGCATTGAGATGACAGAAGTAGAAAGGAGACCCTCCAGGAATTGTAGTCCTACTAGGAAGTGCAATATTAAGAAAAATAATTGGGGGAGAAAGGACAGCTGAATTACAGTTTTTGTAGACCATAATGGTGGAATTTATGGTTCAATATTTGTAAATCCTTGAATTTCAGGTTTTGCATTTTTTGCCCTTGCACTCTTCTCCCACCCCCAAAACCAAACCAAAACAAAGAGTAAAAGTACCTGCTATTATCAACAGCCCATTACAAGCAAAAGCTTTACTCAGGTCTGTAAAAAAAGATGCTAAAATACATCTTGGAACAGGAGACCTAACTTCTTTTTTTTTTTTTTTTTCCCTCTTCCTGTTCCAAGTGGATAACTGTGAAGATTTATTTCCTATGTAGATCCAGTGGTAATTTAGGATGATAAATCTCTCAGAGACAACTCTCTGCAGACTTAGTGAAAATGTATGCCTGAAGCTAATTTTCTTCATCAGTCTGGCTTTTCCTTTTCCAGTTATATTGGCTTCTGAATAGTCCAGTCCTTTGTTTTCTGGTGAACTCAAGAGGGATTTTGCTTTTCAGAAAAGACACAGGGTCTTATTTGTCAGGGGTGTCCATTTAAATGGTCTTGTCGAGGGATTCCTGTGACTATGTACATGGGAGAATGGTCCCATTAAATCTCTTTTTTTCCTGTCATAACTGTAATGGAATTTCAACGTACAGTTATATGAAATAAGTTTGAAAGAGAACCAAAAAACCCAGGTCTGTCCTTGTCTCCCAGGGCAGGATGAGCTGTACCTAAACCAGTCTTGTCATCTTTATCTAACCTGTTTTTAAGAATTTCTAGTGAGATAGATTCCATCATCTCTTTAGATAAAGTAGTCCAAAATTTACAGTAAATATCTTTTTTTCTGACTCTTTATTTCTTGCCTTATAGTGCGGAGAACGGATGATTCCATTTTTCCTTGCAATCTCCTTTGTTGGATCTCCACTGCTTTTTACTGCTCCGTCCTACAGTCTACTCAATGGGTTTACATCTTCCTTCAAGTGTGAGGCCGCAGCTGGACACAATTTTTGTGTTTTTATCATCTCAGAAGAGAGGATAGATTACCCAGGTGCCTTTTAGATTACACTTTTTATATGTCATATATAAATTTTTTATATGCCATAAACATGGCATACCTCACTCATGGTGAGTATTCCTAAGTGAGTACAGAACTTTATCCTTGTTCTTACTAAGTTGTATCATACTTTTTAAGGCCTTTATTTCATCCAATTAATTATGAAGTCCAATCCAAAGTGTGGTTCAGCTGCATATCATCTGTACATTTTCTACAGGTAAATTGTATTCCATTTTCCAGTCATTAATGAAATACAAATTAGTGCCAAGCATAGGACAGACATCCATGGAACATCAGTGCATCCATCCAGGACAAGAAGGTATTGCTAGATATCAGCCTTAGTTAAGTTTCACTACCAATTTTTTTGACTGCTCTTCATCACAGCATTTGGCAAAATCTTAGCCGTTGTAAATTATGAATTTAAGAACTCAGATCCAGAAAAAGGGAGATGTGTCAGTTCATATCAACAAAGATCTGGTTGTTTTAAACTTAATTTGGCTCCACCTTAAGCAAAGGACAAAAATTATACCAATTTCATTTAAATGAAACTTGGACTTCATTATGACAGGTGACCTGATCTACATTTTATTATGTAGGTTGTAAATTAGGACCATATTCTGCTTGTTTACTGGTTTACAAATATTCCTTTTCTTCTGCCCTCCTCTCTACCCTCTTTCCCCCTATTATCCTACAGCGGAATAAGTGAATCTCTTAGTAAAATGACAGAATAACTGAAAAGTAAGTGGTACAAAAAAGACCACATCTTATATGACTTAAGCTGTATTTGTTTTGGAAGATAAATGAGGTCTGGTTTGGGTGTCTGTTTCTGTTCCTGGCAAATATAGTCTAAATCTAAACTCTACCTCTGTAGTCCTCTATTTAATATCATTAGTATCTAAATTTCTTCATGGGGGTTCACTATTTAGTATTTTTAGTATCTGTCTTTTACTTCATTTCAGCTTTACGTTCCATTTGGCTCTTCCTACCTACTTTTTTAGATAGGACACCAGACAGCCCAGCTGAGTAACTCAGCATTGCGAGAGAACTCGACATTGTTCACATAGTTTCTCAAACAAAACTGCAGTGAGCTATGTTAAAAATAACATTTACCATGGCATGGTGCAAATATCTCATAGTGGAAAACACTCTAAGCAAGGAAATACTGTGGTAAAATCAATAGCCCGGAACACTATTATGCTTTCTTAATGGCACCCACTGTTTGAGCAGGGAACATGTACAGATATTTCCACATTTCTTATGTCCTATTCATGACTACTGGAATCGAATTACATTTAGGCCTGCAACAAAGACATAGATTTATATCCTAGACTCCAGGCTCCTCTGAAGCAAAACTTGTCTGGGGTCTGGAATCTGACCCCAGACCCACTGAATTCGGGGGAGACTTTTCCTTTTCTTCAACCAGCTCTGAGACAAGTCTGAAGGGAACTGCGAGGAAAGTGGGCAGGGTGGTTCATTCAAACATGGTTGACTTCTGGTCCTTCACACTGCTCCTCCTTGAGATGCAGAGAGGGAGAGAGCTGGGTGTCCTGGCTGTGGCTGGACGCGGGGTGCAGAGGGCAACAGGGCTCTGGAGATGACCAGTGGAAATGTGGAAACCCACTTCCTGGAGGATGTGTGTCATGCCTGTCATAGCAGGGAGTGTTTTAGCCTGGGGGAGGACTACGCTGAACTCATTAAACATCCTCCTGAGATGCAGTCTGGGTGGACATGCAGAACTGGCACATCCCACCTTTGGTGACTCATGGCAAACCTCCACACCTTCCAGGCGGCAGATGTCAGAAGGGTCCCTGTCCTGGCACGCTGGGCTGTGGCAATTAGGAGTGCAACACAGTCACAGGTTGGATGGCAGCTCCTCTTAGTTCTTCTGTTTTGGGCTGCACAAAGACAGGTGCTAATAATGCTGAGATTAAACCACAGAGTCATGAATTTTTCAGATTTTGAAGAAGAAAACTGGTGTATGGGTATGGCAGCTTATGCATATTCTAAAAAAAAAAAAAAAGTCTAAAAAATATAAAAAATCAAAATGAGGCTGGATGGGGCTTTGAGCAATCTGATCTAGTGGGAGGTGTCCCTGCCCATGGCAGGGGGGTTGGAAATCAATGATCTTTATGGTCCCTTCCAACCCGAACCATTCTGTGATTCTGTGACTCCATAAAAATGAAGTTGCCTCTCTAGTTTTGATATATCATACTTTCAAACACAAAACTTGATGTACTTTGGTAAATATTATGTTTTGGGGGATTTTTCTAAAAACACATAAAGGAAGAATTCTGATTTTGCTTACTCCCTAGGAAGTGTTATATTGTTCCATACGAGTAGCGCAAGTCCCATTGTACAAGACAAACAAAACTTGTGTCTATTAGAAGGGCAAGTGATTGAAACCAATCTTTATGTGTTTTACCACTTCCTTGGCATTGTGATCTCTAGGAACCGAGGACAGAATATGGCACATGAAATAAAAAAATGCTTTGTTAACAGCAGTTATATGTACATGTGTGTATATGTGTATATGGAATATCCTTATATACATATTATTCTTTGATTTTGTCGATAACATTTCATATGTGCCATGAAGTACCTGTATATTTATAAATATCTTCATGTGCCTGAAAAACTAAACATACTGTAATTGGATAACAATAATGAACCTTTGCATAGTTCAAATGTTTAGCACGTGGCCAAACAATTTAACATATGGGCAGATAATGACCCCAATTACAAATAAACCTGCCTTTGACTTCAAGAAGATTACAGAATAATTATTGTGGAGACAATTTGGATATGTATGTTTTGTTGTATACTTAAATGCATTTTGAAATCAGCATTTTAAACAACCGATCAAGAGTGAGTAAAGGTGGATAATAATAGCTAAAAAGGATGCCATCAATTAAAATTTCTTAGTGCTTGGATTTTTGTCCTTTTCACATTACATTATTACTGGATTTTTGTCCTTTTCACATTACATTATTTGTGAGCTTGCCTGAAGTACTTTATGCAAGATTCAGGGGCAAAACCCCCCACATTGTATAGTATTTAAATAATTGAATGCTGGCAGAAAGGTGGGGTTTTGATGATTCTGCAGTTTTGTATTGAAATCAAATATATTGTAAGCAGAGGGAAGCACAACTCAGTGCCCTAAGAAGGTCTGGTGTCATGGTCAACATTTGAAATTTGCATGAGAGGTTATTCAAAAGAGAGACAGGAGACTTCCCTATTGTATTAGCATGGTAATGCAATTCTTTGTGTCTATTATCCTGATCCACACCAGCTCTGGTATGCACAGGGCCTGAGTTTTTACGAGCTATAGGCTTTTATGCAGAGATATTTTATTAACCTAATTAAAAGTTTTATAAAAGTAAATTATATTTATGTTTGTGTCTCCTATTTGCAATCATTAGGGAACCCAGACCACCTCCGGTGACTTCAGAGAGGGCTGGTCAGGTCCCATCTGTGTAAATCTTGTGAGTTGTCATAGACTCATTGCATTTGATTTACATGTGAAACCTGCGGACTGAGCACAAATGCTAACCAGACAGCTGATAAATAACACAATACCAGAGCAACACTTTTGCATTTCTTTAACTCCTTTCTTACAGGGACCTCCAAATGTTTTTCAGACCTTAATGAATTAACCTTCTGAGTAAAAAGGTCATGTCACAGTAATAGCCATGACACCAAAACAATAATGCTTATATACCTTATTATGACTATCAACTTGATGCCCTGTAATTTTAATAATGCACTAAGACTCATTGCACAAGTTTTCTTAGATACAAAAGCGAAAACTGGTCCTCTCCCAAACATCTCGCAAACCAGAGGCCTGACTGGTGATGTGCATCGCTTGACAGAGGCAGCCCTTTAAACTTACCGCCCCTCTGCTGAGACATGTCTTTGTAGATCTGATGCATGTGAAAACCAAACAAGCTCAAGCTATCCAGGAAGTGGCTTAAATCCACTGTGAGCTTGGTTTCAGGCAACCAGTTTCGTTTCTTATTTGCAACAGACCAGAAGCACGTATACACACAGTTATCAAGTCTCAGCTGAGGGCTGTACCTCAGCTGCTTCTGGTCGGCCTGCTCACACCCTAAATCTTGTACCACTTCAGATGATGAGACTTAAAATGAGGTAGCGATTCCAGCTTTACAACCGTAAACAAAGAAAGGTTGTTCAGAAAGCTGATTGAATCAGGTGTCAAATCAAAGAAGAAAGGTTCATTTCCCACTGTGTAGCTGTAAGTGCTAGGAGACCTGTTGCACAGCCCAAAAGCAATTTAACGTTGATATTTAGGAAACAGGTCCCAGGTAATACAGAAATGGGTCAATGTTCATCTGTAAAATTCACTTGGCTCAGCTGGTTCTCGTCTGTGTAAGAGCCTGATTCTCTGATCCTATGCAAGGGGGAAGTCTTGCAAGGTGTGCCTCTGGAAAGACATGGGACTCAAGTAAGATTTCTCTCTGGGAGCAAGGAGGGAATAATGTGCTTAGTGATGGCACAGAGGAGAGAAACCGCAGAGGCTGTAACAACCTGCTGCTTGCTGCCATGCAAACTAACTACAAACAGGCATACAGATTCACACGACCGATAGCCATAGTCCTTCTGTCACTGTGCCCCTTCATGCACCTCTGAGAGTCTCTAGACAAACCTGTCAGTATGACCTGTCTGTCTTCTTTACGTCTTTTACTTTGGCTTCTCTAGCCCCGCTGAACTGTATTGAAAATGACTTCAGTGGATGCTGGATCAGGCCTTGGCTTCTCTATAAAACAGTGTTATGCACCTAGGTTAAGTATCTCCTTAGGGGGAAGAAACAGATGCCAGGAGTGTAACAGAAAGAAGCCTTTGAAGAAAAAGTTGTGAAACAGACCTATTAGCAACTGGTACTTACAGGGCTGAAAGCCACCTTGATGGTGGGGGGACAGGAACAGCACATCGGGTGACACGAACCATGCGCTGCACTGCTTGCTGTTCATGGGTGGGCAAGGGAAACACATGCCAAATTCATGTCTGTTTTGCAGCTTGAGATGTGTATCTTGATATAGTTGCTGTTGATTATTTGGAAATATTTACTTTACAATGAATACAAAACCTAACAGTTCCTCTAGCTATTCTGGGAGCACAGTTTTGATGGTCACTGCTGCACAAAAGTAGCCTCTAGACAGTGTTATAAAAAATAAAATTAAACCAACATGCAATTATATTATTGCTGTACCAGTATTTAATAACTGCAAAGTAAAGCAATCAGATTTAGGTAATGCCAGAATTAAAGTTGACTGTTCAGTTTTAATTTAACCCACATATGCATATGGTTTGTATTAATATTAATTATATAGTTTTAGTTTTCCTATAAGATCTAAGGTTTATTCTGAACACAGGATGTGTGGTGTATATGGAATAAGTTGCTATTCCATAGTTTGTTTTATTTCCATTATTTGGTCTGTGCAATTTTAATGTACTTTGATCAATAGGATGTATTAGAGCTCTATTTACCTTACAAAAACACGCCAATTTTACCTGCAAGTGTTTTTTCATGTTGTTAAGGTATTTCCTGAATGTTTCTGTAATTAGGATGTGTGCAGAATGCATAATCCTGCAAACCCCAAAGAGGTGCACCATAAACACCATAATAATTGTCATGCTTCTAATAGTACCCTTTAGGTGCTGTCAACACCAGATTAGTCAACCAGTACCAAATTTTTCAAGGTTTAATTTTCATCACTTTTGGATAAAATGCAGCCTGGGTCATCGGTAAACAGAACTTTTTACAATCTTCTGGTTTCCTTGATTTCTAATGTGAAGTTACATGGTGCTTTTCAGCCCACGTCCTAGGCTATGCAGGCTGCCATCCCCGAGCCCGGGGGGATGTAGAAGCATGCATCCACTGTGCAATAAGTGCAATGAAGAGTTACTGCATGGCAGCAAAAGAATAGCCATGTTATCACAGTAAGAGTTAATTCTGATCAAATTAAATGCTGAGGAATAGGATATATCATCTTAGCAGAGTTGTGAGCTAGCCTGATAACTCTGCCTGTGACCCTGACTCAACTCACTGGAGTGTCCCTCTATGACATTGCCTCGTGTTGAATAACATTTATTGACTAACAACTGGCAGTCTTGGTAAGGAAAGCTGAGCACACCTGGACAGTCCTCACACAATGCAACTGAAATACATGGTAGAGTTGTTCTCCAGGCTGTGCTTTCGGCTGTAGACCATGGGAGACTGGGGGATCTTTCAAAAACACAACTTCTTTTGGTTTTGTTGCCAACTGAGTAGGAGCCAACCTTCACAATGAAACAGAGCCTTTCTCCAGGGCAAGAGAAAGGAAAGGGTAAATACTGTATCCTTGGAGGAAAGATGATAAAACTTTTAACTGTAGCCCAGTACCTTTGAGAAATGCTTTTGATGCGAGAGACACTGTATTTTGTGGATGCTTTCCCTCCCCCTGAATTATCATATGAGGTGACATCCCAGACTGCACTTTCTGGGTTCCAAAGTTTTGGCCAGTTAAGAACAATTGCATACTCTTTTTTTCTTTTCTTTTTTTTTCTTTTTTTTTTTCTGCTGGAATGGAAAGGTGGTGAGAAACAAGTTAGAGGAGACCTGAAGGGACAAAGGAACTTCTAGGTGCAACATGTGTCAGGAATGCTCCGTGTTTCAGCAGCAATTTCTGGAGGACTGGAGACAGTTCAACATTTAATAAACCAGAGCTTCAACTGCTGACATTAAAAAAAAGAACAACAAAAAAACCCCCACTCTAGTACATAAAGCTAACCTGGACCCCACAGAGCACTAGGGTCTAAGCAGGGCTTAGAATCATCTAGGTTTTTCAATGATAAGTAAATTTCAGCCCTGCCACAAACAGAAAATAGCCCTTATAGAATAGAGCTATATGAAATAGTTCTTTTTTTTTTTTTTTTTTTTTTTTAAAATCAGAAGACTTAAAGAGTTTTGAATTTTTTTCTTGCAAATTCCATACATCTGTATATCATTTTTCTGTGGAACAAAGGAAAACTTGAAAAGACAGAACCGGAACATGGTAATTTTAAAAAACCCAATGAATCCACTGTACATAAATGGTTGCATTGTTTGTGGGAATAGGTGATAATACATCCACCAAGAGCTTTGGTGCTTCACTCCCAGGTCATTCTGATTCACGGACAATTTACATTCCTCTCACAGTGCTCTTCAATAAACAGCTAACTCCGATCTATAATATAGTCAGTTCTAACAAGCCAGATTTCAAAAGGTTTAACCATCTAGCTAAAATGAACCTCAGTCATCTTTGTGCACAAAACACCCACATAGGCTATTTGTCTTGGACTTGAGTGTTTGGCGTAAAGCCTGTCTTAAGCCTTGAGCATGAGAATTTAGTGAAAAACACTGCCATTCATGGCAGGGGGGTTGATGTCCAGGACTGACCCCACCCTCTGTACTTAGCTCTGAGCTTCTTGGCAAAGGCAGAGAAACCACAAGACAAGTTTTATCATCTGGTAAACCTGTCGCTTGAAAAAGAAAATGACTTCAGTAAAATACTTCAACAATTATAGTACATTTTAATTAGGTGTATAC
>NW_015091083.1:5610927-5786304 GCF_001431845.1 Calidris pugnax | reverse complement strand
CTTCCTAAATCCAAGGACCCAGCCCAGTGCTGTTCACTGTAACAGCTTTAGGAGAGACCCCAGGTAGCAGTGGTCTGTCGTCCCACACCTGTGGAATATCTGTTGGTTTTGACTGGTGGAAAATTCAGCCATTAGGTCATAAGTGAGTTGGGAAGGCAGCTGGAGATGGGCAGATACGAGCACTTCACTGCATCCCCCATCACATCAGGATTAAAGAGGAAGAATTTAGACTGACACAGAGTGAAAGAGGAGCAGGATGGCAAAATAAGCATCTTGCAATGGCAGAACCTGTTCCCAATTTAGGGATGGGACAATACTGATATTTGGATGCAGTGGAGGAAACGGGAAACGTTTAAAGCAGAGGGAAATGCCTAGCCTGGTGGGTTGTACCTGCCTCAGACAGTTATCTGATGAGTCTGTCTTTTTCTTATATTTTGGCAAGACTTACTTAGCTTGTCTTGCCAGTAAATTCTCATCTAATTGAATTGACAAGCATGGACATTTTTAAATTAAAGGTTCCAATCTGCCCCAAATTCAACTGGTTATTTTTTATTGTAGTGTAGTGTCTGCCATATGAGTTAATATATTAAGTCACTTACAGTCGCTGAAGAAGAAAGCTGATAAAATATCTTTGCACTGGCAGAGTAGACCTATGATTTTTTTAGGTTATTCTTTCTGGTAGCGTGCTGGCTTTAAGCCCCTTGTGTTTGGTTTGGCATGAATGACACATTTCATTGTTATTCTCATCCCTAATTCTTTCCTCAACTTTAGGAAGTGAATTCCTGGCTGCGAGTTCCTCCCGTCCGTTGCAGTGTCTCGTTTGCTCATGAAGCACCATGAGGGTGTGTTCAAAGTGCTTCATCCTAAAAGTTTTGAGATGTCCTGCTAGCTGCTGGTCAGCCTCAGCTCTCGTTGAATTCAATAGAGAAGGCTTCTCTGTGCTTCTGCAGTTGACAAGATGAAGCTATAAGTTGGTAATTATAATTAGGTAATTAAGCATTGGGTATTATGGAGTCTCTTGAAATACCTCTGTCCTTTCCTTCCTTTTCCCCCATGTTGTTGAGACATTTGTAACAAGCCCAGTATTCTACAATTTTATACTATGTGTGAAATTAGAAATTTACCTTTTATGCTTCTATTTCCATATTTTTGAAGTACATGCTTTCAAAATGTGTGCCTGTGTGCATTAGTCATTAAGACCCCTTTTGGAGGGATTAGACTCTTATTATGCCAGTGAATATAAAATACCAAACAGTCCTTTTTATGGAAGGCACATCCAAAATGATGTTCACACTCAGATCTCTCAGACACAATCGTCAGCAAGACGTTATGAAGAGTACTAATGTGAAAGGAAATGGTATTTGTGTATTTTGTGTTTGCACACAAGTGTATGAGAGTGTGTTTTGCCAGAAAGTGTGCATACCCTGTGCACTAATACTTTGCAGCCGTAGTTGCCACATATACAGTTTCAGAACAGTTTGCCAAGTTTTACTCAACAGCCTCATGATTTTTAAATGACAAATATTTGCTTGGAGGCTGACAACTTCTATGCCAAGTTTCAATCCAAATTGCCCACTGCAATATCTGAGTTAAGGAGCCATGAAAAATGAGATATACACTGGAAAGTATGGAGAAAAAAGTTAGCATTTGCAGTTTTGCCAGGTGAGTACTTAAATAGTTGATTCTAAGCTTGCTACAGTAATTTACAATTACAATTACCTGCTACAATCTGTATATTGAATGATGCCATTTAGGAAAGAGTTTTATCTGATTGCAAGAAGCACTTTAAAAAGACACTTTTACATATCACACAGTTTGGAGTTGTGACTATCACAACCTGATCCAAAGCCTTCTGATATCGAGGGAAAGAGACCTGTTAACTTTAAGAGCTGTGGATTGGTCATGAATGACAGTATAAAATAGATTTTTTTCTCTACTTAAAAGTAATGCAGACTCACCTTTTGAATTTTGTAGGTTAAATTCTATCCGGATTATCATGAGCTAAGAGCTAAGGATCTTTGGTGTGCCATGAGCTATATAATATTAAACCTCTTCATAACATTAATTCCTCATTGAAAATTCTCCTGTTCTTCAGTGGTCACAGTAAGTTGAGTTAGGAATAGAGTCTACAGTCTTTCGGATTTTTTTGCTGCATACATATATGGTAGAAAAATCCACTTGTCTTCTCAGTCACACCTATGCTGTCACAAAAACCCTGCAATTGTATTGCTGTAACCCTAGTCTTTTACCCCATATGGCTCTTAACAGAATTTTTTTCCATGATAGCAAAAATACAGAATGAGTCTCACTTGCTTATACCATGTCACCACAATTATCCCCTCGCAGTACAGAAGGCACTGCCAATCACCCTATTGGTAGCGACATTTAGAGGTTAGGTTGGGAGCACTTGTAAAAGAGGGACTGCATCATCCTGTGCCTGCCATAGCACCTGCAGTGAGTTGATCATACTTGATTACAATATATGAAATCCTAGCCTGCAATACAGCAGTTACATTGCAAAGCTTGTATGTAATCAGGGGAAAAATCCAAGTGTCTTGCTGTGTCACAGTAGGACTGGAAGGTAGAACAGAAAATACGGGTAGTCTGGAAGTAGAGAAGGAGACTCAGAGTTTGGGCTAAGCTGGGGATTTGTCTTTTTCCATCTGTCCCAACAGAAATCCCTGGACAAGCCAACAGCCTGAAACTGTGCAACATTTTCCCCCTCTGCTCAAGAAAGGGAGCATCCAAGGAAAACCACGATGTGAGGCAACAATATACCATGCCTAATAAGGAAACACATGATGATATGGTGAGGAGGATACCCATGGTAGAACTGTTGTAGAATAACAAATTACTGCGAGACAGTTTTACATTGCAGTGGATACTTTAGTCCTGCACAAAAATTGGGACAAATCATCTGCCTGCAACACTATGCCTTAAATTCTCTTAATGGCACTGGCAAAATCTGCTTCCACAATAAAATCACAGAAATCCTTATTACTGTTTCATTTTCTGGTTTATTCCCTTTTCTTGCCACCCTCCGTGTTAGCTCTAGCCAGGAGCAGGGGTGGATCATTACATCATAGCATGTCCACAAACTGGCTGTGGACCCAATGTGCAGTAGATGCAACGTGTCCTAGACACTGGAGTAACTGCTCAAGCACTGCAAAGGTGAGCCAGACATACTGTATGGTATTTGGTACTGAATGCCAGTGATATATAACTTTCTTATTGGGCAGTCCAATGTTAGAAATCACTAACAACCTCAGTCCTCTGAAAGTTCAGATGGAGTTTCCTGAAATATGTTCCTGGAGACTGACCGTGTCTCAGTTCATCTTCAGGCCAATGGCTGCATACCTCTGCCACCTGATCTTATATTTCCACACTTCTCCTGCTCATAGTCTCTTTCTTGCACCTTAACCAGGGAGCTTCACAGCTCAGGTAAAGGAACTCTTTCTCTTAGTGGAAGATTTTGGTCAGGGTAAATTATCTCATGTGTTTTTCATTCTTTTATTCCAAATATGCATGAGGATCCTACCATATCAGCAATCTGTGCAAATACTTTGGCAGAAATCAGCAATTTTTCAATGCAAAACCAGATCCCCCATAACGATAATGACTACATAATGAATACAAAATTTAGGTGGACTTTAGTCCAAATAATTTTTGTCTTTTGCAGTTCTTCTCATGGAACTTTCTGATACGATGAGATTCCAATGCTAACTGTAGAAAAATACCTTCCAGATTAAATATAATTAGTTAAGAATTTAAGGCATCGTAATAAAAAAAACCCCAAACCACTAAGTTATGTATGTTTGTAGACATTTACAATATTCTTCAGCTCAATTTGCCATTATTTAGAGGTTATTCCTTGACTATAAAGCAAAATACACTCAGTCATACAGAGCCTAGTCTGGTGAAGTGCTGAGTGAATCCTTCATTGTTCTGGGAGTTGGTGTTTATAGGAATTGAAGCTCTTAAACACCTCTCAAGATGAGCTCCTTGTTTCCTACCTTGTATCCCATGCAACCTGTAGCCTGGTAAAAGACATATGAATAACAAAACAGAAGAATGCATGTAAAACTGGAACTCCTAATTTTCAGTCCTCTATAACCTGGATCCCAGCTTTGTATCTTGTTAAAGGGTAAAGAGCAAAAGATCTGAGGTCTTTCCTGCAAAGCTGACACAGAAAGGGCTCAGGTCTAGTTAATAAAGTTTGCTCTGAACCTGCACTTTCTGAGAACCTTACATAAATATCGTGTATCTATTTCATCTTGTCAAAAGCTTTGTCAGTGTCAGACTGCACAGGCGAGTGCCAAAATATGTAACCAGTTTTAGAAATGAATAAGGTTAACAGGTATCTCCCTGCAGAGCAACAATTTCCCTTTTATAAACCCCACCTGAACTGGGTGAGTGCTGTATGGACATACTGTTTTCAGCCTGCAGCCAACATTTAAGCAATAATCCAAAGTGACAGTTTTATGACAGATCTGAGTAACTCATGAAACAATTGAAAGGATCCTTTTCTCCTTTCTTAAGTGAGATCCACATACAGGCAATTTACAGGTGCTGAACAAAGGAAGGACTCTCCTCAAAGAGCAATGCGGAATAAAGAAATGACCAATCCTTCCCAGCGTTAAAGAGATTTAAATCAGAATGCCATTTCCAGGTTAACACTTCTGATCTCTAAAGTACTAGCATAAAAAATGTGTTAATGACAATTGACAAAGTTACCCTTCCTGGGCAGCTAATGACATCTTAACTCACAGAGCTAATATCTCTCTACATTTCAATTTGCAGTCCTATGCAGAGCTTAGTTAAAGGGACACATGTGTTGTTACTAGGTTCAGGTCAAGCTCTCCTACTATTAAATACAAAAGCAATTTTTAAAGCAATGATATGGCTGACATACATGCCCATAAAAACAGAAGAATTCTCAGTTAAATCTACAACTGGTCCCTCTGCTCAGCTCTGTTGTGTCTAAACATTTCAGCCCACAGGGACCTATAAAAGAAACTCTCCACAGCAGATGATATTACACGATCCATGTGGTCATTTGTAAATGCTGTAGTACATATAATGCACCAAGGAATTCTCTGAGGTTTTTACATTAGTATCTTGTTTGGTTTGGTTTTCCCAGTTGCACGGTAATGGATCTCCACAGATTGGATTTTTATTAGATTACCATGCTCTCCTTTTAAGGAGGTGGTCCCCTCTTGAGACTGTGGCAAAACACGTTTTAGAAGATAATCTAGCCCAAGCATCTTCTGGGAGCAGACTTGAAAAGAAGGACAAAGTTCTCATTTAATTCTACATCCTTAGGACATTGTAGCTAGGTCTTTGTCAGCTAAACCAAGGATTCCCAGTTGTGACAACAATCTCACTTATGGACTACTCTAGAATTATTAAACAAAATAAAACATAAAAGTGAACGGTGTTTGCAGCAATTTATCCACGAAGTTATGAATGAAGCCTATTGCAGGTGCTCACTTAAACATTTCCCTGTAGAAAATTTTTTCTTTTGACAAAATGTACAGTTTTCTCAATAGAGGAAAAGAACCTACAGCAAGTACTAGCACAGGTCAACAAGTATTACCATAGAACAGCACAGCTCCCACTAAAGCCATTGCCCTGTGTCATGTCCACAGTAGCATTTCAGGTATGGAAACATTGCTCAAGGAATCATGCCTGCAGAACTAAGAGAAACTAGATTTCTACAGCCATATAGCAACAGAGAATTGCCCTTTTACCTATTAGCTTGGTTTTTCAGATGGAGCCAAAGGCCTGTACAATCTTTGCCTCATGCTGGTGGCTTTTCTTTCTGTGCCTACAGCCAAGGTTTAGCAGTAGAGGTAATAGAGTGTTGCTTTTTAACTTCTCTTTTTATTTCCTTTTATTTCTGTAATCACAAACATTTTAATTATGCTATAGCAATGCCTGTATTTAAGCATGTAATAGGTATATAATGTTCTCTGGAACAAAAGATTTGAAGTCATATAATGGCACTGCACAGTATGTAGCTTTCACGTTGTTACTCAGATTTGCTGTCTAGAACAGTTTTGTTCCTTATTCTCTCTGATTCACACTTTGTGGCATAACAGTAAAGAGGCTTTGAGTACAGTATGGAGAACAGACAGCCTGGCAGAGAAGCAGGGGTCTTTTCCTCCTCAAATACTTTTCAGCATGACACAAATGCTAGCTTTATATTAGCCCTGGAAAGGTTTCACAGCACCCGGTTGCACACCCAGAAGGAAGGTGCCCCAGGAGAGAGAAGAGGGCTGAGAAGAGGGGCCCTGCGTGTTTGTGGGGCTGTGTCTCACGCGGCGGAGCTGAGTCTCACCACGTCTCTTCCCCCAGCCCAGCGCTGATTTCTACACCCTTCCCAGGCACCAGAATGCTGACATGCAATAGCTTACAATGCAGTACCCATAGATAGCTTGTCTATGATTTTTGCAACCCTCAGAGATGGTTTGCAACCCTCAGCAGGGTGGAAAACACTTTGCCACTCAATTACTGCTCTTAGTGTTGTGATATAACACATTATGTACTTTAATTTTCCTAGCAGATTTACTGTGCCTGGTAACAGTCGCTTGGATGGGTACAAAGTTCTTATATATAGCCACATCTATAGAAAAACTGTGTAAAGTATTGGACTTTCATTCAACTGTTTTACTTGGAAGAGCTATAGTGGAAACTCATGTCTCAGATTGCTAAGCGTTACAAATAGCTTACTGTACAATACGCTAAACAAAATAATTAATATAAAGGATAACGAATCCCTTTTGATGTGAAATAAGATGTTAAAGGTTCTTTTTTGTGTTATTTTTTAGGTTTTTAAGTATTGTAGCAGATTTTGCAGTACATGTATGAAACGCATGTCTTTTAAAAACATAGGATTAATGCAATACTGGTACTGAGCAATACTAGAATGATAAAATGCTATTATTTTATAATTTTTTTATTATTTTTTTCTGTTACTGAATTTAATCCAGAGTTTCTAAGTATTTTGCTTAACATCAATGTAGGAAAAAAAATCAGTAAAATTGTTCTTCTTTTAACAATGGAGAACACTCACCATCTTCTGTAGCATCTTGTGATTAAAAATCCTTTTAAATCCTTGCTCTCGTGTAAATCTTAGCAAGTGGTTGTAGAATGGAGTTCTAGGGGCAGAGTCATTAGGAACAACAACATGATCAGCTGTTGGCAAATATTTTCCCTTAATGATGACCACTAAACTAAGCTGATATTATTTAATCATGAGCTTAAATTAGTAGTGATTCATGATGCTGCTGATTACAAGTGAAAGAGGTAAACGGCAAACAAAAGTCAGATCACTAGAAGTAGTTAAGAGGGTTTGGTGACTGCATTTGGCTCAAAAACATTGTCTTTTGCTACTTGAGCTGAGTAGTGAAACTGTGTGTGCATAAATACAGGTTCAATTCTTCATTAGTATATAGATTTATTCCAGTACATACCATAGTTTCTTTGCAGCTCATTATTCAGTAGGTGGGAAGACTGAGTATCAGCCCTATAACCTAAGATTTCTGGCCTTTGAGAAAGGACTTTTTTCACAAGAAGGATCATATTTATTAAAAACACGCCACTAAATGGATTTTAAAGTAAAATGTTCCATCTTCTCTTTCTTATTATAAAAAAGGCAAAAATAGGGTTTCAGTGTTAGTTGTAAGTGTAGCAAATCCAGTCCTGCTATGAATTCAAATCTGTACATTTCATAAAGGCTACTTAGGGACAAGATAGTTTTAGATCTAAGAAACATGTAAAAAATGACTCATTGTTAATAGGGTGAGCTCTTTGCATTTGGATTAGGGTTAACTGACAGTATCCAGTCACCTTTTATTCTCAGAGATTCCACTGGAGGAATGCTTTGTGCTGGCCTGAAAAAGAGAGAATTAGGTGTTCCATTTATACTATTGATCTTAATAACCTCATCTCATAAATACCTACTTTATGACATCAATAAAAAGAGAATAGCAGCAACTCCTAACAATAGAAATTGTTACTTTGTAATTCAAGTATTTCATTGAGCATCTCAAAGAGACTCCATAGTGGTACAGTAGTGATATTTTATTACCAGTTTTTAAATATGTGCACAGAGAGACCATTTTTTTAAACAAGTGAAGATTCTAATTAATTGAGCACACTATAGCTTCTAGGTCCCACAGTTATCACAGTTCTTCTTTTTCATCTCTCATCCTCCCCCTATTCTTCATCTCACACATTAAAAGGAGCATATCCCTTTAAGGGCGTTGGTGGGTGTAAGACTAATTTTTCACTGGGCTGAATTGGATTAAATGAAACAGAGATGATTTTGCACAACGGTCTTACCTCCCTGTTACCCTGTGTTGGCATGCTGCAGATGGAAATTATCTGCTCTTAGGGGGCAGATCGAGAGATAGTCCAGACAGAGCTATTCCCACCTTCCATAGACACCTTCCTGCAGCTGGACCAGGACAGGGCTGTCCCTGGAACTTGCATCCACCAAACAGTTGGCACCAGGAGGAAGTGGCTGTGGCGCTGCATGGTATCCCCTGAAATCTCCCTGAAAAACTCAGATCCTTTTTGCTTCCACCTAAGGCAGAGGTGGGAAACGTGCAATCAAAAATCATACAAAAGAGGAATCAGAGCCTTCCTTACAATGAGGATCTGAGATGGAAGATTATGGCTTCATTATGCAGGCAGTGTCCACATTGCTGCACCTGAGCATGGACAAATGATTTAGCACATCTGGTGGAATAGCAGTCAGATCAGCCCCAGATGTTTAGCAGATTACAGTGCAGACGGGACATTGCAGACTACCTGAGAAATAAATGTGAAACACTCCCTCTTCTTGTCCTCTTAAAAGATATTTGGCTTAGATTACACATTGATTTAGCTGTACTTTTATATATAGCTTTCTTTGTGTAGCCAGATTCTTTCTCGTGAATCCCAAAAGAGTGAGGTTTTTGTATCCTTGTGGCAAGTCAAGTATTTTTTATGTTTCCTGTTGACCTCATCAGTCCACATAGAGGACCATTATTTAGAATAGAATAGAATAGAATAGAATAGAATAGAATAGAATAGAATAGAATAGAATAGAATAGAAAGTATAGTTCCAGTTGGAAGGGACCTACAATAATCATCTAGTCCAACTGTCTGACCACTTCAGGGCTGACCAAATGTTAAAGTATACTATTAAGGGCATTACCCAAATGCCACTTAAAAACTGAGGCATTAAACATTTGAGCATTTGACAACAAAGCCAAAGAGTGTCTAAACTTAATTACAGTATTTTTCCCATTAGAATTTGTCTTTTCTAGGGTTATTTCATATGGACAATGTCTAGTTTACCTCATCATAGTTCTTTTTCCTGTTCTGAGCTAAGGGGAGGGTATAACTATGTCAGACCTAAAAATAATATGCTTTTTTGCTTTTTCTTTTATTCAAAATGGTAGAATAATGGTGTGGACCAGAGGGGAAAAATAATGTCTAATGGTCAGTACTGAACTGTTGTGTCCTGTTCAACTATTTTCTCCCAGGCCTGTTGTTTTAACTGCCTTTGTTTGGACTTTATAAAAGCCCTTTGATTCGGTAGCTTTAAAGCGTAAGGCCCCTAAATTTGAGTCTTTGCTTCTCCAAATTTTACCATTTTATTCCGTGTCAGCAATTAATCCAGTTACCTAAATGAACGGAAACAGCCATAAGTTATCTTCTGTTTTCAGAATACTATAATTATTAACAATTGGACTAAAAATGTTTTCTGTTTTCAACTCTTTATTAGAAACTTGCTCACGTTTTTATTTCTCTGACTCTGTGATCCCACTGTGTGTGATATGTAATGATGTCACCACTCAACAAAGTTACCTCTATTTTTGTCCTACACCAGGAATTTAAACATATTTTTAAAAGGTATTCTGGTAACTAGATATGTATCTCAAAATTCCTTTAAAATACGTTTCTAACTCAAAAACCTTGTCTGGCATGCAAACAATTTTCCAACAGGAAAACCTAACACTGAGTTTTTACGTACTCAGCACCTTCAATGAGTGCCAGATTTTTAATAATACTCACGATTCATAATGAAGCACAGATTTTCAGAAGGACTTGGTTCCTGTTTTTGCCCCAAAATAAACTCAGTATGCTGGAGGTTGAGCTCTCTGAAAGGCTGTCCCTGATTTTGGGTGCTACTTGCTTGTAAGCTGCCTCCCAAGCGCTCTTAAAATTGGTGCTGGATGGTTTTAATAGCCCAAAAGAGGTTTGTGAGTTCGGTATCTCTTTAGATCTGCAAATAAATACAAATGGAGATAATTTGTTTTTAACCTGTGGAATACTTAATGAACCAAATAATTTCCTTTGAAGCATGACAGTAGGAGTGAAAGATATGATCATTTGATGTTTTATGGTCTCCAATTTTCCCTCTAGAAGTCTGTCACAGGCTCTATATTGAACAATAAGCCACTTCCTATTTTATGTTCCTGTAAAATGCAAAAATTCAGCGATATACTTATACGGGTTCATCCCTTTGGGATGAACATTGGCTTTAATAAGTATTTCTGTTTGCAAATGTGTGGCATGATTGTTCTTTGAAGACATGACCCACTGAGAAGAATCAAACAAAAATGTCGTGGCACTTGTGATCAGCTTCTAGAAGTTAAATTCAGCTGGGAGATGATAGTTTGAAACAGAAAAGTTGATAATTATTTTCAGCTTTGGCATAAAGGTACTGAATAATCAAAACCTTTAACTAGATATCTAGTTTTAAGCATATGTGTTCTTTTTAAAGTCAGTGGACTTATTTCTATGTTGTGAAAATAAGACTACGTAGAAATACTTCATTTTCACATACCCGCTAAGAAAAAAATTAGCTACCTGACCTTAGCAGGTGATTTATAGGACCAAAATTATCTGTTTAGTTTCCCTGTATGGTCAATGAGAAAAAGCTGATTCATCCAGGATGTGGGCCAAAAATTTCAAATGCTAAGGAAAAAGGCACAGAGGGCTAGCCCATACTAAGGAACAATAAGGGCAGTTTCTAATTTTCTGCTTTTCCCTGAACTGAGGATGGCTTTTTTGTGTGTGAGAACATCATAGACATCTTTCTTTACTTATAATACAGAACATGGATTATACTTACGGGAGTCATGCTTTTAAGACAGTGGCTTGGATGGGCAACTTCTGCCACGAGGCACCTAAAACTTCTTTTCCAAATATATTTTGATGGAAAGCATCTGGGCTTTTGTGCAGAACTCATTCTGATAGCTCTGTAGGTAGCAAACGGATGGGAATTCTCTGGCAAAAAATAACACCTAATAGTTCACTGGTTTAAACTGCATCATTAACCTTAGAACAATCTTTAATTCAGTAGTCAATAACAAGGTGTAACATGAATAAGATGTGGGTAGAAAAATCAGAGATTAATTATTATTTGCTTTCACCTATGAGGATGAGGAGGAACATGTTATGATAATAAAATCCCAAATATTTCTTTTGAGTCGTCTCAGTGTTGTTAAATTTATCTTAAATAATCAAAGACATTGATCAGAATTAATTGATATTTCTGAGCAGTAGTTTCTTATAACCAGAGGCAGCTCAGCAATGTTATTTTATAACTCTAACAGGAACTATTTCTTGGCAATAACTCATTTGCTTATTGATATTGTAATGTTACTAAAAACAGCAATCTCTTCATGTATCCAACAGGATCCAACATCTCAAAGATTGTTATTTATATGCATATATTTTTGGAGAAAGAAAAGGCCTTTCTCAGATATATAAAACTTTATGTTGTTGTTTTTAATCAATAAATGTCTGTCTGTCTGTCCACCTTTCCATCTATTTATTGGTTATATATTGTTACTTCTCATAACATCTGAACGCTCTCTACTTAAAATCAATAAAAAAATGGATAAAATTCCTAGTAAGGATCCTAAAGACTTTGGGTCTTCTGTTTTTCTAGAAAAAAGATATAACGAGCCAAACCATCTACCTTTTCTGTTTTAGATGTAATTATTATTTTATTCTTGTTTCACAAATTCCTCAAAGATTTTATTTCTGAACAAGTTTAATACGATTTTTAAAGGTAGCTGGGAGGAAACCCTGGCAGTGTGATAGAACCTGTCTTGACATTGATACCAATGAATTCAAGACTTTAAGAGATTTCATTTCTGCAGAAAGGTTTATACATGCCAGACTGCAGCATGCCAGAAGCTTGACTGGTCCCTCCTCCTTCAAAATTCCTGAAAATGTTTCCATTTATTCCTTTTATTATGCTTCTGTAGCACATAAGATGATAAGCAACTAAAGATACACTCAGACTCCAAGGAAGGAAGAAAGCCAGGCAGTACGTGACTGCAGTGTTAGTGCCTCCTACATCATGATTTCTGAGGCAGCTTCTGGGGCTCAACAGCAATGGAACTGCTGGTCTCTTTTCAGAGGGTCAGGAGTGGCATGCAGTTGGGCTGACAGAACTGATGCAAGTGTGCTGGCTTGTACGAATAAGTCTTAAGCAAGTTATTTCCACCACTGGAAGATGGAGCAGAAGGAATATAACTGTAAATCTCATAAGAAGTTATTAATTGATTTTAGTGTATTCTTTAGAAACACAGGCCAGTGCATTTATGAGCTGTTTGTTGGTGCGGAGGAGTGTGGAATGCCAACCCATCTTTTGTGAGAGAAGGGGAGTGCTTTCTCCAAACACTGTCCTCCTGCCTTGCTGACCAACTTTGGCAGGATGTGGAGTACTTTCAGCAGTAATGAAGACATTCAGAATCTGGCAGAAAGCATCCAGCACTTCACAGCCTGGTATCCCTTGTTAAACAAAGATTTCTGCTCCACAAAGTAAGATTGAAAACCCATTTTTCCAGACTGACATCCAATCGATACATGTGTTGCCAAAGTGAACATGAGGATGTGATTCTTCAAAGCACCCAGGATTGGTCCAGCTCAGCTGGAAATTTCACAGTAAAAACCTCTCTCCAGAATCCACTTAACGTGTGAAAGTCTTCCACATTGGTGATCTTATTTGGGATTTTCTGTAGGGCACCAGGGAACATCTCACTTTACAGCAGTGTTTACTGAGAATGATGCACCTGTTTCCTTCAGATGTTCTTTTTAGGAATAATCCAAAACCTATGAGAAGTCACGGTATGATCCCCACTGGTTTCCACAGGCTTTGCATCAAGCCTTTATTCTGCAGCTGAGTGTTATTTCCTGTTTTTAAGACTTCTTATTATCACACTAGATTTCCTGTTGGAAGCAGTTGTCAGTAAAATATCTATTCTTTCAAGAGGCAGCAGCAACAGTCATAGCATGGAGAGATGTTTAACAAAAATGGTTTAAAAAGGTGTGTTCACAGTATCGGGCCAGAGCCTTGGCTGATACAAATCAGTGTAGATTCATTCCAGTCAGCACAACTATGGTGTTGACAACACTGAGGATCTGGCTCTCAGGACTTTTTTCCTCTCCAGATCATATTTATTCACCTAAGTTGAAAGTGAACAGGGATTTTCTCCTTTAAATAGAAACCTCATAGAGCTCATCAGTCCAAACTCAGCAAGGGAGAGAAGGGGATGAAGAGATACCCTACTGAAAACCTCTCATAGTTGGCAAAATGTTTTTAGCGAGGAAACAGAGAAATCCCCTCAGCTCTCCTCTATCACCTCTGCCTCTAATTGCAGTGGAAAATATCCTGGAGAAGGCAAAGACATTCCTCAGCTTGTACAAGGTAGTTTTGTTTCCCCACTGGCTGCATTTCTGTAGAAATTAAAATCGTGCCCCTTAGTTGTCCATCCTGAAAAAAAAGGCCGCTTTGATGTGCAATTGGATCCTATTCTGTCTGGGAGCCTGATGTTCTTGTTGAAAGGGGATAAAACCTCTGGGGAGTGTGGCAGCAGAAACTGTTCCAGAAGCAGAGTCAACACACCTATTCTCCCTTGCTGCTGCTTTTTTCCAGCAATAGCAGGGTCGTTCGCTACTCAAATGTCTGATTACTCTGAATATAACAAAAGGTTTAGTTTCCTTGGGAGTCCAAATAGCCAAGTATGTGGCTGCATGTGCTGTTCTTACTCATAAATGCAAATGCTAACCTATAAATCTTTCCTTTTACAGTACTGTAATAACATTCTATCTATTTAGCCTAGTACAATACCATCACAATAGCTTTTTCATTGTGCTGCATTCATATTAGACTAATATAATGAGATGCTACCACAATACCATGAAATAAAACGATGTTCTTGACGTATTTCCAAAACATTTGAACACTGTTTCCAAATCGACCTTGTGAATAAATTAAATAATAGCTTGCAAAAACGTCCTCTAGCATTTTCAGAATGTATGCAAATGCAAGCTTGAATGTTTACATGTTTCTTACAGTGTCTGGGATTATATGGCGTATTTGTGCACATGAGTGTTGTCTCTGGGTGTATTTGTCATTTGTGCTCAGTGGCTTGCACAGAAATCTAGCATGATTTGCCCTTCAAGTTGTCCAATTCTTCCTCCTCTCCCTGATGACCTGCATATTAAACTTCTCTTCTGTAAGACTTCAGATTTCAGTGGCCCTTTCCATTTGTCATGTGCATTATAGTCACTCAGAAACCTTTCAGTACTGTTTGTTCAGTAACTACCCTGACATAGTTCTCCTCTGAACCATCCAGTGTCTTTGACTGCAGATTTCTAAAGGAATATACATACATATATATATGTATGTATTTTTGTATATATATTCTAAAGGAATACACATAGTATACATATACATATGTATAAAAATACATATACATATGCGTTTAGGGTTCCCACATTGGAGAGGTGGTTCAGAATAGCGGGGGGACCGAAAATTGGAATGAAATCTGACTCATTTTCATGGAAGATACTTTGGTAATTTTTTAAAAAAGTTTTTACTGCCAAGATCACAAGCGATTGAAAGACAGAAGCTTTATTTACCCAGAAGCGATTATTTACGGTTTCTCAGTAGATAATTTTTCGTCATTGGTAGACCCATAAATATTTTCTCTTAGGGATGTGCCTCTCTCTGCTTTAGAAATTGCCCAACCACGTTATGGTGTAGAGTGAAAATGAACTTGCTTTTCACCATCATCTTTCCCATATCTGTAGATCTCACTTACCTCATCAAGGATGCACAGATCACAGGCTGTAAGGTGTGGTATAGATTTGTGGTTAATAAAGTGCAAGGGATCATTATGACAATATTGTCTGTTGTCCTACATAACATGGACTGAAGGATTTCATCTAGCCGTTTCTGCTTGAAACACACAACCTTTTGCTGAGATGCACTGTACATTTTAGAAAGATATCTGCTGATTGTAATAACTCTTGTTTCAAATTTGAAGCCCCCTAAGTGGAAGGATCTCATAGAAAGCCTCAAAAGACTTCTTCCATTGATACACTAGCACATATCTTTTCAATACTCCCATTGAGGCATCTAATCCAAACCTCAATGAATTATCTTTACTGACTTTAATGGGCCTCACAAAGCTAGTTTAAAGTAATGGATTCTGAATTTCAACCAGCGTGTTCTTCTCTTATGCCACAAAAATCCACTGCAGACAGAGACCCAGTTGTCTTTCCCCAGGATACACTAGCATCATTTCTCTGAGTTGCTGTTGGCTGGCAATAACAGGTGGGTTGCTTCTAAATGCTCCTCTTGATAGATGCTATTTTACTTGACCTTTCTGAAGAGGAAATGGTGCATATGTTTATGAGAAACACTCTGACACTGTTTCATGGGAGAACGTGCATTGTTTGTACAATGACAATGGGAAATTTTCCACTAAGCACTTTGCCAAAAAGTAATTATTATGGTTGGCTATATGTCTTGTTTGTCTGTTTTTCCAACACCATGGAAATTTTCATCTTCCCGGTGGTCACATCCATAGCAGAAACTGGAAAAATCTTGTATCCTTTTAGACTACCTGCTGCTTGAAAGATGTAATAATATACAACTAAGGAAGCATTCACAGCATATGCATTTAAAGCTGCACAAAAACTGGCCAAAAGCAGTCATATAATTAAAGCAAATTTGGGTTTTTTTGTATTCTAAGTTTCTGTGCACATGCATTTTACACAAAATGAAATCAGCTGGTAAGTGCCTGTCCTGTCCTCCCTCCTCCCAGAGGTGCAACTGAAACCTATTGGTATGAATGTAGAGCTGAAATCGAGACCTATGTTCTGTTCTTCAGTTTATTGTTGATTTACATTGTGACCTTGAGTAAATCACTTCTCTCTTCTTCCTCAGCTGTAAAAGAAAGATGCTTAGAGTTTAGAATACCTTAAAATGAATGGGATTAAGGCACCACATATGGTCTTAGTGTTATTGTTTATTATAAAACAGGAAAATCCATGGGATTTGGTTCACCTGTAATATTTGGAAATGTGAACTTCAAGTAAATGCATTTCCAGTTGCAAGCCACTTTTTTTTTTGCAGCAAATCTAGCTGTTTGAGTGGACAGTGGCTTAAAACTGTCTGCTCTTGGTGGCTACCCCCCAAATGTCGTTCTTGAGTTTGCTTGGACACTTGCTGTTTTTTTCTTCTCTTTCCTCCAGTTTCTGTTTGGGATCCATACAATCCAAAGACAACTCTCTGTTTTTCCTCTGTTTAGCAATTTGTCACGCACCAGTGCATTAATTACAGAAACAATGGACAGTAAGATTAGATTGATTGTATCGTGGCGAGAAATGCAGGGTGGAGAATACTGAGGCTGTTTCTGCAGCAACAGTAGAGGAGAGACTGGAGAGATGATCCAGCAGCAAGGTAGAGATGTAGCAGAAAGGAGAAGATTGCAAGACCTCAGTCTGGCTGCCTGGTCCTCAGAATAAAATGGAGCACTGCATGTAAATGATCTCCTCCTGGATATCAGTGGAGCTTGACTCACCCACACCCAAATTAGAGAAAGCGACTGCCAGCGGTGAATAGAGGTGATAATACACGATATATGGACTGACAGTGCTAAAGGCAGTCATAATGTAGGCAGCAATTCTGCTCAGTTGTTGCTCCCTGCCTTGCAATTGGGAGGACTCATTCCCTGAAAAAGGGAAGCCCTAATGCGAGAGCCAACCATCCAGTAAAAACATTCTTGAGAATGTTTACACACCTAAAGAAAGGGAGAGCAGCAATTAGCCCCACTCACTCCAGAGCACTTTGGAGTGCATCGAAACCTTCCTTCTTTCCCTCAGTAAGATCTCTTTGCCAGAATTTCCCCTCAGACAAGGACAATGCTCTTTATTCATAAAAACGGCCAGGCCTCTGATTTCTGCTTACCCTGCAGACCCTGATCTGAGATTAATGTAGGCTGTAAGATTCCTTTCAAAGAGCTGGCTTCCCATTTGAAGAAATTATGCCCCCTTATCATTGATCCAGACCAGATTGGTTTTATTAAAAACAGAAGTTCCTCCCACGGCATGTGGCGATTATTTAGCACTATGCATTTTTCCTGTAAATACCATGAAGAGCTGTTAGCCCTCAGTCTGCACATGAAAAATGCTGGAGATCCTGCAAAAAAACAATAAAAAAAGCTGTTTTTAATGGAATAGCTTGAAGTCCTTCAGGTTTGATAGGATTTTTATGTAATGGTTAAAAGAAAACCTCTACGATCTCTCTTCTCCCTCCATGTATACTAACATTTATTCGCATTACAGTAGCATCTGGCAGTCCCAACTGACTTCAGCACCCCAGTGAGCTAGACACGGCACGCACATAATAAGAGACAGTCCTGGGCTCAAAGAATGTAAGAGAAAATCTTTGCTCAGTGAAGCTAATGGCAAAACTCCCATAAACCAGTGGGGCCGGGATTCAAACTTGCAGCCAAATTAGTCAAGACAGACAAAGGGTGGACGGCAGAAACCGAGACCTGCAGAGATCTGAATCTGAGACCTGCGCTGAATCATCTATATCAAAACATAGCTATAACAGAAGAGCAACCATTCCTCAGCAGAAGAACAACCTTTCAAGTATCCTGTCTCTGGCAGGGGCAGTAATGAAAGCCTAGGAAAGCCTAGGAAAAAAGCAACTATCAAGAGATCTTTCCTTGGTACATCCTTTCAGTTTCTGTACTAAGATTTGATGAGGTTTGAAAACCCCCAGGTCATTCAGACCACGATGTTTAAAGGATAGCCTCTCTGCATGATTCTAAGCCCTTTCTGGACCCATAATACACCTCTGGCCTTGGGACCTTCCGTAGGGGAACTTTGGCACCTCTGCTGAGAAGCTGAGCACAAGGTCACACGGGCATTGGTGAACTAGGCTGGAACTGAACTTCCTGCATTGTAGGAATAATTCTTTCCCTTCACCACAAAGGCATCCTTTCTTTCATCTTAGTTTCCAAAGCAATACTGGCAAATAAGATCCAGGTCTGTTATATCCTTTTAATAGTAGAACCTCCTGACTAGGTTAAAACATGCTTTCAATTCACCAGCACGTTTCACACCAACAGTTGTTTACAGGTGGGGCTGGGTGTGCAGGAATTAACCATTTTGTTCCAGATACTTAAAAAATATCTTACTAACCTGATTGTCTCTACACTGTTCAACAATAGCATTATCTCCTTTCCATCCTTCCAAAGGCCTAATGAGTTTTATTTCAAGGAGCACTGTCTCATTTTGGAGCAGACTATCATAGAACACAACATTTTCTTTCCTCCTGCACACACCTCTGCTCTTAGGCTATCCCATGCCACTGTTGTTATTACTTGATTACAGCAACATGTATGGGCTCTGTATTGCTAGAAACTACAAACAAATGGGAAAAGGTGGATATGGGAAAGCAGGGGAGGCCAAATGTGGAGCAACAGCTTCACACAGCAGGTTGGTGATGGGGTCAGGAGTAATTCCAGTACCTGAGTTATAATTCAGTATTTTGTCCATGAGATCCTATTTCACTTTGAGTTGGTCTTCTCTGCTTTTCTTAGTCCTTCACAGAGGACTGCACTCTTCTTGAGATGGAGACACCACTTCATCTAGTTAGTGTTGTTATCCAACATGATCCAGCTGGGTTAAATTCATGTCAGAGTATTTCTTGTTCCCATTCCCTCAAGCACAATGACTATTTCCTAAATTGAGATCAGGCTTTACCAAGGGCTGAAGCTGCCTCTTTGAAGCCCAGGGAAAAGAGATTAGGTATCAGGTTTTATATTTTGGGATTATGGTGCCTTCTGCTTTCCATAAAATTATTTCCATTACGGATTTTTATATATATCGATATACATAATTTGAAGCCGTTTTATCAGACCTAGAAAGATAGGCTAACCTTCTCTATGATCAGCTGTTTGATGCAAATATCCTTAAAATCTATGTCTTGCCGGCTGCCTAGTTACCATATTTCCTTTAAACTATTCAGTTCCCTTTTTGCTTGCATTATTGGCATGCCTTCTTCCCTCTTTCTTGCAGCAAGCCAAGGGCCCAAGCATGGAGAGTTTTCCACTGCAGCAGAAGGCTGTTATGCACAGTGTTGGCATTGTTTTACCATGCCACACATAAAATTATATTATTTCACATGCCAGTTTGAGACAGATCTTCTATAGATTTATGGCAGAGATGGGATAATGTCACACAGAGCCCTTGGTAGTATGCTTTTATATGCCTGAGTTTGTTGATATTTCCATTGAATGACCTCTCCTATTTAGCCGTATGACACTTAATAATCTCACTGCTTGAAATAATGTCAGAAGATTCTGTTAACGGTAGAGCAGTCCCACATTGTAAGTTTGAGACAGCTCATTTGCTCACAGTCCCTGCAGCACACTTCCATCCAGACATTGCCCATTATGTATAATCAGCTGGGAGTAAAGCAGGCTCAGTGCAATGTTTGGGATAGCATAATGGGAAATGAGATTTGTATGGATATAGTGCTAAAATGCTCATGTACTTGGACTGAATATGGAAAACTGGCCAGCATCAGAGGAGACTGATAACCAGTAACTTGCACTTGGCTACCATTTATCACTTACACAGAGAGGGAAGCTGTAGTTTAAACCTTGGGTCTGCGCTCATTAATACCAGATCTGTGCACAACTGGATCATCCTCTATACAAAACGCCTGGCTCAGGTATGAGAACTTGACAGTATTTATGTCAAATTAATCAGAGCATACAGTATAGTGTTTATCCTGGGTGGTGATGGCTGCAGGAAGACAGATGATAGCTGATCCAGCATAAAATTATGCTTTTGAAATATATCAAACAAGTGTGAATTGGCCAAATGAGTTTGTACTAGTTCTGCATTTTGCCTCAAGTGGCAACAGCATTTTTGATCTATTAAGTATGCCCCTAGAACTGTTCTTGCCATCTTCCAAACTGCAATTTACAAAGAAACAGACTTTTCCATTTGTAACTTGTATACGCAGAAGTGGAACTGCACACAAAGAAATATGCATTTGCTGCCTTGTAATTAAGTGCAAACCCCTAAATAATCTCAACTGAGATAAAATAATAGAAAATATAATAATATAAATTATTAAAAAAGGTGGGTTTTTTTTAATTTAGGCAATTACAGTTTTCCTCATATATTTACCTAGTAGGTGCTAGTGACAAAAAAAAGATAGGAGAAACAATCATACCTACTACATTCGTGTTGAAAAAATAAGTTCTTCCAGAAGTGATGAAACAAATTCAGTGTGTCCTTCAATGTACAGGAAGATAAAATTTTTTTGTCCCATAAACTTCCCTTTATTTGGCACGCTGTAATAGATTCTCCCCCAACCTTCCCCTTTTATCTCTGTTAAGCAAAAAGCATCACAAGCTGTGGTTGATCAGCCTGTTGGCCATTGCCAGACAGAGTGGACAATGAACAATTTTCATCTTTTTTTTTTCTTCACTGGTGGCATCAGTTTTGGCTTCCTCTACCTACTGATTTTCATGAGTACATTGGAACTCAAGCATTTTTATGGTTTTGCATGTGATTGAAATTGGTCGATGGATTTATTCAGAGAAAAAGCTATTAAAGGGTGGGGACAGCCAGCCAGCCTGCCCACATAATCGCATCAGCCTACTTTCTTCAAGGAAACAAGACTAAAAAGAAGGAAAGACGTGACAATGGCTAGCATAATAACCCATGTTATGAGTGGAATGAGTTCAATTAACAGCTTCTGTGGCCCTGGGAAAGATTCACAAAGGTATTTAGCAAGGTATTTTTCATCTAACTTTTGACGTGCAGATTCCAGGAGTCAAATTCACAAATCTGCATTATACAGCTTGTGAAAAGACTCAGGTGGCTCAGGAATGGACTTCACGATCATTTACACACTAAGAGGTTGAACTAGAAATGTAACCAAGATACTTGGTTTAGAAGTGTAGTAACTGTAGTCTTCCTATGTGGTCAGGGGAAAGACAGCTACAGGTGTAAAAGGAAATTTCCCTTGTAGTTGATTGAAAGCTGAATTTCCCTATGAAGACAGCCAGCTTTCTTCATCAGTTATGTAAGAAACTCAGGGTGACTTTACTTCCGACATTCAGTTAATTGCTTAAATAAAATAGGATAGAGGCAGTCCTGAATGAAGCAGGAGAAAATAGCCAACAACATAGATTCACAAAAGACGACACAGGTGGCAGATTATCTGAAATCCCACCTATCTCCTCAGTTTTGCTGCCCGTCTTGCAAGTCCTCGCATGTTCTGATTTCAGCTGGGATAAATTTAACTTTCTTATTAGCAGTGCTAGTTTACTAGCATAGCTTTATCAGACCTAGAAAGATAGGCTAACCTTCTCTATGATCAGCTGTTTGATGCAAATATCCTTAAAATCTATGTCTTGCCGGCTGCCTAGTTACCATATTTCCTTTAAACTATTCAGTTCCCTTTTTGCTTGCATTATTGGCATGCCTTCTTCCCTCTTTCTTGCAGCAAGCCAAGGGCCCAAGCATGGAGAGTTTTCCACTGCAGCAGAAGGCTGTTATGCACAGTGTTGGCATTGTTTTACCATGCCACACATAAAATTATATTATTTCACATGCCAGTTTGAGACAGATCTTCTATAGATTTATGGCAGAGATGGGATAATGTCACACAGAGCCCTTGGTAGTATGCTTTTATATGCCTGAGTTTGTTGATATTTCCATTGAATGACCTCTCCTATTTAGCCGTATGACACTTAATAATCTCACTGCTTGAAATAATGTCAGAAGATTCTGTTAACGGTAGAGCAGTCCCACATTGTAAGTTTGAGACAGCTCATTTGCTCACAGTCCCTGCAGCACACTTCCATCCAGACATTGCCCATTATGTATAATCAGCTGGGAGTAAAGCAGGCTCAGTGCAATGTTTGGGATAGCATAATGGGAAATGAGATTTGTATGGATATAGTGCTAAAATGCTCATGTACTTGGACTGAATATGGAAAACTGGCCAGCATCAGAGGAGACTGATAACCAGTAACTTGCACTTGGCTACCATTTATCACTTACACAGAGAGGGAAGCTGTAGTTTAAACCTTGGGTCTGCGCTCATTAATACCAGATCTGTGCACAACTGGATCATCCTCTATACAAAACGCCTGGCTCAGGTATGAGAACTTGACAGTATTTATGTCAAATTAATCAGAGCATACAGTATAGTGTTTATCCTGGGTGGTGATGGCTGCAGGAAGACAGATGATAGCTGATCCAGCATAAAATTATGCTTTTGAAATATATCAAACAAGTGTGAATTGGCCAAATGAGTTTGTACTAGTTCTGCATTTTGCCTCAAGTGGCAACAGCATTTTTGATCTATTAAGTATGCCCCTAGAACTGTTCTTGCCATCTTCCAAACTGCAATTTACAAAGAAACAGACTTTTCCATTTGTAACTTGTATACGCAGAAGTGGAACTGCACACAAAGAAATATGCATTTGCTGCCTTGTAATTAAGTGCAAACCCCTAAATAATCTCAACTGAGATAAAATAATAGAAAATATAATAATATAAATTATTAAAAAAGGTGGGTTTTTTTTAATTTAGGCAATTACAGTTTTCCTCATATATTTACCTAGTAGGTGCTAGTGACAAAAAAAAGATAGGAGAAACAATCATACCTACTACATTCGTGTTGAAAAAATAAGTTCTTCCAGAAGTGATGAAACAAATTCAGTGTGTCCTTCAATGTACAGGAAGATAAAATTTTTTTGTCCCATAAACTTCCCTTTATTTGGCACGCTGTAATAGATTCTCCCCCAACCTTCCCCTTTTATCTCTGTTAAGCAAAAAGCATCACAAGCTGTGGTTGATCAGCCTGTTGGCCATTGCCAGACAGAGTGGACAATGAACAATTTTCATCTTTTTTTTTTCTTCACTGGTGGCATCAGTTTTGGCTTCCTCTACCTACTGATTTTCATGAGTACATTGGAACTCAAGCATTTTTATGGTTTTGCATGTGATTGAAATTGGTCGATGGATTTATTCAGAGAAAAAGCTATTAAAGGGTGGGGACAGCCAGCCAGCCTGCCCACATAATCGCATCAGCCTACTTTCTTCAAGGAAACAAGACTAAAAAGAAGGAAAGACGTGACAATGGCTAGCATAATAACCCATGTTATGAGTGGAATGAGTTCAATTAACAGCTTCTGTGGCCCTGGGAAAGATTCACAAAGGTATTTAGCAAGGTATTTTTCATCTAACTTTTGACGTGCAGATTCCAGGAGTCAAATTCACAAATCTGCATTATACAGCTTGTGAAAAGACTCAGGTGGCTCAGGAATGGACTTCACGATCATTTACACACTAAGAGGTTGAACTAGAAATGTAACCAAGATACTTGGTTTAGAAGTGTAGTAACTGTAGTCTTCCTATGTGGTCAGGGGAAAGACAGCTACAGGTGTAAAAGGAAATTTCCCTTGTAGTTGATTGAAAGCTGAATTTCCCTATGAAGACAGCCAGCTTTCTTCATCAGTTATGTAAGAAACTCAGGGTGACTTTACTTCCGACATTCAGTTAATTGCTTAAATAAAATAGGATAGAGGCAGTCCTGAATGAAGCAGGAGAAAATAGCCAACAACATAGATTCACAAAAGACGACACAGGTGGCAGATTATCTGAAATCCCACCTATCTCCTCAGTTTTGCTGCCCGTCTTGCAAGTCCTCGCATGTTCTGATTTCAGCTGGGATAAATTTAACTTTCTTATTAGCAGTGCTAGTTTACTAGCATAGCTAGTGCTATGTTTTGGATTTTGGATGAGAATAATGTTGATAACACACTAACCGTTTTAATTGTTGTTAAGCAGTCAGGGCATTTTCTGCTCCTCACACCACCCCACCAGCGAGGAGGATGGGGGTGCACAAGAGGTTGGGAGGGGACACAGCTGGGACAGCTGACCCCAACTGACCAAAGGGGTACCCCATACCGTATGATGTCATGGTCAGCATATAAAGCTGGGGGAAGAAGAAGGAAAGGAGGGATGTTTGGAGTTATGACATTTTGTCTTCCCAAGTAACCATTGCATGCAATGGAGCCCTGCTTTCCTGGAGACGGCCGAACACCCGCCTGCCCATGGGAAGTGCTGAATGAATTCCTTGTTTTCTTTTGCTTGTGTGAGCAGCTTTTGCTTTACTTATTAAACTGTCTTTATCTCAGCCCAGGAGTTTTCTCACTTTTAGTTTTCTGATTCTTTCCCCCATCCCACTGGGGGGGAGTGAGTGAGGGGCTGCGTGGTGCTTGGTTCCCGGCTGGGGTTAAACCATGACACCCTTCTGTGAGGCTGGGATTCACGGAGCAGAGCTCTCTCCTGCCCTTCCCTTCTTTGTGCATGACAGGTTTGCTGTCATCTTTTCAAACTGATTCGGGAGTGGTGATAGCTTAAAGGGTTAGAGTAATTGCTGGTAAGCAACGGAGTCTAGGGCGTTTGTATCCTGAAGAACTTCAACTTCAGCCTCCCATCTGAATGGCACATTTCTGACCAAAAAGTGCTCCTTCATGAAGCCCTCTTGACAAAACTTTTCCAACATGGTATGAGACATATTCACATAACAACATTGGAACCCTGCAGTCTGAGTTAAAAGGTGATCCTTAAGGAATTGAACTGAGTTGAGATTTTAAATATGCCTGACATGATGCTTCCTCTGAGCCTTATAAGATAATCTGATATGAGAGAAAAAAGATAAAATATTAACACTCTCTCCTATTGCCATTCTTTAAAGTGATTTAAAACTTTCTCTTGCTTAATCCCATTTGTAATGCTTCTAGGGTTGGGAAAGTAAGGGAGGAGAACAAAATGTGAAGTGGAACTATGGAAGTAGACTTTGGATTATTTCCTTATTTGATCTTTTCCAGATTTATCTTTCAATTTGCAGGGATACACAACACTGATTAGACTCACTAATCATTTACCCTTATGAAAAATGTTCTTAAGAAGCAGAGTTAAAGCAGAATTGCACGTATTGGGGAAGGCAGATGATATATATAAAGATGTTTGGAGGTAGGGCATTAGGCTGAGCTTTATCTTCTTCAATAGTGATTCAGAGATACAAAAAAAACAATGATGCACTGTTCCTAAGACTTATTTATCTTTTCCACATAATTATTTTTTTCCTCTTTCAACGAGAATTAAGAGTGCTTGTTCGTTTTTGTCTTCTGCTCCTGTCAGGTTGAGTTGTTGAAAGGTGCCAGATTGACTGTGCTGGAGATTAAAATCCTTTAATTACCCACCAAACAGGTTATGTGCGGACACCAGAAGTGTAAGCTTCCTCATGCCACCCTGCCAGTGTGTGCAACCAAGCTCCCAAGACCTGAAAGGTCATCTGCCAGTCTTACCAACTGAAAGAAAAGCACAAGACTAGATCTGGACCAAGTGAAAACTGAAATTTCTCCAAAAACCTGCACAGCTTTAAGCTCTACATCTTTGATTTGATCTAGATATTTGGGGGAAGAAACAACCAGCGGAAATTAGCTCTCTGTAAAAATGATCGGTTGTTTCCAAGTAGAAAACCGACTGATACCATTTAAATGTATTAGATTACAGATAGTCTTATTGTATTTGCTTAAATATTAATGCAGCATGTTTTTAACATTTGAATTTGAAGTACCTTCCATCTTTTTATCAGTCTCTGTAAAATAGTACTTCCTTAAATTCTTCTTATATATATTCCCACTTTACTTAAACCTAAATCCTCTGGTTCTGGTCTCTTCAACAAACTCAAATAGATCATCAAGCTTAATTTTATAATAATCTTCAGCTAGTTTAAATACCTCAGTCATGTCACCTTTTAATCATCTTTATTATTCTTTCAAGACTAAGTAGTTCTCTCCTCATCTGTAAGTGCTTCCATTCTATTTATCAACTCAGTTTCTCTGCACTCTGCTGTCTCGGTTTCTGTTTTCCTTTATATACATTGACCTTATCTAAATAGCATGGGACAAATTCTAACCTCAGTCGTGGCACTCTAAATCTGGAGTAGCTGCCTTCAGTGACTCTGGTTTTGATTTGATGTCAATAGTTTTACTTCAGATTTACCCTGCTATAACTAAGCTCACAATCCAGCATTATGGTGTTTAAAACTCAGTTCTCAAAATACCCTTGTGTTTTTGTTATGAACTCCCTTTTGAGTCCAATTAGCATTCCCTTGACCCCCTTTAAAAGAAAAATCACATGGGAAATTTAAGTGAAGGGGATATTTTTACTTCTTTCTGCCTTATTTGATGCTTATTCAGTTCTTGAAGTCTCTGTTGGCAAATGAGCACCTGAAGTAATGTGAATATCTTATGTGGAAGTAAATGTCTTATCATGTGTTGCGAGGGTTACATTCCAAGTTTGCAGAATAAGCTCTTGGGAATGAAGGGCCATCACAAATTCTGATACCTCTTTTTACCCGCATAGATTTCCTGGGACTTACTTCCTTAAATGTAGATATATATGAACCCACTTTCTCCTAGAATGGCCCAAACCTGACAAAGAAATCCAGGACATATTTGTCATCATATGTCATTCAGATATCATACTGGTAAGCAGGTTTAGGAACTTGAGACTAGAATAGACTGGCAAGAAAACTAATTTTTGAAGGCTACAGATATGTCTGTGACTTTTCTCTCTTTGCTTCATGCTCTTCTTTTCCTAATTTCTGATTCAGGTTTAATGTAAAACTGTAGAACCTGTTCTCAGTCCATCCTATTTTAATAACCATATCTACTATGCAAATCATTATAACCTCCACAGAGGGGTGAAGTGACTCCAACATGTTTATATGATCATTTTTTTGAATGGCAAAAGAAATTTACAGGAAATTGGAATGTCAATATACAGCAAGTTTTCACCAAAGCAGATTCTCAATTGAAAAAAACAGAACAGCAAATCTTGGTTACACAAGAAGATTTCTTCTTAGATTATTTTAGGAAGATTTTATTATTATTAATATCCATTCTTTCCGTGTTGTCTTCCCATCTAACCGTTTGATGGTACCAGCCTGTTGAAGGAGCTCCCTGTTAGGTTCATCACTCCTGCTCTTTGCTCTCTGTCCTCCTATCCAGTAGGAAGCTAAGAATCTGCTTCATCTCAGTTTGTGCCCCAAAGGTAAGCAGAGTATTTAGTTCATAGAGCTGTGTGCTGGCATAACTCCTGGAAGAAGCTCAGAATAAAACCAATAACTCTGCTTATACCAGCATTACAGGATTCCCCATGTGTCTGGAGTTTGCTGAGACACAGAGCTTGTGAGGGTCCTAAGAAAGCTCATGCTTTAGAAATATGGTTAATTTACAAATGGCTAAAAGGAATTCATGTATTTTTTCCTTCATTCTCTCCAGATCATTTATTATTGCACCTCTCAAGAGTTTAGCTCTCACAGGACAAGGGTGGTAGAATAAACTACAGAAAAGACCTCACTGACCTGAAGGTGAAAGCAACTGTACTAGTCTACTGCCAAAAGCATCTTGAATCAAACTCACTGATTTGGGTGCTGACAAACCTGTGTGATGGTCTGCTCCACCAAGGAAATGGTGTCAGGGGGCAGTCACCGGCAGCTGATGAGTGTGGTTGCACTGCTGGGCTTGAGACTACCCATAAGAAACCAGGTCCTGTTGCTCCATTCCATAGAAACCTGCTTTAACCACTGAAACCCTGCTCTATGCTCCTAAGAAATCAGGCCCTTCCAGGTATGGCTAATTTTACGTCTATATATCCTTTCACCTCAGAGAGCCACAAAGTCTTTTACATACTAAAGGGAATCACTTTGCCAATCCACTGCTAAGGAGAAACATGGCAATTCATTAACAATGCACAGTGAGATAACACAACACCTGCTATCTTCAAATGAAAAAAAAAAAAATAATCCTAGATCCAATTGAAGCTTCAGGGAGTTATTTTTTTAAGTAGGGAGAATGCAATTACTCAAACTTCATCACTGTTCTACCCAATGATTTTTAATTACCTTCCTTTCATGTCTCTTGTGCAACTGCTCACCTCTAGGATCATTGCCTCTCCATTTCTGCTGACTAGGAGGGCAAACTGCTGAATGTACAACCGGTTCTGCAGGCCCCTTTCAGCTGGATACAGGCAGGTCATTATCTCAACGTGTCCATCCTGCGACCACCTCTGTGAAAATGGGAAATGGCATTGCCCCTGTGTTACAGCTGGGAAGCTTGAATGTTAGATGACTCGTCCAAAATTTCATGGGAAGACTAGGGCAGAGCAGGCACTCTCTTTCATTTCTTGAAATCTATGACAGTGCCACTAACCCTCATTTATCCTTTCTGAATCACTAAAACAGCTTCTGTTACAGTTTTCTCTGAAATCAGTTAAGTATTCTTCTGTACTCATGCACATGTTATAAACTCTGAGGCCTCAGCCTGAGGTTGTGATATACTTAGATAACCAGATAAAATAAGTGTGTTCAACCATTGCCCTTGATTTATGTCCCAGTACATGGAAGAGGAATATGTACCATTTCTTTCCATAGGCAAGTTTCCTTCCTTGTGTAGCTGTAGACTGAAGATGGTGAGGCCCTTGAACCCAAAGAATATTTCTGTTTTTCAAAAGTCTGGTAATATTTGTGCACTGATTAACATATAATCTGCTCTTCTCTCCGTGTGGATGTGTTCTGAGCTGCCCTTTATTTGACCTTTTTCTTTATTGAGATGTTGATTATATCTGTTGTTCTATAGAAACAGTAGATATTTGTCACTATAGTGCATGAGGTTTTTCTCCATACTGGCTGATCTCATCAGAGTTTTATTCCTCCTGTACATTGGTACTTATTTCCATTCTTAAAAAAAACACCTAAAAAGAAACTGAGGAGAATCTCAGTCTGTGTACCCTTAAGATATATTAAGGAAAGTCACTTAAAGAAAATGACTGTGATTAGCTCATCAAAAATCCTGGAGAAATACTCTGGTGTTGATTTAGCAGGAATACTGTGCAACAACATCTAAAACATTTCTCCCAGTCATTACCTATGATAAAGAGGACTTAGCTTTGAGCAGTCTGAACTGCAGAGTATGTATTTGTTTCACTAAATACAATAAGAATTAAAGTACAAAGGAGCATATTAGTAAGGGGAAATCCTTTGGATATACTTACCTAGCAGTTCATACAGAAAGATGTAAGAAAGGTCAGGGTGCCCATAGGCCTTATGTGAGTCTGACCAGCTGAGCCTCAAGTCCTCCGCTGTTAGATGGGACCAGCAGTTCTGGGGAGATGTTGGAAGGTTAATGTGTCAAAGCAAGAGACTGAGGCACTGAAGTGGGGGGTTATGCACGTACCTAAGATAGATATCTAGAAAGATAAATATTTGGTATGGCTGCAGTTTTTCACAGGGTAATTCAGAAACCCCAACCATGGAACAAAAGCATACTAAATCTTCTCTGTCTGTGTTGTCATCAGTTATTGTGAGAACATTTCCCTGGGGCTATGTCACTTCCAGGATTTTCCCTTCTATCAGGCCCATACCCCAGCTCGTATAACTGCAGCTACATTTGGGAGAAACTTTGAGGGCCTCAGAGATATTGATGGTCCTTTGATTTGCAGTCCTGTGACTTGCAGAAGATGCGGATGAATAGCCAAACAATGTATATAGTAACAGTTATTATAATAGCACAGCATGTAAGTTTTCAATTAAATGTTCTCTTCTACTGTATGCCATCCAAGACGGGCTGTTTTGTGGGACTTGTGATCAGAGAAGGATGAGAAGAATACAGAGTAACCAAAACAATGCTGCTGGCCAGCAAAGAGAACGGCTACCCAGGGGGAAGAGGGGTGGAGTGAAGGGAGAAGGGAAGAAGGGTGGAGAACAGAGATTCTGCAAGGGTAATATGCTGGCAGAGCCCTCCATTGGCAGCCAAATAACAAAGGATTTTGTGACCTCCAGTCACTTGTGTAAAGAGAAGCACATGTACAGAGTGGCAGCAGCGTGAGCCTAAGGTTCTCAAGTCCCTCTCTCATTATCAGTCAATGGACATCACATACTTCCTCGGGTATTGTTCGTAATAAAGTCTAATCCCATATTGTTTACATCTGATGTCTTTTCAGCACAGACCATTCTTTTAGTCTTAAAGCATCGCCTTATTTTATGTCCTTTTGTTACGTGATGAGTGGAGACATGTAATACAAACTTTTCATTTCATCCATCTTTATAGCTGTATTCAGTAACCAAGCTTGATTATTAAATTTGAGCCTTATTCTGCATCAATCTACTTCTGTGCTATGTTCTCAGGCCAAGTCGTCTAAGCAGACCATAAACCAGATGTGATTCTTAACTTTTTCAGGACTTAATTTTGCCACTTGGTTTGGATCACAGAGAAGTTTTCAGCCTGCAGTCTTTGATGCCTTATGTTTGTGTTCATAAAAATTATATAGAAAGTTATAAAAGAGTGATAAGGCCTTCCAGTTTTACCACTAAATGGAAAAGTTGTCCACACAAAGAATTTATAACCATCTTGTAGCAATTTCTAGGATCTAAAATCATTTTAGCTGATTATGCATTAGAGATGTTGAAAAGAATGTAAACCTACCAGTTTCTATGCAAGAATCATGAGAACCAACTCTTTCCTGCTTTTATATACCAAAGGCCTCTCTTCAAACCCTACTTACACGCTGAGATACATTGACTTCAATAGGACAACGTACATGAGTAAGGAAGATTTGAATGACTGAGGGTTTCAGGCATGGTATCTAAGATCAAGACGCATGAAAGCTTTTTGGTTAATTCACTTCAGCATCACTAAAACTGAGTGACTGAAAAACTTCAGTTATGATTAATGACATTGGGATGTTTTTCAAAAGATAAAGTCAGGATTCTTTCTAAGTCTTTTTGCCTGTTTTTAAAATGTGATAGTTATATTTAAAATATCTTTTAAATTATTAGTCATGTAAAAAAGCATGCATATTCAAGAACTAAAAATTAGTGAGAGACAGATTTTAAGCCAAGTTTTCTAGTCATCAAACAGTGTATAGGAAGCTTCCTTTTGGAAACGAGCGTATTTAAAACAGCGAATGTTTCCAACAGTCTTTCGTGTATGTGAATTTTGTGACAAGCCAACAATTTTGTTATATTTTGTCCTATAAGGTATCACAAAAATGTAGTTTGTAGAAAAATGCAATGATTTTAAGAAGAAAACTTAGAAACATTCTTACTGTCAAGGATTAGAATGACAAATAACCTCATCTTGGGCATCTGCACCGTTCCCCCTATCTTTCACTAATATCGCTTTGGTAGACAATATAATTTTTGCCTCAACAATTTCAACCCACCCAAATGTGAACATGAGTTAAGAAACATTGAGGCACAGAAGGAAAAATTACACTAACCTCTAAATTTGATATGATAGTGCTTTCACTTGGCAGGTTGTATACTCGTAATAAACTCTGCACAATAAGTGCTATTGCAACACCCTGCTATTAACAGTGCTATTTCATGCACCTAATGATAGCTAAGCAATGGAAATAATAAAACAATTTACAAATACTAAAACAAAAAGAATTTGTATTTCCTCACATATGTAGGGTATGTTCTGATCCATTTATGTTTCTGCTGATTTCTGCTGAAGCATGAAAAAGGTTGTAAATCATATTTGACACACATCCCATGAGTCAGCCACCACTCTTCTAAGATAGCTGAATGGAATGGGAATAACCGCTTTTGGAGGCAGAATATGAAAAGGGAACTGTGATGTACTGTATAAGGTGGAAAACCATCACTTAAAAGCGATCAGCAGCTTTAACTCAGGTGCTTATCCTTCTTTTTTCAATCCAGGCGAGGAAACAGTAAATCAGAATGGCAAAATGGGAATTCTCCATGAACTTTAACATTGTCATGGGATGGGCCCCAGCCGGGTCAGAAACTGCTTCAGGAGTGCAGGGAAGGTGTCAGAGTATTCACTGGAATATGACCTGAGAGAGAGGCAACTGGTCTCAGCAGCTCTTATCTCTGAGGTCCAAATGACACCTTCTTCCAGCATTTAAAATCCAGGACTCTCTCCTGACTCACAGCAGGGCAGTACAGATTTTTCATATATGCACGTGAACAGAAGCCCTTTGAGGAAGTATTGTAGAAAGGGTGAGATGAAGCTGCTAATCAATTGTATATGTGCTGTATGCACTCTATGAAATTACTACAGCAGACCCAGTTCTCCCCTAGAGAAGATGAGGGCAAACCCTTTCCCTGTCAGTCCAGTGGGACTAGGATCAAGCCATGCCAGTGTTTGGTGTGCCACCCTCTCAACCCCAGAAGCATATGATGAAGATGCTCTTACGTACCCAGGCAGAAATGTTATGACATTCAGCACATCTGCAAATGGAATGGCTGTGTTTGCACCTGCTCTTTTGTCTAGGCTGCCTTTTCCTATTTCAATCAAGTTCTACCCATGTCCTCTCTTTTCTCTGGCTCTTAGACGTTTGCTATAACCAAGAGAAAAGAGCAGCCTGACACTTCCTAAGCAGGGATGTGAGTTGCTATTTGTTGAAGTGGCCAAAAGTGATGACAGCAAAAAAAGGCAACTCCCGCTGCTTGCAAAACCCATCCACCCTCTCCTGCTGTCCAGGCTGGCACTGCCCATGCCAGGAGCAAGTAACACAAGTTCCTGTGAGATGCAGCATCGTTGCATCCCATGTTGCCTTCCTGTACTGCTGCCCTTGAAACACTAGTATCAGGATACAGAAGACAACAGATACTTTTAATGCATGCATGCTTGCACATATGTGTGTGTGTAGCCATGTATATGTATATTAATGCATTAACTCATTTGTATGAAGGGTAATCAGCAATGTCATGACGTCATGGGGGCCTGTAATTGCACATCAATCTGGACACTGTGCCTTGATCTGCAGGCTCACATTACTGGCAATAACATTTCTGGTGTAATCATGCATATACTTCGTATTCCTCTGGCCAGGATGAAGCTGTAGGAGCTAATGTATTCTGAGTCAGACCAACTGCCGCTCATGAAGGGAAAAAAAGACTTGCTTGAGTAACCGTAATAATTGGAAAATTATTTTGATAGCCTGAAACAATCTAATATATTACAGAATTTTATTAAAATAATATCAAATCAAATTAACTGCTATTCCATAATGAATTAGGTAACAAGGTAGGCAGATATTAATCGGCCTTGGCTCCCAGGCAGGGGAGCCAGGAATTTATTAGCTCTTGCGGCTTGTGTGAGGGTGAAGACAGAAATCAGTATCACAGGCTGCAAGGGAAGCCCCTGAGACAGCTGAGCTTTTACTTTTTTCTCACTTTCATTTTATAATCCATCATTAAACACTTGTATTTCTTTTATGTGGGGTCTTATGAAATTTTTAATTTTTTAATTGCTTTGTGATTTAATAATGAGGATTTTTTGTGCATGTGTGTGTGTGCATAGCATGTGTAACTCAGCCACCAATATTAGAATTAACTCACCTTTGTCCACCTATGGCTAACCTTTATGAAAGAAATAAGTCATTTTACAACTTGTCTAATTAGTAGCAGAATGATTGCCAAGTTCATGGGCAGTGTGACATCAAAAAGTGGGCTTAATCAGTTACCAGACCTGTCCTATCCTGTCCTATCCTATCCAAAAGGGGGAATGGGGGAACAGCGGGGAGAAGCATGGAGAAGGGATAAAATAGGCTGTGGTGTCCTCCACTGAGATCTTTGTGGTAGCTACTCTACACACTTAGGGAATGATGAGGCTATGCCTTGTTTATTCTTTTTTGTAGACATTGGAAATTGCAATGATAGGCCCCAACTTTATTTCACGCTGCATCTTGCAGCCTGCTGCTAACTCCTGGCTGGACGATGGTCCTGGCAGCTACATGAGTAGTAGAGGGTTGGAATCTGACTTTTTGTGCTAGGTTTCTGTTTGTACAGAGAGATAGATTCCCCCTTAGTCTGAACTATGACAGGTGAAGTTACAAATCACGCCAGTACTAGCAGGAAGGAAGACACTTATTTGATTCAAAAAATCTCACGAGGAAAACAACTTTTGGAGCTGGAGCTTATTGAGTCATGACAATAAGTGAATCTGGAGTGGTGTGTTCTTGGGAAGGTGGCTGTTTCGGGTTGTTGATAGAATAACAGCAATGAATACAATAACAGAGATAGCAGCAGAGGGTAAATTGAGCAAGAGAAAACTGTCAGTAAAATCAGACCTCCATTTCCTTGGAATAAGCTGATTTGGAGTCACAGATTTGGAAAACAGGTGAGGAAATGAAGGTGAGAGAAGACAATTATGTCTCTGAAATATCCTCTGTATATTGGAATAAAAGCTGGATGAGCATATCTGTCTCTGTATTCTGTCCCAGAAGAGAACTGAAGCTTGTTCTTGGCACCTCAGCCCAAAAGAGGATATGAAGCTGGTGTTGCACTTCCACTCAACATTTAAAAAAAATATCTCTAGTTTTGGTTTTCATATATTTAAATGCAAAAAGTGACCAGTGGTTCTTGCTGCTTCTAGAAGTCCTGCTTTTAAGCAGGGCCATCTGGAGTCATTTTTGTGGTCCTGCTTGGAAGGAGGAGGAGAGAGTGACACTTGTGCTATTCTGAAACACGAGCTCTATGCGTCCCACCCCATCTTGCTTTCTGCTGTCTTTCTCATAATTCTGGTCTGTGCTGACTTTGCTTCATAAACAATGGGTGTTCCCAGCACTGATACTTTCTGTTCCCTTCTTGGTTTGCGTCTCTGGGAAGGAAAACAAAACAGAGAAAGTCAGAAGAACAGAAGCCTCCAGCGCCCTTCCAGACTCGGCACAATCTTGGTTGTGCTGTGCCTAATGGGATACATGAGGCCAATGAAATCTGTATTGCAGAGCAGCACCAGACCTACTCATTACACCTCTCCCAGGCATACTGCCCAGACACTGGTCAGATGCCTTCAGTTCTCATATTATTGCTGTCAAGCTTTCTCCTTGATTATCTCCTGCCTTCTTTTCCCTCACTTGGCATTATCATTTGGACGTGGAATTTCCTGAGCATTCCAGGGAAAGTCAGGGGGACACCAAGGAGGAGGAGAGACGGAAGTACCTGTCCTTCTGACAGAAGGTGGGCAATAGAAGGTAACTTCATTGTCTATGTGCCAGCCATTTAACTATTTGACATGTCTGTTAGCAGAACACGTTGCTGTTCAAGTACTTGCCTTAGGGATAACTTAGATTTTTTACCATCAAAACTTATGTCTGTTCTTTTTAGAAGAGTGTAATGATGGGCAGGAGGGTGCCTGGATGAGGTTGAAGTAAAACATGTCCAGTTTGGGAAACACTCACTGATGGATGAAAATGTGTATCTGCTGCAACTGCAGACCTTCAATAGAGAAGGGAAAGAAAAGGTAACATGTTCCTTAGAGAGCTACATTTTTCTAGTGTTAATGAAACCACTGCATATTCACTACAGACCTTTAAACTAAAAGCCCAACTATTACTCCCGATGAGAAATCCAGTTTTTTTCCCAATAAATGTAGGCAGAGAATTTTACTCCAATAACTATTTTTGTTCAAATATAAAAGCAGTTCTAAAGAAAAACACCTCTTGGAATTACAATTGGCACTGGACTTTCAGCACAAAAACCAAGTAGAAGAATGTGCCTCTTTGATGACACGGGATGTTCAGTCTGTGCTATAGTAATGTCATTTATGACAATTCATATCTTGCTGTTTGGCTGCTGAACTTTCACAATTGTCATTTGTAAGCATGACAATCTACGCTTACGTTAAGAAGATTGCACAAAGAAATGGTTCTCTGGTAGGATGAGAACACAATTCCTTAAACTTCCCTGCCCTACTACCTGTGTCTTACAATCCATAGCTCTAAGCTGAGAGCCATGAGGTAAGTGTCACATGGCTCAGAGGGCAGGTCTGGTGGGAGATGCTGGAAGTTGCATGTGAGTTGAAGCTGATCCAGTCCAGTGCAGCACTGGGGAACAGGGCTGGGAAAGCTCCAGTGGGAGCCTCTGGGCTCTCTCAATTTGCCCAGCAGCCTCATGTTAGTCCCATTCATCTTGTGGCCATGTAGCAGAAACACTGAGCCTCAAAAGCCACAGGATGCAAAACTGACACTTGAAAATTCCCAGTTGTCAGGCAGCTCCCCATCTTCTCTTAAAGAAATATCTGTATGTACTCCAAGGTATTAACGCTCTCACTTTGGAGGTGCAGTAACATGTGGGCCTTTTGTTTTTCATGTTTTGCACATAAATAGATCTAAACTGAAATTAACAACTCCCTGGTTGATAATTACTTTGAAGGGAATGAGATCTGATTTATACAAGCCCACTGGTTAGGGAGATAAATAAGAGACCTTAAATTAAGAATGAGGGGAATAAAGGTCAAATGCATAATGGTTGAGATGCGTGTGAGGCTTTTTGGCTGTATTTTTTTATAGTTTTAAAAGTCATATTATGGTAGTGTGAAACGGAATATGTTCATGAAATGTTTCATTAAATATCATATAATTGACTGAAATAATGCAGGAGTGGTAGGCAGCGATTAAAACTAGTTAATGAAGATTTTTCTTTTGCCATCTCCTTCTAAAAGTTAAGAGCAATTTGGGTTTGCCTGCTTTGGGAGCTACACAAAGGTGAGAAGGTTTGTTTCAGCCTGATGGAGATGAGAGAATAACAGAAGGCTTCTAAGGGATTAGTGATGGAGATTTGGGAGGCATCTGCCTGGGGATCTGAATGTGTTAGCTCTCCCAGGACCCACAAAACTGAAGTCTGGACTGGGCTCAAATCATGTTTCACACAATTCTTTCTATCAGTTTGAGCTCTGTGTTTCTAACTCCTTTGAGCTCTCTGTGGGGTTTAGAGTGAATTTAAATGCAATAAAGCCAACAAACTCTACTCAAAGAATTATCTTCTCAATTCTTGCCATTTGTATCTTACGCCTAACTTACCTCACTCTGTTTCTTGCACAAAGCAGTCAGGTCATAAATGAAACTTCTACAAAGAATATTAAAACTTTGTTCAAATACAGACAGTGGGATGACCGAAGAATAAGGTTAAAAACTAGTAAACCTATTGATATTAGTGTGAAGTCTCACCAGTTCCAAAGTTTCTGAAGCTTCTTCCTCTTTGTTGCTTATTCATTAACTCATTTGATACAAGTCCTCTCAAGCTGTTTCCTATTAAACATAATCAAAAGCCACCGTCACAGTTGACAACTCCTCTGTACAAATGAAGCCACACAGCACTGAGCTACTGACATGCAGGAGAGTATGAACACCCTCTCACTTGTAGAACCCCAGCTGCTATTATTAACTCACATGCAAGTAAGTAGGCATGGCTGCAGAAATATCCTTCTGTCATCAGCTGGACTGAGCATACGAGTAAAGCAATCACTAAGGCTGCAGCAGTGGAAAGATCTGACCATGCTTAGCGCTAACAGATCTCTCATGTCTTGGTGAGTTGTACCTTCCCATGTTAAAAGGCCTCAAACTACCACTACTCTTATGTTTTAGAGCATTTGAACAGTCAACTGAGTAAGCCAGATGTTAAAATTTAGGGAGTTATTTAGGTGTTTTGGAGGCTGTGGGATCTTCTGCTGTGGAGCATGCCTGTCTTGGATGCTGTTGCTCTAATGCTGTCAGTGGCCATTTTGTTTGCCTTCTGCAAGCTGCAGGCATCTATTAAGATAATGAGTGGAATATAATGTGTTTGACTGATGCATCTCCATAAAGGGATAGTGCTTTAAAAATAAGAGCCTGAATTCTCACTTACATTGAGGCCATTTTACATCATTCTGGCAAGCGTAAGAGGTCTTTCAAGTGGGTGTAGAAGTAACTTATGGCCTGTTTACACAGCCAGATCAGTGTGAAGTGACCTTCATGTAAATGACAACCAGGCCCCAAATCGTTAAGTTACTTTTTTTAAAGATCCAAGTTGGCCGAGGATGCATTGAGAGGGGAAGTGAAGTGTTTTTCTTTCTTTTTTTTTTCTTCTCAAATTAGTCAAATGAGGTTGATCGCTTTAAAGGATGGAAGAGTTCACCATGGCTCCAGAAAAACATCAAGTATGAGAGCCTAGATTATGTCAGAAGACATGCAGCAGCCCACGCATTAGACTTGAAATCTGTGCTCGCACCTGCCCCGACTCATTTTTTTTTCCCTTTGCATTTATTGAGATGACACAATGTCAACAGAATTCTGCAAACTTTATGACAAAATTGTGACAGATCTGCAATGGCAGAATGACTTATGGAAATGTTGAAGTGGCTTCTCAATCAAGCCTCAGGATAGCTTGTGACTCCATTGTCTTAGAGGTCAGAAGTCAGACTCCACGGAGGAGAGACATCACTTGATTCTGGTCCAATTTCCTGCCATATGCTGGAGGTGGGAGGGGGGAATCAAGGCTTTTAATTGCTTGATCCCTGTGTTTTCTCATCTGCATTCCCCAAGCTAAAAATGCTTCCCATTGCATACTCCGTTGTTTGCAATGAGGTCTGGTAAGTTTTTAAAATGCTTAAGGTCTGATTCCTTATGTTCTTGACTCTTTTAAAATCATTTACCATTGCCCAGAACAAAATACTGCTTCTGGGGAAATAAGCCATGGACATAAGCAGGTAGTTGGTAACATTTCACTCCCAGTTCATATCTGTGGAAATAACTTAATGAACTATAAAAGAATAATGTGTCAAACCTGTTGCACACCATGAATTGGATAGCTTGGGTAGGCTAGCCAAGCATGGATGGATGGGCAGAGGCTACTTACTTGTGATATCTTGCCTGCCCCAGTAGAGAATGTCTCTTCATTTCCATCACCTTTGGTAGAATTTCTCTTGCTTTTTGAAAAGTACTTTTTAATGTGATTTTCCTAAAGTGGTAAATATGCATTTCACACAACTATGAATTGAAAAAGGGAAAACTGAGAAAAAAACTGCTTCTTATATATATTCATAGAATCATAGAATCATAGAATCGTCTAGGTTGGAAGAGACCCTTGGGATCATCGAATTACCAGGTGCCTCTCACCTTTTCAGATTTGGATCTACCTCCTTTCTAACCTGACTTCCCCAGAAAGCAAATAGAAAATCCTCTTTTGAGAATGAGAAACTGTCAATCCCCATAACAGCAAAACAGGGATGAGATGCTTGGCAGTGCAACTGTGCTACCATGAGCGATGGGGACCAGACAGACAGACGTTTTCCAGCAGTCCGTACTGTGATAATGGGCTCAGGAACAGAGACAAACCCAGCAAATCAGCCAAACAAAACTCGCTGCTCACCTGCTTGTTTCTGCCCACTGTCTCCTACACCTCAAACAGGGTATTGCATCTGGGGTATGTTAAATGTGATTCTACTATGAGTGCTGAAAAGCTCATTTGGATTTCATTCTCTCTCAACTTGGAGACAGAACTCAAGTTACTTATTTGTTCTGGGAACATTAGGAAATGCTCCTTTAATTTCCATTCCCAGCAACCTCAGTTCACCAGCAGACTTGGCTACTGAGATGCAATGAAAGGAAAAACTGTGAGCGTAACACATTTAAGTGACTTTCCTTGATATGAACCTCTTCACAGGTCACTGAAAGAGCTTAAGGAAACTCAGATGCTTCTGCACAACTTTAGTGTGGCAGCCGGGTACCATGATCACCGCTTGTTTATATTTAATGACTATAACATTATGGTACCATTTGTTTATTTAAAGATGAACTTCTGTGTTCAGTCAAACTTTAGACACATTATTTAAACATAAGCCAATTTGCCAATCATGTATCTGTGGCTATTTTCCTCCATAAATAGTTAATAATTGAAGATAAATGTTTGTAAACAAGACATTTTTCCCTCCACATTCATTTTCTAATCCTGGTCTTTCATACTGAAAGGTCATTGTAAGCTTATGGTTTTAGTATTTTATTTTAGAATCTCTTTTATTTTCTTTGGGAATGTCTATGACCAAACAAGTCAGTGGATGGATGACAAGCATTCAGCATGAATCATATAAAAGAAGAGAGAGAAGAACAAGGAGGAAAACATTCACAGTCTTCTGAGTGGACTGAAAAAGAAAGAAACTATCCATTCTTCAGACGGTGTCAGAATGAGAGGTAAATACAGTGCTGAACCATTGTTTAATCCATTAACAGGTCAGGATAAACAAATGAGATTTACTTCAGCTGGCTAAAATGCATTAGACTTGTACCTGTTTCTCTTCACTCTGATTTTAGCATTCATTAGGAATACACCGGTGTTCCCAGATAAAAACATATCCTGATTCAACTATAGGTTCTCAGATCTCCTGTTTCTCTTTTAAATGCTACTGGACAAGTGGACTATAAGTCTGCCTGGTGATAAAATGGGAAAAATTAAATAAGGTCCTGCAAATCTTATTCTGAAATGAGACTGTCTGAAAACCAGAAATTCCAAACCACATTTCTTAATATATCAACACATTTTTGCTCATCCAGTGTGAAGTGGAGACATTTGAAAATTTTGGTGGATGTGGAATGTTATGTTCAGGTCCCTGCTCTGAATCAGTTTGAACTTAGATTTATTAAATATTCATTGTGAAAAACAAAGTCAAGCAGAGCAAGGATTTGAAACTGCAGTTCCTTCGTCACATACAAACATCCTACCCTTGCCAATAGGTTTCCCTCCTTGTGTGCACAGCCTCAGTTCTCCTGTGTTACCAGCACAAATACTAAGTAGGATTTGGGTCTTTGATATCCTGCTGTTTGTCCTTTTTGGTTGTCTCTTTCCTGCTTTTTCCCTCTCCTAAATAACAGTTTTGAAGCTGAAGTAAAAACTGAGTTGGGTCATAGGGAAGGAAGTGCCTCAAATGTAGCTGGATTTCCATAGAAATATTGTATTTTCATTCTATTTTTGACTGAACTTAAAGGTTAGTATTCAAACCATTAGTAAAGTTTCCACCATTCCTTTCCTGGATGCCTGAACAGATTGTCAGTGTATGGAGAAATATCTGAAAGTTAGTAGTTTTTGACAATATTCATGGTGTCTGGTGCCTGATAAAAGTAAGGATTTTCAACAACAGAAATATGGATATCACTTTATTTTTAAAAGTGTTACTGCAGAGAAAACACTGTTTTAAATTGCTTGCTGTTGGGGACAGGACAATATGAGGGTGGATTCAGTAATTTATTTTCTTCCAGCATATTGCTCTCTTTAAATATACCCTTTCCTAGAGAACCTTATGTGCCATAGGCCCCAGTTGCTAATATACTGATTTTTTTTCTTGAAAGGTGCTGTGTGTCTGTGACTTTGTTACACATTGATGGCACCAAGCACTGCTCAGCCTCCCCTCAAATGGGAACACGACAAAGTCGGGAGTGAGTCAGTACTTCCGTGGGAGACACAGGAAATACCAGGAACACAGAGATGGGGGAGCATCTCCTGCCCAAACTCATGATGTGGTGGGACAACTGAGCGCATTCTGCTTTTTTTGAGTCTTTTCTGGCTTGTCATTTTTAGGTCTACCAGTCCTTTTTAATACCGAACTGCTAGGGACTGCAAACACTAAAGAGTAGTAGCCATCTCGTTGCTTTGTGTTGCTCTGGGTGTAGAATCACTCCAGAATTCACAGCATTATAATACACACAAAACCAAGGACGGAAATCCTTCCTAACTGGTAGGGATTACAGTCATATCCTGGATACATGAATGTTCTATTTCAAATGGCTATTGGACCCTTTTCTTCTAGAAAGGTGGACACCTGAACTGGACATGCCATGACTTTCAGCTGCACTTTCATATAGAATACGTGCATCCAAAATGAAAGCCTCTGTCAAGTTGCCTTTCCATGTTTCCTTGGTGACGGTGGTGCAATATTGGGCAACTAGGCTAATCCAAAACGTAGTTATTTAAACATTTATTATTCTATAACAGTGCGTTAAAATTTAAACACATTTTAAAGCTATTCCAGCTGCCTCTTTATTAACTCTATACTATCAATAGCTGAACTGGAAGGAGTTAATCACTTCTTCCTAATTTTCTTTTATAAATATGTGATTAGCCTGAATTATTAGGCAGGCACAATAGCTTTATTCTTCCTGTCAACTATGTGCAGAGAAGTCGGGATTAGTAATCTCCAGGGATCAGGAGCTGATTTGGTGGAGGCAGGCAGGAGGATGGCTAACTCTTGAACCTAAGAGGGCTTTGCTGGGCAAGGGTGACAGCTGTAGCATCTTTAGCCTGGATTTGAATTTGAATTCTATCTACCAGTGCAGCAATGCTATGACTTGGCAATATGTTATAATAATCTTTATGACACAAATGTCGGGGGCTTTTTGTTACATGTCCTCAAAGAGATTTAGGTAATTAATGTTAAATTGGTGATATAAAACCTCCATTCTATCTCTTTTACTAATTCTGATTTACTGTAAATAGACAGAAATATTCACAGGCCAATAATCCCAATGCTGTTTGGGGGTTTTGATTTCTTTTTTATCATGAGTGTGAGGTCAATAGTTGCTGTAAGATATTCAGCTCTGAATCTGAGAGAGTTTGTATTGAAAACACATTGAAAAAATAGGGATGGGACCCGAATGCGTTGTCATGCTGGGAAGGCCATATACTATTTCGTACTGTAGGCTTAAGTGAGAAAATGGGCCAATGTGTCAGAATTTATCAGCTTTTCAACACTGTTGTGGGCTATTAAATGTTTATGTAGCAGATGGGAACAGTGGAGAAATACAGGGCATAGCACACATGCCGTGTTGGGCCAAGAGGAAAGGAAGTTCTCCAGCTTTCCCCCTTTGCTGTACTATGAACCTATGACCCTATTGCCCAGAGGCAAAAAAGCTACCTGCAGAGATGTCAGCAGTATGGAAAAAAGGAATTACAGTGAAACAAACACTCTGCTCTGCAGAGATGCTTTTCTAAGTCCTTCAGGCTTTTTGTCCATTTGGTTCAGTCTTGGTGAAAACATTGAGGATTTATTTTAGGTAGGACTAGGGCACAGAGATCAAGTAAAATGAGTGAAATTAAATGAGTGGAAAGTAACTTGGGATGGAATATTTGGAATGAACTTGCTGACAATGGAATGCAATGGGCCAGAGAATTGATGAGAAATGCAAAGTATGAAAATCCCATTTCTTCAGAAAGTTCAGGTGAAACAGTATATTCAACAGGGAAAAGTACTCCTGTGCTAAACAGGAGCTCAGATCTGAAAAGAATTTCAATGGTTTTATGCTTGATATGTGTATTTTGTTAGAAACTGGGATCACTTTTCTCAACGGTAAAGAGCTCAGAAGGAAACCTCTGCCTGAGTTTTCAGTCAATTAGCATATTCTTTAATTAATGAATTAAATTAGAGAATTAAACTTGAGCAATTGGTGAGGATAGATAGCAGTGTTGTAAATTTTACACTTTGGGGATCCTTTTGCTCTGGCCCTTTCCTTCCTAAATGATTGGTTAATAAATCTGACTAATGAAGCATGCAGATAAAAGGTAAAATTTTCAAATGCATCTAATTGACTTAGAATCCAAAGCCAATGGGATTTATTGTCCTTAAGTCATTTAGGTGCCTCTGGAAGTTTTACTCATATATTCCTTTGTTAACATTGACAAAATAATGAACACTTACAGTCCACAAGGGTAAAAAAAAAGTAAAAATAAGATTCCTTATGAACTTCAGGAACTGAACTGACCACAGCAATAACTCCACAGATCTCGTGGTTGAAACTTGCCTAAAAGCTTCTAGCAGTTTACTCCAAATACGCATCAAGTAACAAATGCCTAGACTGGTGCTGCACTGATATATGATGCTCTCTAACATCTTCGTATCCCACACTGAATCATGGAAACATTTCCTACAAGCCTCTGCTGCTGGACAGGCAGTTCTTAAGTCAATGCTCTGTCTTATTCTCTCTCCATAATGTTAGATATGGATTGTCTACACCTTTGAAATGTTAATTTTCTTTTGAACAGTGCGTTTTAAAGCTGTTCCTGGTGAGACACTTTTTCCCCCCCAGATACTTTCTTTGTAGTTTCTTGAGAAACCAATGAACTATCTCTTGTTTTGTACCTCTCTAGGTACAGGTCTGGAAACCCATTTTTTGCTACACCATGGCAGGGTTGCACTGGCTGGTACATTCCCGCATGTTTCAGAGCACAGCCCCTCTCAGCCTGAGTGATCTCCAACCAGGCCAGTTCCAGGTAATCATCTGCGTTTGTGAAAGAGTAAATGTAAAATGACTAAATGTAAAATGAGTAAATGACAGTCCAGGCTTCCTGGGCCATGAAGCAGAAGAATATAAAGCTGTAAGTGCCACGAGAAGGAGTGTGAGGCAACCATGAAATGAGGAAACATCCTTGAGCAGCACTTTGAGGTCAGGCAGTGGACCAGTTCCTGGTTTACCATGTTTAGCCTCTGAAGCTATTCATAAATTCACTGGTGCTTGCAGTGTTTTCAGCCTTGTTTTCAAATTGTAAGGTTTATTGTGACGACAGCGGTATTGTTCATTATGCTGTCAAAAAAGCCATGCAGCAAGATGACTTCCAGTAGTTCAGCTTATTTGGATTCTATGTGGCTGCTCATAGTCCTCCACAAATCCTCAGAAGTTATTGGCATTATATTATTGTGCTAGCTTCAGTTTAAGGTGGCCTTGAAAGACCACTTTTTACCCTTAGCTTTATGTTTGTCTCAAGGAAGCAACTTTGAAAGAATAGAAGAAATATATAAGCTTTGCTTTGGTATGCAGTTTTAGAAAAGGTTGAAGATAATGACTGGTATTCCATTTTCATATTTTTGTTCAAAATTAAATAGAACAAGTTCAGAGGTCCCATATTCATTCAGTTCTCACTCAAAATTTCAATGGATTTGAGATCATTTACCAACCTGGGGAACAGGAGAAAATAAGATCAGCAGGTTGAGTCTTTGGCAAACAGAAGCTTTCATATTTCTATTAAAATGTTTAATTTTAAAAATCTTCAGTGTTCAGTGCTTCTGAGAGCAGTTACAGTTTACATCATAGCATCATCTCAGAAATACAGTGCGATGATTCAGCTTCTGGGATGAGTCCACTTTTTTTCTACCTTCTTTTTCAGATGAAAACATTTTTGACATTTGAGGACAACGTGCATGAAAGGTTTTATGCTACAGAATGTTGAGATAAGCAGGGAAGAACTTCCTCGTGCGAACCATGGGAGTTCCTCGCATTAGTCATACTAATAAATAATAGACTCTACCTACTGAGCTCCCCTTTGAAACAGACCTCCCTGTGCTCAAGAAAAAGCTAGTATTGGATTCTTCTTTTTAAACCGCTCATTCGGTTTTGCATCTTCCTTTGCAGACAGCTGCTATTAGTTACTAGTGTTTGTAGGAATAGAAAAGGTGGGAAAATACTTCTTTTTATGTGTTCTATTTCCTTTCACGAAATGTCCAGCAAATTCCCAGTTGAAGGAAGCCTTATTCCACCCCTTCCCTCACCACCTTTCCTCTATAATGTTTTTGTGAATTGTGCTTCCAAACCTCTAAATGCTTGCCAACTCACTATTTGTCTTGGTCCACCATTTCCTTTCCATTATTTAGTTCCCTTTTGCAGGACCTTTTACAAACAGACCTCAGTAATTGTTATTGCACTAACGTACTGTGGTCTCTGCTAAAAGTCCAGTGAGAATCAATGCCTTTTTTATTTAAAATTTTGTTATGAGTTCTGTTCTGTTTGTCTATTTAGCTGGTGAGGACCAGAACACCTCACAGCATATCTGAACTGACTCTCCGAGTTGTGCCAAACAGCAGAACTGCCCGGGTTTACCTGGTCTCCCACGACAACAGACTTGATGGCAGCCAAAGAGATCGAGAGGCAGCCGAGCGTGACAGCCGACATCAAAGCGAGAATGCCACACCTTGATCCAGGCTTCACTCTACCTGCCGGGGCAAACTTATTAACGTGACCACCCTGAGAATTCAAAGGAGCAAACGCACACAGGCACACAAAACCCAACCACTCAAATTTGAAAATGAAAATAGAAGTCTAGACAGCTTTTCTTCAGAATTCATTGCCGCTGACCTAATTATTTGGATCCTGTGCTTTATCTTGCTCTTTTCAAAGAACAAGAAGAATAGTTAATTTCGCTTAATAGAATAATTGAATGTCATAATTGTGGGTTTTTTTTTTTTTTTTTTACTTCAACAATAATGTTTTAGTTAAGCTGACGTCTCTTTCTGTAGAGCTGCTAATGACCGGGCTGCTCACACAACGAATTAGTTAATTCTTTGTTTCCTTGCCGGACCATTTGGACTAACTTAAGCTGATGAAGATTTTGTGTACGTGCATGTGCTGTAATGATTGTTTTTGTCTATGATGTCCTGAGCTGTAAATCAAATCTCTTTTTCATTCATGATTTGCCACATGCAAGAACTACAGAGGAGAGGAAAATTAAGATATTGTTTTGTCTGAACAACCTGAGTTTTTTGAGATGAAGTGGTTACATTTGTCTGTGTTTAAACAACTTTACATTTAGGAAGAGTTCAAATTCTGGGTATTTTGGAATTTGCAGAGTGTGAGCATGTTTTATTTTTGCAAAACTGGGGATTAACTGGGTGCAGGCTTTAGTCATCCAAATTGTACAGAACTTTGGGATGGATAATGCCATTTGAATGAGTCTAGTGAGCTCTCTCTCCTAGTTGAAAGGATGGATGACATTTTGATGGCTTCAGTGGTAAAGTGGCTGTGAAAAGATCTGACTAATACAAAGTGGAAGTTTCGTAATAACTTTAACGAGCTCCACAATTTCTCACATTTATAGTGTCTTCCATCTTGTAAATCCCTAAGCACTTCACAACAATATAAAGCACCAGTGAAAAGCAGCTACCTCTAGGGCAGAAAGTGGTGACCAGCTGGCTCCCAGCAAAGTACATAGCAGCGAAATGAGAAGGAAAAGTCATTTTGGCCAAGTAAACTGGATTATAAATTAAAAGTAAGTATTGTATTGCCTAAAGGAAATGCTTTGTCAAACACTGTGCCTCTTTTTCATTCCCCTTTAAAGAAAGCACTGTGAATGAAGTGCATGTTCTGGTTATTAAATGATTTGTCTATCTCAGCCTTTCCCCAACTGTGGTCTGGAGTACATTTATTAGTGGTTTGTGGAGACTTTCTGGTCAGAGTGGCGAGACAACTTGAGTTTTCAAATGGTGTTTGTAGCTTCATGTAGCCTCACCCAGGATTTTTCTAGTGCTTCAACACCCACTGAGTATTCCAGTGCCATATGGTGTAGTAGGAAATACAAATGCTTAGAGATGCCGGGGATATGAGGTGCTTAGGAAACTCACTTTTTTGGTCAGAGCCAAATCTAGGACACTTTTGCAAGTTACATATTGAATTCTGTGCAACAGAGCACACAGACTGAAAGGATGGCCAACATTCAAAAAGGAAAACCCGAAACTGCATAACATTCTGGTGTGGTAAGAACAGCACTGTTAGAAAGGGATTGATCCCAAACTCACCCCTAAGTCCTTCTTCAATTTTATTAGGACCTGGTCTCACCCAAACAAGGAGAAATAAAAAAGAGTTAAAAAGGAGAAAAGGAAAGGCTGTAATTTATTAACTTTAGCAAAATATCATATGTTTATTTTAAGCTCCTTTCTTCAATGTTGCCTTAAAAATATTTTCCACAAGGGATTATAAATATAGCATATATGTATATATATAAAAATATAATATAAATCCTATAATAGGGATGGTGAAAATGAGAGAAGATATTGTTCATGAGAAATTCCTTATTTAAAGCTGTTGAAGAGTGTAAATGTGTTTAGAAAAATGGAGCTGTCTAATAAATATCCTCTGGTCTAAAACTTGGCCTGAGCTAGGTCAGAACTGAGTGTTCTTCTGTAAAAGGTGTAATTTGAAATCCCATATTTAAGATGAGACAGGATGAGCTCCTGCAAAGAAAGATCCCAAAATGTAGCAAGGAGAGATTAATCCAGAAGAGATGATTAAATCTAAGTTCCTTCCAGTGCCTGTGTATCCTGCTCCATTTCTTGCTTTGTCTTCAGGAAGAACCAAAACTAAATGGAATTACTGTGAAATCCAATTATACTCCAGTTTTTCTAATTTGGGCTCAAAATTTCAAGACAGCTCACAGATTTTTGCATAATCAGCTCCAAACACCTCACACTCCATCAGATTCTAGTATGAACCTGGTAACATCAGTCAATCTCTATGAGATGCAAACTAGGAAGCTTGTGTGTGCGTGTAAGTCAAATGAGTTTGAAATTTTGGTCTGTGCCCTGCAACAATAGTAGCTACATCATTACATTCCCCTACACACCAGATGAATGCTATGACTGAGGAAGAATGATACTGATCTGGAATTTTCTGACCCAGTTTGGTCACATGTCTGCATTTATTTGCTTGCCATTTAACATCTATTGCATGCTAATTTTGCATTATGATTTCCAGGGTGATTAGCATGCCTTTTTAGCTGTGCATTCTCTCCAACTTTTCATTGCACACTTCGAACATAGATAATATGTAAATATTTCCATTCTGCAGTGGTTTCCACTGTGTGCTCTTTGGATTTAGCTACTCTATGAAGTAAATAGTGGAGCTGGTTGAACTCTTCATAACAAATAATTCATCCAGCGAATTCAGCTCTTCTGTAAATGTAATGCATACAAGCTGATTGCGATTTTCCAAATTAGTTCATTATTTGTAATTGTCTGCTGAATTATTTTTGTGAGCAAACTGTACCCTATGAATTATCTGTAATTTGAACACTATGATTATTTACTTTAAGTTATTCCTTGTGTGTGACTATTCACCTGGTTTTATTTCTGGTCCCTGATTGCATAGTCTGACTTTGAGAAATCGGTGTTTTAGATTGATTTTTCCCTCAAAATTTTAGCATGAAGAGGATGAAATATCTATAGTATGAATATGGGAAAGAACAGTTCTGAAGAGGAAGGAAGGAAAGAAGGAAGGAAGGAAGAAAGGAGAGAGGGAAAAAGAGAAAAATGTGTCCTCTTATCCTTAAAAGAACTTTGTATGGGGATAGATACATTTATCTGAATACAAAAGTCTTCAGTTAATGGGTTATGGTGCTCAGTAGTACTTCATATTGCTCAAGTTAAGGTATATTAAAATTACAGTAGTTTTGTGAGGCCTCATCTGGTATGATATCCAATCAATAACACTGGCTTTGCCAAGAACAAGGGATTAATGGAGGGCCATTGTGCTCAAGTACCTGGGTCTCCTTTTATCACAGAGACCATTAGACCATTAGAAACTGAACTTGACTCTTAATGGAACTAAATAATACCTTTAAAATCCTACTTGATTTTAAAAAGGAGGGAGAGTTTACCTTGAAGTGAAAAGAAAGCAGAAATGTGGAGAGAAATTATTTAACCAAGGTGACACGGTTGATCACTGGCCATACTACTGGTAGATCCCAACCTCCCAGGCTCCTAAAATGGTGCCATATCCACAAGCCACCACTGTCCCTGTTAGTCACTCCATGTTCTTAAGGCCACATGAAAAGCTGGGGGCAGGTCTAGCCCGTTTAATTCTTGGTGCATCTCGACAGGAATAGTCTTTACATTCTCCAAACCTTGCACATAATGACAATCTGCACACTCTAATATATCTGCCAAGCACATGGGTTGAATCTCTTAATCTTTATTTTATGTACCTTCATCATTCACCCACCACTCCTCACAGTCACTAATCAGGTGTACATGTGTGGGGCTCTGCACCAAGTGCCTTTGCCAACATACCTGCAGGAGGAAATTTAACTTCTGATCTAGCTTTTACATCTGGCTGGGCTTTATGTGAGCACCTGTGGTAGAGACTGCATCAAGGGCACATTAATGAATCTTCTGTCTAACCTGGCCAAACTCTGTTTTTTGGGGGTTTTTTTTTGGGGGGGGGGTTTGTGCATGTGTGTCTCAGGAGCTGCACTTTGGGAGTTGTACCACCTCTTTTTCAGTCTCAGGCAGCATAAGGTAAAGATGATTTCTAGCATTGCAAGTTCTTTCCCTTTCCTTGAACCAAGACACACCCTAAATGAATGAAAACTCAGATAGTAATTAAATATATATGCACACACACATATATACCTCACTCCAATAATATCCTAACTGTAGCCAGTCTGGGGCCAGATTCACATAGGGTGGGCACATATTTGCACCAGATTTAGACCTAAAAGCATGTCTAATTCTGTGAAGTCACAGGCATATTCATTTCCTGGTTTTAACACGCTCATATGGCATGTAAAGTTTTGAAAGGTTAGGCTGAAAAGATCATAAGCCATGTTGTTAGCATGTGTGAGATTTTGTAGCTGTTTGCAAAGTGCTGAGATCCTCAGATGGCAGGTGCTATATAAGTGCCATGTATTATTATTTGTAATATTATCATTCAATTATATATTAATCACTTGCATGAATGAAGTAAGATTTTACTGCATGGTTCTGACTTCCTTTCCTAAGCTTTTGGTTAATCTCTACAGGGCAGGATTGTATTTGCTTGAGCCAGATCTATAATAATGAATCTAAACACAGAACCCTGTTTTTAATCTGTCAGTGATACTATGTTTTGTGTAAAGGCAGATAGCCCTCTGCCATTCAGACGTGTGACTGCTGCTCAAAGTCAGCTACCACGTACCTTCAGAGCTGCACCCTAACTCACTGTCTGTGAGGGTGCACACCCCCTCGGGACACTGGGCAAGAAGAGGTTAATCCTTAAACTGGCTAGAAAAGGGACCACAGTTGTCTCTCCATCCTGTAGGAATTAGGCCAGCTGTGGGGAGTTAATTGCTTCCTATACACACCCCTCCATGAGCAGCATAAAAGGGGTGTGTTGGGTGGGCTTTGGCTTAGCAGGGAGACAGAGAGGAAGGAAGCTGGGTCCAGTGTTAAGAGATCAGACCTGAGCAAGGCCATGTCCTACTCTCTGGTGCTTGTCTGATGTGGGCAGTGCTTAGGCTGAGCATCAAACCAGCCAGCCTTACGTGAGGGCTGCTGCTGAGAAAGGGAATTTCTGGTTTGCTCTTGGCCTTTGAAACAGGGCATTTTTCCTGGCTGACTTCATTTTCCAGAGTGAAACACTGTGAATCTGCAGTTCCTCTTTTTGTTGGTATATCAAAACATCACACTATGCACACAGGTGCACTTCAGAGCACCCACGTGTGCTCAGGGCAGGAGGGATCCTAAATTATGGGAACTGAGCAGGCAGATAGTGGGGAGCACTGGTGGTGTGTATACAGAGAACTGCATTCTTCAGGTTGTTTGCTGTTAGGAAAGTTGCGGTAAAGAATATTCAGATTCTGAAAAAAAACCACTCTGGTTTCTTTAAAATTAAATATGGTGGAGAGCTATAGTTTTTTTATTCTGCTTTCATTCCTCCTCTCCCACTTAGTGCTAGGGAGTAGCACTTAAATCCAGGACCTGATGCTTTCTGTTTATCTTCTCTACAGTTTAACTTTGCCCATGTAAGCTGGCCAATATTCTCTGAATTTAAGTTGTAGGAATGCTTCTAGGGAAAGAATAATGCGAGTCAGGACATGATTGACATGACCTAACTACTGCCTGATCTGTTTGGTGCAGGGCTGCTGATTCCTGTGCTGCTCTGTATGTGGCTACTGGGGCTGGACCGCATCCTTGCTCGGAGACCTTGGCACACTGGTGTGAACTGAGCATCTTCTGTGCTGCTGTGGAGGGTGTGCCTTGCTAATCTACCTCCTCAAAGAATAGGGTTTCTTTTACCTCTTGGGCCTTGACATGCCTGTTCAGGGGGTAGGATTTGGCCCTTAGTGAGCTGATTATCCGTTCCCTTGACATAACATAAAGCTCTAGGATTTACGGCTATATAAGAAAGTAATAATCTTGCTGGGATATGTGAGGAGTTACATACAGTATGTAAATCCCATCTTGAGATAGGAATATGTTCCTTTGAGAGTACAGCTGTAAGAGACCTGCATTATGAAAACTGAATCCATGTAAAATGGCCTGGTTTCATTACAAACTTGAATCTCACTTTACATCAGTTGAAAGTTTTGCCATGGTTCACGAACATTTCAAAGCAAACCTGGGCCAAGGTTCAAATAATTCTTTTATTCCTCTTTATCATACAAACTGCGTAGCACCATGCAATTTCAGCACAAAACCAGATGATATGCAAGGCTTTTCACTGAATGTTTTGATACTTTTTTTTTTCCTTATTTTTGTGGTGTTTGCTTGTCTCAAAGTGCAGTTCAGCAGCAACAAACCAAGTGAAATCTTTGGGAAAGTCTCTATAAAAGCACTGTGATCCGAAACAGCCAAGTTCTGCACAGCTGCACTACAGAGTAATGGGCAAGGCTTTAGCTGCTAAGCTTGATGCAGCCACACTCGCTGTCAGAAACGGACTGAAGGAATGCAACTCCTCTGGTTTCCATTTCTGCCTGAAGGGGAGCATAGCTCAGTGAACCCACAACGAGACTTGGGGGAAAGGAAAACTAAATTACATTTAAAGAAAGAAAAGAAGCCTTCTGCTTTTTTTTTTTTTTTTTTTTTTTTTTATGACTGAGTGATGCTGATCTCTTCCACATAACATAGATAAGGTTACAACAAGCCTTTCATTATAAGCCTAATATTAAAAGCGACCCCCACCAAACTTTGCCAAGCCAAAAATCAAGCTGTCTAAAATTTCACAGGCAGCAGTTCAGACCAGACCAGAATCTCCCCTCCTGGCATATTTGCTAAGGTGTGTAAAGAGGAAAGGAGGAGGAGGAGGAAAACAGAGAAAGTATGCAGAGGGAAATAAGTTCTTGTAAAAGAATCCAGTTTACCCTACTACACATGCCATGTTGTGCTGTTATCACTATCTGATGTTCTTAAATATAGTCTTCCAAATTAATTCTCTTTACAGGCAAGCAAATGCTGAGCTTAATGAGATGTGGTGTGTATTCTTAGGTTTGTTAAACAGGTAAGACAGAGGAAACAATGTGAACAGCAGGAGAATTTGCTCTCTGCCCTGGACTTTGATTAGGGTCAGTTCATAACACAGGTGACTCTCGTCAAAGCCTGGAATCAGTACTACACTTTGATTCTGGAGAATAGGGGTGGTCTTGCATGTTGTTTGAAAAACTCCGTGGCAGTACTGACTTACCCGTGCAAATTAAAGCAAGTTATTGCTTAGATTTAAGCTAGACTCTGATTCCTTTCTCCACTGGAAGCACATCTGCAAGACCCCAAGTATTTGTTACCAAAAGCAGAGAAACTACACTGAAGAAAATATAGTGATAGAAGCAAAATGATACAATCTCGTAGCAACACCAATATTGCTGGCTTTAGTGAGAACAAAAAACTTCAGTTTTTCCTGAATGTGAAAGTGGTGAAGGTGTCAATGAGAAGTCACTGCAGTTACCTGGTATCTTCACTCTGACTAGCACTGACCCAGGAAATGAAGCATTACAGTGGATTGGGAAATTGCACAAGGCACTCTTAAATTTTTTCCCACCCTCGTAGAAGAAATTCTAGGAGATTCATAACCTCAGAAATAGAAGAAAAAATTAAAACCATGCCAAGCCATTTTAAATTGGACTTCATGATAAACTGAGATTTGATATTCCTGGATAATTACTAATGAGAACACTTTCCCTTTAATTATCTTGTGGTCACCATTTCAAAGGTGATTAAAGCTATTCTTCACTAGATGTGGTTATAGATTTAATGCAAACCTGGTCTTTCTTGTGGTTTTATCACAGCAATTAAATCTGGCTTGCACACAGACTTTGTGTGGCATGAGGGATTTCACCAAGCAAAATGATTTTACCCTTCAGGCAATGTTAAATTTAGGAAAAATATAATTAATTATATCAGACAGGTATCTATTATACATCATGCGCACATTCTTAGAGACCAGGGGGCCCACTTCTACTCAAAACAGAAACAGTCATTCCTTCCAGCTCTGGTCTTAAGCACAGTAGCAACTGTTGCCCGTTCAGACATGTCTAAATATCATCATTTTTATTATCTGTAACAAGCAATCATCCGTTCTCTGAGAAGAAAGTCCAAAGTTTTGAATGCAAGTTCTCACTTCCTATCCCATTTTGACTGAGTGTTTCATGGTTCTTTGCTTTCTTTCCGAATGTACGCAGCAGTTATGTCTTGGAAATAATGCAGTGTTAGCCTATTACAGTTACAGGCTGTGTAGTATGTTTCTGTTTAGCCTTTATCTGATGATTGTAAGATTACCTGATTGCATTTTATTTTTTTCCCCCTGGACTACTCGATGGGTTTGTTGCTAACTTATCTAATGCTGTACAATCCCTCAGCCCACAAAAATCTTCCGATTTAATTAGGGTTTTAGGCCGCCTTCTAAAAACAAAAGGCTGCATTTTCACAATGCAAGTAGGCACTCAACACACCCATGTCAGTGATACTGCATGCTACTAAAATGTCTTTCATCAGTGGATCTCAAAGTGCTTTAAAAACATTTGTAAAGCATCAGGGAGAGAGAAATGTATATCCAGTTTACAGATGCACGAACTGATAGACTGTGTAAGTTATAGATATGCCATGCTAAACATCAAACTATTCTGCTTTTGATTGCATTAAAAGATAGTGTTCGAGATATGTGGGTGAGATGGGCATTTTTATTGTTGGTGGGGTTCCTCCCTAATCCTTGGGATAGGTAGCCTGTAGGGGAATAGAGCTGGATTTAAAATGCTGCATCTATATGCAAGCATAGCATAAAAATGAGGAGATAGAGCTAACTTTTCTTGTTTTGCTTTCCTCTAATGCTCCATAGAAGTTTATTCATCTATCTGATTAAAATAAAATAAAATAAAAGATTTAAAGATGGTCCTAAGGAAAAAAAACGGTGCTAGAGAACTAGTTTTACAGTTGAATTATTGAAGTGGAATGCTGTTTGGGAAAATAAGCTGTGAAATCTCACAGAGCTGTTACCAGATTTCATCTGTATCTTCTTTTATTGTTTCTTTTTAAATTCAAAAGCCTTAGTTCTTGAAAGAGTCTTGGAAGTATTACAGCATTTGGAGCAGTGACATTGTAAAATATAGGGTACTAATCACAGAGTAGCTGTGCAACATACAGCTTTTTCTATCTGTCATATTTAATAACTAGACTATCATATCATTTGATTCTCATGTGCCAGAATCAGAGTCCTACCTCTCAACAGTTTGGAACCATGACAAAAATAATATCACTCAGCCAATCTCATGACTCAAGTGACCTTGGCCTTTGATCCAGTCAGATCTTATCAGATCTTCAGAGGGTCAAGGTACACCTGTTTTCAGTATTTTAGCATTTTAGCCATAAGCATTAAAGGGCTACAGGGGACATGGGATACTCAGAGGAAAAAGAGCTGCTCTGCTTCCTATATGTGCGTGCGTGTGTACGTATGCATATACATACAGGCACGTGCCTCTGCCTGGGGAGAGGGGTACGTTTAATATTGCAGCTTGTTATTTAAAACCGAGTGTAATCCATAGAAAAATGATTTTTTTTTTTTTTTTTTTTTTTTTTTTTTGTTTTCACACACCCTAGAACTCTGTAATCCCAAAAAAAATATTTTTTTTTTTTTTTTTTTTTTTTTTATGGATTGCACACACAATTCAAGTGTTGTTAATGAACAGTATTTAATTAAAAATGTTCTTGCAGGACGCACAGAGGAAAAGAGGCAGCTTGGCAGAACAGGTATCATATACATGCAGTGCATTAGCGCTTAACAGCACACAAACATGCTCTGCTGTATGGGAAACAGCATGATCAGGTGCACGTCTGCCATATTAAAGGATTATGAGAAATGGGAAGAAAATAATACTTAATTCTGAATGTAAAAATATTCTGGTTTTTAAAGAGGCATTTCTGGAAGCAACCATATTATGAGATATAATACTACAAAATCTTCTTGATTTAGCACCATAGAGACTATTAATGCTTATGACTGCTTAATTTCTCTTTCTGAAGCATACAAGAAAGCCAAATGCTGGAATGTAGGAGGTTTGTAGCGTGTCCATTTAGTCAGGAATAATACGCAGGCAGAGGCACTGAAAATGACTATTTTGTTGATAAAAACACGCCAAGCATTTTATTCCCAGCTATGAAGTATAGAATAAACTTTTGATGATCAATGCTGACTTCTATTGGAAAGTTGTGCTGTGTATACACCAGGCTAATGTGTATGCATTGTAAGCTATAGAGATAATATTATCATACAGATCATTGTTTGCAAACGGGAAGCTTAGAAGGCTGTGAAGATAATTTCTCATGACAATTATTATGTACAGTAGGTGTAGAAATTGTTTGCCTGTGACCCTCAGTAATTGCTAGTGAGGCATGCCTGCACATCTATCAGGGAGAAAACGAGGACTCTTCATTTATAGAAATAGGATGGTTTTACTGAAATGTATACACTGAAGTGTTCCTGAGGTTCCCTGTCCCAGGTAGGCTGCAGTATGACCCCAGACAGCAGAGCAGAAGATTCTGGCTGCATGTTGTAGAAAATGGTGTCCCACTATAGGTAAGGATGAAGGCATAGTGTTTTTAATCTATTTAATAAAAAACGGTGACTGTTGTATTACGCAGAGCTTCTAATCTACAATCTGCAACCCACTGCTGTGGGTTCCAAGTAACCATATCTTAATTTCATGGGTGGTTTTCAGTAACAAGGAAAACGGTTTCCTTCAGTGGCACTAGATCAACCTCCACCATCAGTGGCATCCACCTGGGGCCCTTTTTTAAAATTCCATCATACAGCAGCACTAATTTCACTAAACTCATGAGATGCTTCTGCTTGTAAAAACACTGTTTGTGAGAGCCACTGTTTGTGAGGGTTAGAGAATTAAAGCTTTAATATGGCTCTAAAAAAGCAGGAATGAACAGAAAGGAGTTTACTGTAAAGAAGAGAGAAAAGGGAAAGGTTACTTCCATTTTTGTCCTAGTTTGGCTGCATCTTTCCTTCCAGTGCTCTCTGTCACTTACTTTACTTTTCTCTCTACTCCACACTGGTGAGACCCCACCTGCAGTACTTCATCCAGATCTGGAGTCCTCACCACAGGAAGGACACGGATCTCTTGGAATGGGTCCAGTGGAGGGCCACAAAAATTATCTGATGCCTGGAGAATCTATGAAGACAGGCTGAGAGAGTTCAGGTTCAGCCTGGAGAAGGGAAGGCTCCAGGGAGACCTTATAGCAGCCTTCCAGTACCTAAAGGGGCCCTACAGGAGAGACAGGGAAGGACTCTTTGTTAGGGAGTGTAGTAATGGGAGAAGGCGTAATGGTTTCAAACTGAAAGAGAGGAGATTTAGATTAGATATTAGGAAGAAGTTCTTTACTGTGAGAGTGGTGAGGCACTGGCACGGGTTGTCCAGAGAAATTGTGGATGTCCCATCCCTGGAGGTGTTCAAGACCAGACTGGACGGGGCTTTGATCAACCTGGTTTAGTGGGAGGTGTCCCTGCCCATGGCAGAGAGGTAGGAACTTGGTGGCTTTAAGGTCCCTTCCAACTCAAACCATTCTATGATTGTATAGAGGGAAATGATCAAGCTCGTCCTGCATACATGTACTAAGGAGGATGCTGAACTTGACCTAACACTGCCTATGTCACAGGGCTATTAAGGAGATAAATATGTTCATATTTGTGAAGTGCTATAATTGGTGAATTATTGGTTATGTTAACAATGATATTTTTTTTTAAGTCAAAACAGAAGGGTTTGTATTCCCTGAGGGAATTTCCTACCCACCTTCCTCTCTACACAGGTGAAATACAGTGTCTTAAAAGGACTTGGATAGTTGGGTTATTTGGGTTTGTTTCATTATTGCGGTAGCCACAGTCTTCACAGCCTGCATACTGTTCTTTTCACATCCATCATACACAATTAAAAGGGGATACACTGGTATAAAATGAGTCCACAACATTTTCTTTGCCTTGAAATCTGCCAAATTTCTGTGCCACAAATGATATCGTGAGTGAGGTGAACTGAAGACCTCTTTAAACTGTAGAGTTCTTTCTTTTTTTCCCTATCCATGTTAATTAAACAGCATAAAGCAGCAATAAAACATTTTTTTTTTTTTCTGGCAAAGGCTGGATCCTGACTAAGTATCTTGGATTCCTTCCATTTCCTGTCCATCCCCAAACACCAGCTCTTTGCTTTCATTTGGACCCAGGTACTGTTTCCCCTTTCTTTGCAGCTCTAGATACTTCCACCTTTTCCTAAACCCATCAATATTATTTCTTAAGGGGTGGGGAAAATAAATACCAGATTCCTGTGGGTGCTTCTCTCATCCATCCCTCTCTTTTTCCTTTCCCCCTGGTCTTGAATGTGCTGTGACCTTTCTGTCCACGGCATAGCAATGCTCCTTTGTACAATGCACCCCTGGATGAGAAAAACAGATTCCTGCCTTAAAAGACAGACCTACACAATTCCTCACAGCCAATTGCCAGATGCCCAGGAACATAGTTTAAGGCAAAATTAATTTGATGGGACTGAAAAGCTACATTTCTTCCTTTTATATTGTTCAAGAGTATTCAATGTCTGCTCTGACATTTTTGTATTAATTACTAATGCCATATATAGTACCAATCAGGGAACAGAGCAGTTAGACATGTAGGAATAATTTCTCCACAGAGGTGAAACAGAAGGAATGATGGCCTGGCTATTGGACTTTGTATGCATGTATTAGATACAAAGTAAAACATGTAAACGAAAGTGTTCTTAGCTTTAACCTTGAAAGTGCCATTTCCTTAATGGAACTGTCATATGATTAAAATTAAATTTGTGGGCAAGGCTGGGTACTTACACTTCAAACATATTTCCTTGTTAAGGGAAAGAATCAGTAAACTGTAGTTCTGCTGGTAATAGGGAATAGATGCTTGGATTTGATTGTTGTAAGCAGCATAGAGAATCTATTATCGTAAACTTAAAGATGTGAGGGACTGTCTAGTAGTTGGAACACTGAAGCAGCAACTGGAAAATTTGGGTTATTCTAGTCTAAGATCACTACTGTCTTCCTGTGTCACTTTCAGCTATGAATTTGGTGACTTGACTACAGCTTCCCTGCGGTATATTATCAATATAAATAACCTAATCAATACATTGACTAGCTACTCTGCAATCCCAATACAAGCTTTTCAGTAAGCTAAATTAGCCTCAGCAGGACCCTATGCTGTTATGATGCTTCTGGCACTACTCCATCTCAACATATTCTGGAGGAGAGGTCTGATGCTTTTATGGCTGATGGGATGGCCTCAGTGCAAATACAGACACTGTTGCCTTTGTGTGTCATTTCATACCACCTGTGGTTTACTTAAACAATTTAGGACCCTGAGAATGGTTCCCCCCAAAGCCTGTTTCCTCTCAGGTCAGGAAGTACAAAAATGACTTCATTACCCTTGGTACATACCTAGGATTCGGGTGTAACAGCTGAGGAACGAATTATTTTCAGACATATGCAAGAATGAACCAAATGAACTGTCCAGCCTGGAGAAAACCTTATGACTCTTAGAAGACAAACAGCTGAGTTGAAACAGAAAGGAAACACACATTTATATACCTCTCTTTCTTCCCTCTGGAAATGATATCTAGATGTTGGCACCCTATTCCTGGGACTACGTAACAGATGGATTCATATGTGGTTGCCAAAGGGTATTTAGTGGGCCACACTGGTAAGCGGAGTGTTGTCTCCATCCACTCTTGTGCAGCAGCACATGACTGCCAGATATTATTCTTAGTTCTGTATGTAATCTTGCTCATAGCATAGATATATGATACAGAAGCTCATTAAGGTTGGGTCTGTCTGTCCTTATATATGTGAGACTTCAGTGAAGTGGGAACTTTGAGCTGAGATCAATAGGAGGAATAGCCATAAGAAAAGAGTTGAAAAGCCCTATTGATTGTTTACTACATTAGGAATGCAAAAAAATCATAGATTTTTGAATGATGCCTGGTATTCTTAAAAAAACATAATGATAAAACAATTGCCTGATGCCATCGAATTAAGCGTTTTCTCTGGTAGTCTAAGCATTTACCTAAGGCTTCTAAATTTATTTCCTAGCCTGACTAGCCAAGTGACCTTTCTGAAGTTATTTATATTGTCTTTATATTTGTATTCAATTACTCAGCATAAATCAGAATGAGAATTCAAGGCCCCTTTCTGCTTTATCTTTATCAGTATGCAATGAGACTGATCCAAAGTCTGCTGAATGCAGCAGATGGGGCCCCATTGACATTAGCTGACTTTGACTCAGAGAATCATACACACCACACCAAACTCTGCTCCCCTGTATAATGCATCCCACTACAGACAAGCGACAAGTCGTATGGGTTTCATGTTCTCATATGGGAAAAAAAAGTTTTGGAGGTCTCCACATCCTTACTTAGGTACATAAAAGGCTGCTCTTGGTATTTAAAAAAAGAAAAGCCAATGTTCCGCCTGCAGCATAATTAAAGTTTCCCAGTTTCTTACAGATGTACATGCTGTGTCACATTGTTACCTATTTTACCCACTGCAAAAACTTGGGGCCTCCTATAACACCTCCTGCAGCAATATCTTTAGATCTCCTAAGATCTTTATTACTTCTTTGGTTTGCTTCTGATCTTTATTTGACCCGTTAGATGACCGGAGGACAGCAGCATATTATAACTAGTGCCAAGCTATAGGAGGAATTCTCTCCATGGAGAACTGATATGGTCTTTCTCCTCTGTTTAGAAGTTGACTTTAAAAAAAAAAAAAAAAATCTAATTAATTTTGAGATTTCTAACCTGAAGTGGAATGAAACAAGTATGTCAGAATGGGAAGAAATTAATCACTGAAGGATCAAAATCAGTGGGTCATGTGGGCAAAGAAACTGGTCATTAGACTCAAAGTCATTACGGGGAGGAGAAATAGATGGTAAATAAGTAGTATGATTGCATAAGCCTGAATTCTGCTAAATATTTTAATTCTGTGTGCCAATTGTATGCCAGGTAATTATTGGCCTTATGATGGAATGAATACAAAACAACATTTTCCTTTTTTTTTTTCCTTTGTTAATCCACATGAAGGTGTGGGAAGCAACTTGTAATTCTGCTACACCGTCCTGCTTCAGGAAAGTCAATGGCTTTATGTTTTCTTTATCCTTTCACGAGCTCTCAGAGAGGTAGATCTGGGGTGCTGTCTTTTGGTGTTCTTTTGGCAGGTACTCACCCAAAATGGACAGGAAGATTCCTTTTTTTTTAATACACTCATAACTTTTCCAGCAGAGTCTGTAATCTTAACATCATCGGCTGTTCCCTGTCTGCCGTGCCTATGTCATCAGCTGTCTATATAAAACCTTCGTGTTTTAACTGGGGCAAAATGCACTAGAGGATTTTCACATGATTAATGACAGCCATTGGGATTAATGAAGACTGGCTCCAGCCATGGGGTCACAGATGAATTTTCTGACACTGCTTCTTATAAGTTCAGCAGACCTGGTAGGGAAAACCTATATTCAGCACTTCTCTTTGTGTCTCTTGCAGCTTTAATGCAATGTATATTTTTGCTCTGCAGTATAGGAGGCCTGATGAATACAGTATAAGATACTCAGTTTGTTACACCATGATTTTGTGCCATTTAATATATTCCCATCTTTTTTTCTGGGTACACAACCTGAGGAGGAAATATGTCATCAGCCATGCTAAAATCATTGAAATATCTGGGAAAGAAATTGTCCTCAAGTCCCAACAAATCATCTTTTTACAACATTACGTGTTAAGAATTCATTTAAGAAATGATCCCCAAGAGGCCACATGTGAACACTGTGCCATCCTAATCTATCTTTTCCTGACTATTAGTTTGATAATGGGGATTCCTTTGCACAGTCATTATGCATTGTTGTCAGTCTTGAGCCAGTTTTATGACCTGTGTCCAAGATGTACCCTCATTCTCATTAAAGGCTTAAAATGATCCATTAATCTCTTGCTTTGTTTCTCTGATTTTCTGGCTCCTTATGGAACTTTAAAATGTTGGTATTTTTTGAATGTCAGGGAACCAGCAGAGCTAGAACTATGATCCATTCTTGGTTCAACAACCAGAGGTTTTTTATCTATTTCTATCGTGCACCAACTTTCAACATGCAAATCCAACACAGTTTAACATCCAAATGATTATGCTGAATCCCAGAAGCAGCACTGATGGACCATAATAATGAAACCTCTCCTGTGTCATATCAGCAGTGTATGTATGTAGGGTGCACCCAGGTAGCTTAGTTATGGCTTTTATCTGTTAGAATATGCAGCCAATGTCCATGTAAATACTCTGCGTCATTTCTAGAATGTAGAGAAGATATGGTCCCCTTTAAGACTTGCAAAAGAGATTTCTTCGTTTAAGTTTATAGCATGGTTTGGCCATTAAAAATTTTAAAATAAGAGCTTCCTCCTGCCCAACTTTTAAAGCTCTCCTAATCAGAAAAAGAAAGTCAATCAGTCTTGGTTTAAAAAAATACTTTTGATGCACAGCACACTGATAGAAGGATGCAGTAATCATTTAAAAATCATAGTGAAAATGTATTAAGGGTCCATCAGCAGTACATTAGGAGAAGTTTTTGTTTTAGTGAACTTGATAATAAACAGATTATTCTATTTAAGACAGCACAATCAGTGTAAGAATACAGTGAAGGAAAAAAAAGTCCAGTCAAATAACTTGTGTTACGAGTCCTGGAAGTGTAGCAGTCTGGGTAAATGCAGGTAGACTCTCATCCCTTGTCTATTCCTGACTGATTGCTAGCCATAACCTGCTGGTATTGGAATTAGAAACTGTCTGCACACTCGCTCTCTATTTGGCTGACAAAGTACTAACAGAGCAAATTGTAGGTTATTTCACTTTTCAACATGGGCTGTCACCCCCTAAGTTCGCTGATATGGTGGCACTGGTCTGCACTGTCTCTATTAGAGTTTTTTAAATAAATAGGGTGAAAGTGGATGGGTAGGCTCTTTGCAACTCTCGTGTCAGCTGTGTACTGATAGTTCTCCACTTACCTACACTGCCTGATCATTAGTTTGATCACTACCTAATGCCCGATCATTCTTCCTGCAGAGCTGGCCGTTTTATTAAACTGCTTCACTAGCATTGTAAGTCTCTAAAGCTGTATTATTTTCTTTTGAGAAAAAAGACCAGAGATACACCTACCCTAGGGGAAACTGTACTCTCCTTGGTAAACTTCTGTCCTTGTGTACGTCCCAAATTAATAAAGTTGTGATACCTGATGAAATGGCTGACACACAGCTACTTTTGTTTATACATATTGCCATCAGTTTACATGTTAATAGACAAAATGAGTGTTTATGGCAATCATATTTAATCCTACTCTCAATGGATCAGATGTGAACTGTGGGAGGCTGGCCCACTCTTGCTGTTTCTGCTTTCCACCAATGTTTGGAAATAGACCAACTTTCCAGAAAAAAAAAAAAAAAAATCCCCAAATTACAGAGCATCTCTGCCTCCTTGGTAAACTTCTGTCCTTGTGTACGTCCCAAATTAATAAAGTTGTGATACCTGATGAAATGGCTGACACACAGCTACTTTTGTTTATACATATTGCCATCAGTTTACATGTTAATAGACAAAATGAGTGTTTATGGCAATCATATTTAATCCTACTCTCAATGGATCAGATGTGAACTGTGGGAGGCTGGCCCACTCTTGCTGTTTCTGCTTTCCACCAATGTTTGGAAAAACCAACTTTCAAAAAAAAAAAAAAAAAAAAAATCCCTTACAATATCCTGCATGCTTCCAGGCACCAGCTGTCTCCTAAAACACATCACCTGTAGACTGATGCCATGTGACCTTGTTACTCATCTATCAGCCTATTTCTGTCTCTCTGTTTGTCTCAGGTATTTTTAAAGTGTCCATCACTGTGGTTTCTCATACTCCTTAGTACTTACCCTTCAATGTTTAGAAAGCTTAGCTTTTAACATTCCTGCATTTTGATTAAATCTTTCTTGATTTCAGACCCCCATTGAAGGTAGTGGAAGTGTTTCTGGACATTTTAAACACTGTTGGATAGCTTTGTTAGACCAAATGGTGACTTTACTGTCAGTTTTAACTATTTGGTTTGTATTTAAGAGGTATTAAGAACAAAATTGCCTAATGTAATTTCATAAATGGTGAATGATATCCCAACTTTTTTGGAAGGAAAGGTGGTTTTGCTATGAACTTTACCATGGACAAAACATAGCTTTTCACTTGGTTTACCACTGATAGCCATGATGATTTGCAATCCTGATTCTTATTCATTCCATATTTGTTAGCATTGCTGTTGATCTTTGATTCTTTAACAGAAGTTTGATATTTACTGAATATTCTAAATGTGTGGGATTATTGATGGCATGGTTTCCATACACAGATTGGAAGTACTATATTTGTACAGATCCTAGTCTGTTTGAGAACCTAGCATGGCTAGGACTTTAGATGCTATTGGATTAATAAATAACACCCAGTCCCATCTTTGTTGTTAATGAAAGCCAATTACCTGTGTTATGAAATGCACCTGTATTATGACGCTATTATGATGGTAGTGGTCCCTATGTTTTTAAAACTAAAATGGATCTAATTTAAAGCTGTAACTCAATAAAAAGAAATCCATTAACATCCAGTTTAGTTTACAAATACAGAAGGTACACTTTTGGCTCATCACCTTTAAGAAATTGGATCTGTTCAGATTTGAGGAGCAGATGGGAAGAGCTGGCATTTATCATACTTACAATTTTTTATTACAAACAATGCTAGATACGTGTACCGTGACATTCTTGAGAACACTGATGTGCCACTCACTGTCATAAGCCCCATTCTTCTAGCTTCCTGAGAGTGAAATGTGAAATTTTGCACTTCACTGGACTATTCTTATTTCTGTGGCAAGTTAATGGTGGTATTACTATCCCCCAAAGTTCCCAACTCATAGGACTGTCATAGTCAACAAGATGTACTAGAAAACTATATTTTCTTATCTTCTAATGTGAGTTTAGCCCTCAGATTGCATTTAGACCACATATTCAGAGTTTTCTCAGCAACAATAAATGCTAGAATTGTCATTAAACAAAGAAACAAAGCCCATTTAAATAAAGATTAGTGACATCTGTATGTTAGAATCCTCCCGAATTTGTTATTTATGACTGAAAATAAAGCACTGCTAACATAAGGCTTGAATAAAACCAGGAAAATTAGTAGTGATGAGTTCAGTATTAGTAAAGGTCTGTGAAAAATCACGTTACCCCTGTAGATCCATAGTCACATCTTGCATGATCACCTGTGTGTTCCTGCTGCACACCTACATTCCGTCTTTTAATCTCTGCCTGCTTAGTAACATTTATAATGAACTGGTTGGAAAAAGAAGATGTACCTATTACACCTTAGTTTACTGTTAAATCCCTAATCACTTAAACTGACCTTTCTATCAATGAGCTACTGATCTAAAAGCCCCAAAATATTTCACTAATATGTCTAGCCCAAAGTCTATTCTAGCACATCACTGTCTTATTGTGTGCCCAAAGGTTTAGTTTCATCCTAGAAAATAAAATTTCTATCCTATTGTGTATGGCCTGCTGTCCTTCATGTTTATGATAGAAAAAGAGCAAGGTACGTACTCTTCCATCTGACTGGAATATCAAGACTCTTTGCACCGTCTGGGCCTCAGTTTTTCTTAGAAATATAATTCCAGTTTTGAATGTAAGAGAGTTTTTTTTGGTCTTGTGCATAGTCCATGTATAGTTGCTGTGCATTAAAATGTATTGCACAAATGCTGGATATTCTCTGATGATTAATCAAGTGCTTCTGTGGATTGATAAATGTTGTATCTTTCTATGTCTGGAAAATTCATAAGATACATGAAATAAGAAAAATATACAAATATATTTAGAAAAAATATATATTTATGTTGTTACTGAATACTTGTTAGCCTGCACCACCATCAATTCAGATGTTAGGGTGAGTAAATTGGGTTACCGTTTTGGCCATCAATATCTAGCAGGTTTCTAAATACTTATCTACAAAGATATTCCCCAATATGGCTACTCCATATGTTCCCTTAGGTGCTGACTTATGAATTTAGATATTTACGATACTATTATAAAAGCTGCATGCAATGATTATTCATTGATATGTTTGATTAGAATACTAACATTAATCTTTATCAACATGTAAGTTAATGAAAAAATCATGAGTGACTCCTTTTTTCCGAAAAAGGTATTGTTCCCTTGAGCATATTATTTTCTTTTCACTTCCCTTTTAGTTACACACTGCAGGGGAAACAAAACAGAATACAAAGTTGAATCAATATAATGGCAACCGTAAAAAAAAACCAACACAACAGTGATCACCATGTTTTGTTGCTTGTCTGGAATCTTTCTCCTAAATTTTTGATAGCATAAACTGTAAAGGAATTAATGAAGAGGTAAGAAATAAATAAAAGTTTGTTATATAATAACAGGAATTAATCTGATTTGCTTTCATAAGCAGATAATAAAGAACTGATTTTCTGAATCTTTTGAGCAGGGCATTCCTTGGCATTTGCAGAAAGAAATAGATTTTTTTTTCTTCATATATTCAATAGCAAAAAAAATACAGTTAGAGATTGGACTGTTTCCTTAAGAATAAATTCATGACCAAAACCCCTTAATTTCAGATGTAAAGTGGCTTGGCTGCATTCATAAACAGAGCCATGAATTCTTTTCCATCTGAACTTATGTTCTTTGATTTTCACTGAATGACTGACCATTTCAGCACGCTCTCCTGATCGTATATAATTCAGTCCTTGACCATGACAAACCAATCATTCACAACTGACCCTTGAAATTAATTAATGCCAATCACTGCTATCAGTCAAGAGACATTCTGAGGGATTTCAAAAGAAGAGATTGATGTTACATAGTGCCAAAGGTAGATGTAGAAAATACAGTCAGTCAGTGAATTTCAGAAGAACTTAAATTACATTTATAGATTGCTAACATCCTTTCTAGTACATGTAGTTACAAGATGGTAGTCATCAATGTATACTAAAGCTGGAACAAGTGCTTAGTGTGAAAATGCTAATTTTCAGATACTTATATCTTGAAAACCATAGGTGGTCTTGGCATGGAAAATAACATGCTACCTCCAAATTTGAATCTCTAAAGCATAGCAGGAGGCAGATCTAACCAGCACTGTGACCATATGTGTTTGGGATTTCATACACAATAATTAATTTCCATTCTGTAAAAATGAATAATTTAATCTAACATTCCACATCAAGAGATGCAAACACAAACTGATAGTTAAAAAAATGCCATTGAACAAACTTTTTTCATAGTCAAAAGCATCTTAAAATGTTGTGAATAAAAATAAAAGAAGACTATTTAACTGCTTTTATTTCTACATATAAGAATCTTATGAAGACCATCTCATGGCAATTGAAGGACGTTTAACTGAATAAAGGCCTTAGACTAAATATGTCATCTGCAAGTTGATGTTATCTGGGTATGTACGTAACGTCCATGTTCTTTTCTACCTGTGCTTCTAGCTATGACCATGTTTCCTCTTTCCTGTTTGGTTTGCATGTAAAGATGAACTATCATCAAAATATTCAGTATTTTTACCTAAACTCAATAAACCTGACACACCTGCAGGCTGCTTTCTCTTCATTGAAACAATGATAACCAATAGGCTTTAATGTCATTCTCTGACACAGGTCAGCTCAATAAAAGTCTCTGGAAATTATCATCCTGGTGTCAGATGATCAACAACATCAGTGCTGTTGTGTCATCTGGGGGGCTACTTTCCCAGTGAAACGAGATGTAAAAGCATGTATTGTCACTCTCTATGTCTGCTGAGAACATATTGACACCAAACTATCCAACACGTGGTATTTGTATAAAAACATGTTGTGCCAAATCTTCTCTCAATAGATACTTGAAGTTTCTAAAAAAAACCCCGTTAGCTGATGCATTTGTCTCCAGTTTACCATATTCAGCTGCCACTCCTAGCTCTGTCCAAGAGCAAAACAGCCTTGTTTTTTTTCAAATAAAATAATAAGTCAAGTTAAGAGAGAAACAAGAACTGAATCTTTGGATTTGAATTGCTTTGCTAGCAGAAGATTGACTACAAATCAAAACCACGTGCCAGCCTGGAAGTTTTTAGCCACCAAAAATTGTTGATCGGTGCTGAAGAGGGGTTTCAGAAATCCAGTTAGGCTCCTAGGCACATTTCAAAATCCCACTAGATGCCAGTCTGACTACATATCTCAGAAAAAATGTGGTCCTTGTGAGTGGCCTCTAATATCTAATACCTGTTGGATCTTGATCCAAACTGTGGAATTAGGCCTGGATCCAGGTCCTACTGTGCAGCTGAAGCTCTCCATAGCTGCTAATGACAGAATAATCTTTACTGCAGAATGGTGGAGGCTTCTGGGAAATACGTGTGCCTTTTGGGGTGCCTTGTGTAGGGTATATCACAGAACTGATGGCTGCAAGTCAAGAAGAGGATATTCCTCCACCTTCCTCTGCTTTGGGTGTCAGAGTTTCATTATATTACTAAAGAGCACCTGTGAGCAAGCAAAGAACAACATTCGTTACTTTATGAGTAGAAAATGTATTTGTTGTTTGCCTGGATGTTTGTGAGTAAGAGAATAGCTGATTTTTATCTTTCAGAGCAGCAGAGCTAGAAAGGCAACCAGGGAACAGACTCCCAAAGTCCAAAGCCAGAGCCAGCGGTTAGCTGTGCTATGCCATTTCTGATGTCTTGATAGATCACACTCGTTTTCAGTGGGTGTGAAGATTGTTAAGTGGAAGTATGTTGTTAATGATGACATTACTCCACGACACAGCTTTTGCTTTTCTTAAGCAATGCTTAAAAACTTGTCTCCTATGATCTGCTACTTGTGGTATCATCATTGACATCTGTTCTTTTTAGGTTGCAACACAGTCTTGCCAGATCTGCAGTCCACCAGAAACACGAGTTAGAATTGATTTACATACATATTTATACATAACTTTTTTTTTTCTTAAAAACATTGGTTCAGCAAAGAATTAGCAGTGTTGTGATTTTTGGCAAAATTTCCAGTGAGGTGGTTTCTTAGGTTGAAAGCGGACTATTTTGAAAACTAAAGTAGCTTGAAATGTTACCATGCCAAATGTCACCCTGCCAAATTTTGTTTCTGGATTGAAGAATCCATTAGAGATGATTATGTGAGAATGATAGAGATTTCCCCCCAAGTATTTCCGTTCATCTTTCAGAGTATATCTACATACCAGCAGGCAGTGTAATGCAGCATTCCTGCTACTTTTAAACTAACTTAGGTACAGGGCATTCTAGTTTACCAGACGGCTGCCTGGCCACAGCTGTATATTCCTCAGTGGCCAGATATGTTTTTTCCACACTGAGCTCCCTAACGTCCTGGCTACGCTGCCAGGAGGACCAGAGGAGGTTGGCATGTCCTTTCATTGCAGTAACCTTGTTACTGTGTGTGACTTTAGTGAAGATGTAGTCTCAACTCCCTGACGCTGCTACCTGCGTGAGGTAAAAGGGCTCTGAGACAGCAAAGAGGGAAGGATAACTAATGGCTTTAACTAATGCCTTTCAGGACAGCCTATCTCAACAGAAGGTATGTTGTCCTTCTGCAAGTACTGCTTTTTGCTGCTCTGACTGTTGTTAATGAAGCTGCAGCTCGCTTCTGTCTACCCCTGGTTTCCGGTGTCTGGGTTGGTTTGAGGTTGAGAGCGGTTTCCTGTTTCTGTGCAGCTCTGGGGTAGTCTAATTGAAACGACATGTCAGCAAATATGTGTCCAGTGTGGCTAGGGAAAGAGCCAAGGTCCAGTTTTCTGCAGCAAAGTGACTGAATACAGAAATCGTCATGGACATAGAAGAAAAATCAATAAGCTGATGTTTGATGTGAACAGCAAAGTTTGTATCCTTCTGGGAAGGCTGGGGAAGTGCATAAAGGGGAGCATGGGCCTTCTGCAGGAAGGACAAGACAAGGAAAAGAACAAGAGGAAATATTGGTGACAGGGGAAAGAAAATCTGTTCAGTAATTATCCTCTTGGTTTCTTCCAAATTGACTCTGAACATATGAATAACTAGAATTGAATAAGGAAAAATACTAAATCTATATATGAAGTTCTCAGGAATTAATACATCAGAAAAAAACTTCAAGTTCATACACTAAGCAAAGAAATTATTATGAAAAGAAGGGCAATTCCAAGTACTGCTCTGTGTTATGAAGTGGGTTTTTTTTTGGATAGTTAAGGAAACCATGGCCATTGTATGAAGAATGCATCCATTCATATGATTTGATTGAATTTCCAGCACTGTTACTTTGCAGTGATGAGTCTCTTGGATGCAGTATCTTCTTTTTGAAATAGTTTAGCAATCCCTTCAGACAGTAGGAATCTATTGTTTCATGCAAAATACATACATAAAAACAAAGGGTGGACTTGATCCAAAAGGGCTGACAGTCTAAGGTGCACATCTTGCATTAAATTAGTTGGAAACGTAAGACTACTCATGCTTCCTCCTACACAGAGTACACCTTCCCAGGAACTTTGTATCAACATGCAAAACTAGTGCTATATTTCAGTCTTGGCAGATCATACATCTAAGTACACAGAGTAAACAGTGGCAATGTTACTTTTACATTTCTACTGATGGAAAAGTAAGGCACACAGTCTCATTCCTGCATCTCTTCAGTTCAAATTCCAGTTGCCCACACTGTGTGGTCCTGGGTACTACAAAATACCTTCTTCTCTGGTGAGAGGAGTATGGGAGAGCATATTGGTGCACTGGAGGGGAGCTGAGATGTGTCTGGGACTGCCATAATGTGGTCTGTCCTCAGCCCTGAAGTATTTATCATTGCTGTTCACCTGGATTGGGAAATTCACCTTTTGCCCTTACCTAGAGCTCTTCTGAGGTTTTCTGCTTTCTCAGTCACTTTTTCTGAATCCCCTGAACCACAGCTTGCCACTGCACACTGACACAGAGATTTCAGCATGGATGACAAAGAAAAGAAGTGTTGGGTCCTTTATAGATGTCTGTCTGATAGGTAGTCTAAGTGTAAAGAGATGGAAGAGAACATCTGGGAGTTCTTCTAAGAGTTGTGTGTCAGGTTATAGCTTTCGTTTATCTTCTTCAAGTTTCAATCAGTTTTGGCAGTAGTTTTCTCTCTCCATCGTGCATGGGGTTACTGCAGTCCTTATAAAGGTGAGATGAATTTGGATCTCAGTGCCAAAACTACTGACAAACCAAAGGAAGAATCTGAAGTCAAACCTACATAACCTTTGTCCCAGTCTTAGGCACAAGAGCCTAACAGTCCTTTCTTCACTGTTTCTTTTCCTGAATGGTAAAAGTTGAAATGGATTCAAGAGAGACTGGACAAGTTTATGGAAGAGAAATCCTTTGAAGGTTGCTAAATATGTAGAAACCACATCCAGCTCTGTAAGTCCCCATGCTGAAAACAGGTGGTGTGTGTGAAACTATTAGCTAGAAGTATCATGTTAAGCTCATTTGCCCTACTCTTCATCTTCCTTAGCTGTCTGGTAATCACCAGACTTTTAATTTTTTTATATTTTTTTTTTTCAAGCTGAGTTTGTGGAGTGATTCAGACACCCTTTCCTTTTTGTTACAGTTAAGTCCCATTTCTTCTCTTGCCACAAAACAGATGTTTTAAATGTTATTCTAGATTCCCTTTTTTCACATGAGAAGACAGCATCACAGGCTGCACAGGAACCTATTCTTCATAAATGCTATCTTGAAGGTGTTGGGGATTGTCTTAGTCTTCCTCTTATTCTGCCACAGATTTGAGATTTACCAGTGCTGGAGGAGGTCCAACCCCTACTATAAGTCTTGATCTTGTGCTTTACTAGCAAAGACCCTTGTTCCTTGTTCAGTGCCATCAGGCTTTTTTTTTTTTTTCTTCTCCTCTGGTGGACTGCTATACTTCTATGTGTTGGATGGCTTTTCTGGTAAGGTTCTGCTGTGTGTCAGTCTGTCTCCCTTTAGATTAATTCAGAGCTGGAGATGGGAGAGGAGACCCACAATGATTTGAAGAAGACTTGTGCCCACTGGAATGGTCAAGTCCTCTCTGGGATGTATTGCCTGATAGGTCTTTAGTCTTACCCAGCATGATTATTCCCTTTAAGCTTTGGTATCACTGCCACAATCTGTTTATTATTTATACAGGGGTTTCTATTGTGCCTTCCATCCTTTCTGTCTGGGGCATACAGGTCAGTGTAAACATTATGGGCTATCAGAAACAACAGCGTTATTTATGTAAACATAAAAGGGTACCAAGTATTTTGTGGTTCTGTTCAGGCCTGTAGTATCCTATGTCAAGACTGAAACAGGTTAATCCTACCCTGTTAAATTTAAATGGACTTCCAGTTGTGAAAACGCTGCTGTTATAAAAATGAAGTAGATCAGTGTTGCATACCTTTCCATGGCACTGTGGCAGATGTTACTTTCTTCTGTTTGATCAATTTATTAAAAGGGGCATATCATTTTGCCCCTCAATGTGAATCTCTGTCAAGAGTAACAAGATGTTTGACCAGCATTGTGTTGTATTCTTGTAGAATTTCTAACAGTCACAGCTCTTTCAAAACTTTCCACAAACCAATTCAGGGTTTGAGTCAGGACAAAGATGCTGAAGCAGTTAAACTGGCAAATACCTCAGTAATTCAGACAATATATTCACATTATTACTGATGTGTAATAAAATGGTGTACTGGCTAAAGACATTCTTCTGCTTTGGTGAATAAGTGGTTAACTGCATGGGAGGTGGATCTTGCTTCTCCTTGAACAGATGCGGGGTGTGGAGAAGGATAGAAAAGTATCTGTGAGACAGAGGGAGAGAATGTTTTGGAAATTAACCTTGGTTTTACAAAACCACCTAGCCAACCTGGATCTGATTACCAGATTGAACCCTGGAAATTGAGATTTTAAAAAAAATTCCCCCTTTTTTCCCCTGATAATATTTTGCTTTGATTTCTGATCATAGAGACTGTTGCAGGAGTTATACCTGGGCTTGCCTGAATTGGTTTTTTCTGCATTATTTAACTTGCTTACATTACACAAGCCAATGTGTTGGCTCATTTGATCCCTAGTAAGAAGGGGGACAGATTAGTTTTGAAAAACCAGAGTGGAGATCAAAGAAATGAAAAGAATACAATTTTTTGTTGTGGCAGGAATAGAATGGGAAGAAATAGGAGACCCTCAAGAGCCTTCATTGATAAAGTTGTGGAGAGGAACCTTATTTGCCAACCCACTTCTACTTTTGCTAAAACATGGATTTTCTCTTTGTCTTAGTAGCAGGAATTTTGATCGCTCTTTTCAGCCTATCCTCACTTGTTTTCTAATGGACTTGGGATTTTTTTTTGCAAATGTCTGTGAGATCCATCACCCCAAATAAGTGGACTTTAAAGGTCAAGAGAGCTCTTATCCTTTTAGTTCCTTTCATGAGAGCTCTGAGCAGCAGGCACAGCAAGCTCAGCATGGACTCAACGATATTTCCTCACAATGTAGCCAGAAACTGCATGCCTGCAGGGTAAAACAAAATTACCAGTGTTCCCCCATGAATGTCCTACACCTCGAGAGGCCACAGCCAGCTACAGAGCAGTTAGCTGCATGGCTGAGCACTAGCAGTAAATGCTTACTTCAATTGTGGCAACTGCCACTCAGAAGGGATGCATTTAATCTTGAAGGATAGATGTCTCAAGACATCTCCCCTAAGTGACACAAAGTCTCTGGATGTAGGAAGGAGCCCTGAAGGGTTCTGTATGTGGGCAGTTTCTCTCTGAAAGTGGGGTAAGTGGTGAGAATTTAGATAAATGATAATAAATTAACTTTACTGTTAATCTAGACTTTATTTAGAATGAAAATGGCACATGCAGAAAAGTGAAACCCAACAACATGGAATAATACTAATAACATGATAAAGAAAATTTCCTTTTCTCATTTTGCCTATTATTATTGATGGCAGTACACAAATGTTTGCAGATTTCCTTAGAAATTATTTTGATTAAGCCATACAGTACAGCTGATGAGAACCCAGAACTCAAAATCTATAGAAATTTCCTTTGGGACTAACACTCCTAAAAGAGATGGCCTAGGGGAGAGGCGGAGCAAGTGAATTGCTGATTTCAATAGACCCCAATGAGGCCTTCTGGACACCATCACTTTCCCTGCTCAATCCAGTCAGAACCAAGTCAGTTGCTAATCATTATTAAACATCCTGTAAGAAAATAGCAATAGCATTAAGATTTCTTGGGAGATAAGCAGCAATTAAAGTTAAGTATGAGTAAAATGGGTACAGTTATTCAACAACACCAAAGGGTCTAGGGGTCACTGTAAGGATTTAGGCTGCAAACTCATCCAGGCAATTTTGAAAACTGTGGGAGAATTCTTACAGCATTATATAAAGTAGCTTTTTAAAGCCTTTGCTACTGTCAGTTACTTTGTGAATTTTAAAAGTATAACCCGAAGGTGTAATAAATTCTGTGCAACCTGATCTGAAGGGAACTTTAGGTAACTTACTGTAAATGCACATACACACACATGATTCTTTCTAAATATATTGGCCTATTTACTACGGTAGTTACCTGTTTAAGACTTGCAGTTATATTAAGTAAAATAGTGTGCCTGGGCTAATACATTTTCAGAGAGCCTATTTGTTTTACTGAAGAATTTATTGCAGCAGTAATAACTGTCAGAGTGAAAGCGTGGTTAAAGTGCTAGAGACAGGACCAACTGCAAAGGGTATCTATCAAACTATCGACTTCCTGCCAGCGGTGTTGTGAACTCTTTTGTCATAAACTCAAGCACCCAGAGTTGAAACCTCGATCAATGAAAGGGGAATCTGGTATCCAGCTCTTTTAGAGAGGGCATCTCTTCTGTTTGACCCATTAGGACACAAATAACAGTTTTTATACAGTGCAGGTTTGATTTACAGCAAGCCTTCAGGTTAGCTAGTGACATTTATATTTTAAACGATGTGAACAGCACTTACCATCTGAAAGAGTTAAATACAGAGCTCCCAGATGCACTCTAATAAAAAGTTTTAGCCTTGTAACCCACAAACAGAAATTTCGTTTCACTGTGTAGTTATTTGCCACGCAGAATTTTATTTCTCTTTGTTTGTTTGTTTTCCCCCTCCCTTGATTTAATTTCATTTTTAGCATCCTGGTACCATGGAGGGTATGGTTTTGTCTGAAAATGCTGCTGACTGCTGTTGCCTCAGCATTCACAAAGGTGCTATGGTTTGCAGGATGCCTCTGTCCTCTATGAACATAATTCACCTCTTCACTCTCCAAAGCCCCTCTGTATCTCAGAGATTCTATTTCACTTGTGGCTAGAAACTTGTTTAAAAATTCTACAATATCATGATCAAGTTTATAGATACAGTGTAATAAAGACTTTCTGAATAATTTGTATTTCTAATATATTCCTAAAATCACTTTATAATGTAGCAGCAATATGGATAAAAACTGTGGCACAAGGGGCATTTCATTCTTGGGATTATGTATATCATAGAATCATAGAATGGCTTGGGTTGGACAGGACCTTTAAAGATCATCTCGTTCCAATGCCTTAGACCAGGTTGCTCAAAGCCCCGTCGAACCTGGCCTTGAACACTCCCAGGGATGAGGCGTCCACAACTTCTCTGGGGAACCTGTTCCAGTGTCCAACCACTCCCATTGTACAAGTTATATATATATTATTATATAGCGCATGCTTATAAGTATTTTAATGATGGCTGTTTGTGACTAAGTGCCATATGTTGTAACCTAGTGTGAGAGACATTGTAGTAGAACCTTTTTAATGTGTGGATCAAGTTTGTTGGTATCTAAGGCCTCACAGAGTTTGTTTTTTCAAAAGTACGGACAGCAGAAGGACCCAAACTCAGCTCTGATTCAGTTCAATGATGTGCTTGCCAGCTGAGGGCAGGTAGGTCACACTTTGCTTGCCTCTGCAGAATTCCAGTGGGAATTTCATTTTTTGATCAGGGCATCTGGTTGTTGGGCATGAAAATCTCCCTGGATGTCTTCTCCTCACTTTTATTGAGCAGCTTTTCTCTGTTCTGGTAGATGCCCTACAAGTCTGTCCTATGAATGGGACAACAGGTGATGCTACGCAGGGTATCTCACTGTTGTGCTCTGTTCTCAGTGTAGCTGTGTGCAAGTTGAAGCCAGTGTTTGCCTGCTGTTTTGTCTACATTAGTAACTTTTAGCAAGATTTTGAAGCATGTGAAGAAATTTGGATATAATTGTTTTTCTTATTTTAGAGCTCCAGTAGAAGTGAGAGGCAGACAGCAGCTTGGTTTGTCATTGTTTGCTGCAGTCTATTTACTTTTTAAGGCTGGGGGGAGGTGCTCATTTATATTATGCCTTTCATATGTGTTTCTTATTTTTACAACGGGAAACTTTCATTGAAATTCGAGTTCTGTGGTGCCGTTAGCTTGATCATTACAGTATCATTTCAATATGTTTTGCCTCAGTGCAAGCTTTCACAAATATGTTCCATTCTCCCACCACCAAGAAAAACGGTCTAGGTAGTTTGTTTCTCTGTGTGTGTGGTACAACAGCCTTTACCTCAGAGGAACTTTTCTTCTGCCTCAAAACCAAAACTTTTCCCTTGGTAGATGAGATTTTTTTGCCCCCTTTGTCTGAAGCAAGGTCATATATTGCAACGTAAGAATGAAACAAAAGTGTAGTGCTTTCTGGATGTTATACAAAATACATTGCCAGTTTCCAACTTTGCACAAGGCCTTTTTTTGCATGCCATAGTTCTTTTTTTCATTAAAAAAGAGTGTCTCCAGACAATGATATTATTTTGAACTTTAGACGTATATTTGACTTATGTGCTATGTTACACCCTAATGTGAAGTGGTTGATAACACTTTTATGTGTCGGTTTGAGAACAGTAAGTTTTTTGTGTACTGGGGAAAGTGATTCCTGCTTTCATTTTACAAGTCTTACACAATGTAACATATACAATTTTATCGACAGATCTTGAATTGTTCTGCTTTGCATTAAGCCAGTTTATCTGCTGCAGTCTGAGTCTGATTTGCTCATCCTCAGTCATATGATTGTCATCTCTGAGTACTTCATGTGATCAGATTCAGTGCTTCTTGGGTTACACACTGAAAATGATATGTTCCTGCAAAATTAGGCTCTATCATAGGCATTGTTGTAATGAAGATGAGAAGAATTGTCTCCTCTCCTATTTGTGTTAGTGTTCTGTCTTAAACATAAACCAAAAAGGTTTTTTTGCATAAATATTAACTTTTAAGTGAATTGTTACCTGGAAATGTGTAGGAAAATTTGAGTCACTCATCGGATTTTTCATTAAAAAGCAGGTTGTAGTGCGGTATTAACTCCTGAACTGAGAAGGAATGTGTTATAGGGAGCCTTTCCTTCATGCTTGCATTATCACTGCTCACACCCTTATGAGCCACCACTGGATGCTCCTTCCAGCAAGTCCAGGTTTCTCTTAACATTTGCTGATGATGTGGTTCAGATGTGTTATTCAGTCAAAAGCAAACATCTCACCATCTCTGAACAACACCTTTTCAGGCCCCCGTACCATTAGCACAGTATTTTTGTTTTAATTAGAATGAGTGATATGCTGCTAGTAAGCACACATATCATGTTTCTTTCTGTAGACTTGAGGCTTTTATGGTTTGGCTTTTAAATTTACTCTGTTTACAATCAATAAAGTGTGCTACGGGCTCAATGAGACCAAAATTAACTTAACACAATTAGCTATAATTCAAACTTTCTGCAAAGCTGGTCCTTTATTCACTGTTTGCACTGAGTCACTAGAGAGTGACTACATGGTAGGGCAGAATCAGATCAGACTACTTAAACATAACTGGTAATTTTTTGCCTTCTTCCAAATGTTTTGTGCTTATCCCATCACTTGAGAAATAAAAGAAAAAAGAGAAAAAAAAGAAAAAAAAAGAAAAAAAAAGAAATCTCTTCTCAGTCTGTGCTCTGTAAGGACATGTACTTGGGGGGCCTAATCTGAGCCCTCTGGCTGCAGTCTTGGTGTGGTTGGGAGTCATACCTGTGCCTCCTTCTTGGAAGCTTGGGGACCAGCTCCAATCTGTGGAGAGGTGTGGCAGAGCACAAAGCAAATTTCCAGACATGTTGGCTTTGGTGGTTTCTGTGGACACTCTCCCTGCCCTGGATGGAGAGTTGGGCTGCCAAGCAGGGTGTCACCAAGGCTTGTGCCTCCGCCTTGGCATGGGGGACGTGCCCCAGCATCTCAGGAATGGGTGAGGAGCAAGGGCAATGGTTTAACCTGATTGGAATCTGAACAAGCACCTGTGCTGTTCGTGTGTATTAAAAAAGCTTCAGAAATTGACTTCCCTCTTTCTTTAACTAAATGTTTTCGTTGCCTTGGCCAGCACTGACAAACCGCGCTGAGAATTGAGTGATAAAGTAAACAGCGTGAGTGATGTTTATTGCTATTCTCAAATAATGATAGCAATTTTTTAAATGATTTTTCACCTAAATGGTGTTTCTCTAAAATCATGTAGGAGTTCAGGCTGATATTAAGACCGAAATTGATGCCAGGGGAGTTGTGATTTGAAACAGAGATCATATATTTTATTTCTAAACCCACATTTTTTTCTGGAACTCAGCAAGTATGCAGAAGACTGTCATTGTTAACATTCACCCACACTCAGTTTTGTAGATGCATAACAAGTCTTTCTTAACTAATGACTTTACAATTGAAAGGAAATATGTAAATAAGGCAGAACCACAATAAACATTGCAGAAAAAGGATAATTAAACTGCAGTTGTCCATGTGTCTTTTTCTAAAAAACTCTTCGATTTTATAAACAGAAAGTGAAGTTAACTAATCGGTTAAAGGATCATACTTCCTTCTGGTATTTTTGGTCCCTTTATCCAGAATTTTTTAATGCCCTTATTTCAGAGTTTCAGCTGACAGAAATTGAGAAAATATGCATGGATAGAGTGTTTCGGATGCTAAATTAAATGGTGACATGTTAGAAAGCAGTGTATATATTTCCAGCCTGGAGCTCCCGGAGTTATTGTACAAAATTCCACATTAATATCTTACTCAGTTTCTGTGATTATATCCTTTATATCAGTGAATGTCATGGCTGCCAGGTAAAATAAAACCATCCTATGTGTCCTCTTAGAATTATGCCAAACCTAATAACGTGTGAGACTTGGTCCGCGTTTCTCCGGAGCCGGCGATGCCAGCCCGTCCTCGCAGACTAATGTGTAATCAATACATCTTTCACCAGCGACCAGAGCCCTAGTCAGGCGTGCAGAGACGCCAGTCAATAAATCATAGCCCGAGGCCCCCGGGTCGCACAGCTTCGCCTCGGACCTGGCCGTGGCTCTTCGGGCTGCCTGGCAGCCGCGGGTCGGCACGAGGTCAAGTTTATGCCCAGCGGGGTATTGGCCTCTCAGATGCTGTTTTGCTGTTTCTGACACTGACCATTAATTCTCCTCTGTCGCCAGGTTTAACCCTTCCCTGCCGGCCCCTGCACAGCCTCAGCTGAGGACTGGGCTGAGATGCCTTCTCCCAGACCAACCCTTGCAGAACTCCTTTACTAACATTAGTGCTCCTCTGCCAGATTTTAGCTTTTTCTCAGTCAAGAGAAAACAGGAGGCAGCTCTTGTGGCTTGGCAGAAAGTCAGGAGGGGCTGCAAATGCTTGTGAAAGTCAGGTTGGGGATGTCTAGTCTGACAGCCAAAATGGCCCAAGTCAATGAGCTCACCCCACAGGGTGTGAGGAGTGATGTTTGCCTACAACTATAACATGCCTTTATAGATACAGGCTTGGAAAATGAAGAGCAATATCAAAGTTACTTGAGGATAACTCAATTTTTTGGTCTTACTCTCCAACAACTTAAATAAATATATGACTTTGGTATGTGAAGAATTCACCTAAAACTCACAGTGAAATAAATATAACATCATGAAGCATCCTTGCACTACCCTTATCATCCTCAAGTGAGCAGGAAGTACTTATCAAATCACTTGGAAGGGTTGCTCTCATAAGATTTGTAAAATTTTAAACCTCATTTGTGGGCCATAAAGTTCCGTACAAGCTCAGATATGCAATATATATTTGACCTGCTGAGTACATTGCCACAGGAGGTAGCCAAGTAAAATAATTTGACTTGAGTAAAAAGGGGTAGATACTTTTATGATCACTAATAACATTTTTATAGCTATGAAAGCCAAGATAATAAGGATAATCAAATCATACATTTCAGGACATAAGCTGATTATAATACTAGCAATGGTCAGGAATGAATTTTACCTTTTGTCATACAAAAAAAGAGAAAAGTGCACACTGACTAAAAGTATATTTTAAAACAACTTAATCATCTTAGAGTTGGGGACTGACGGCTGTAGCACAATAGACTGGGCAGGGCTGGAGCCTACTCCGGTATGATAAAACCTTTGATTAGCTTCTACATTCTGGTATCTAAAAAACACCCTTATGGCTTAGACTTGTCAATTGTCATCTCTCTGCCTTCCCTCTGTACTGTTCCAGTAATACCAGGCCTGACACCTCATTGACTCATATTCTCTTTGAGTGTCTCTGTGCCTTATAACTCCTATTCTTACAACATTAAACTTTTTTTTTGTCGTTAATTAAGATTTTGCTCTTTCATCGTTTAAAGCTAAGCTGTTTCTTTTCTAAAATCTAAAAAGGGCCACGTTCCATACTTTCCGGTGCGCAGTTCCCTCCACTTTGCATACTCTGCACATAATCTGCAGTAGATGGGAGTACTCTGAGAGCCTCACCTGGGCCCCACAGGACCCAGACAGGAGATGGGCCTTCACAGTATCTGGCCATTCAGGTGACATGTCCTCCTTCTGCCTTGGGAACCGACTGACCTCTCCAAGGAGCAGCACGGTTTTGCAGTGCCCCTTACTCAGCCCGTTACCGGGAATAACAATTTGGCACTGCATGAATGCAAACTAACATGTATGGTTATGGAAAGTATTAACCTGCAGCACCATCTTTCAACAAGAATAATAATGTTCTTTTTCTGAGTGTGCAAGTCTTGAAAGAAATATTTGCACTGTTAATTTGTATATGCAAATATCTTTTGAGAGAGATGCTGCTGCTAGCAGTCAGAGTGTTTGTTCTTTTTCCTATTATTTCTGTCCGGAAGCTATTTGCTGAAAAAGCTTTTAGGAAACTGTATGTGGATAGACTGAGGTTTCAGGAAGACTGTGTCTTTCTGCAGGTTCTAGAACAGATGTGCCTGTATAAGGTGAGTTGCACTTAAAGTGTTACTTTAGCAGTGAAAAGTTAGGTGTCTTCCGGACTCCCTCCCATGTCAGTGGAGAGCTTGTGCCAGCTGCAAACAATGCTTCATTCAAATAATCTCTACAGACACCACCTTAAAGTAGGACAAACTGCCCTTTTCACCAGCTACAGAGAAGCCTGGGCAGCCGGTTCATATCAAACTCTAGCACTGCAGAATTAAAGTTAGATGAGAGAAATCACAGTATCAGCGTATACACTCCTTTTCTAGAGTCTTGTTTCTTATCTGTACTTTAAGCAATCAGAACTACTTTATAAATAAAAGGTAGTTATAGAGACTGCAAGAAGAAGGTATTGCCTAGAAGCTACCCTCACACCGAAGATAGGCTGTCATAAAAAAAATCCCACAAACAAAACCCACCTAACAAGAATCTGCATTAAAACTAAATCAGACTGAGACATTCAAAGAATGACAGAAAGGCTGTTGATGAGATAGAAGTTTCATCAACAGGATTGGAGTTGGCTGGCCTGACACCTTAAGATGAATGAGAGTGTCATGTCATCTGCATCTTTCCAGTGCATTTGAATTTATTTGTGGGAAGCAAATATTAAGTTACAGAGGACAGACTATTTTTTCCTGTGGGTCCTAATTGTAGGTTGAGAACAATTTGTCCCCACTCTGTCTTCCCTCTATTCACCTCCCTCCTCAAGAAAATCATTAGAAAAGTAGAGATGAAGTTAAATCAAATCTTGAAAATATTTGGTGTATGTATGTCCAACTGAACAACACCCACTGTTATATTGAACTAATTTCTTAGCCTCAGATGGTATAGCCGAAGCAGTGTTTATAAAAAGCAGAAGTATGAATCTGTACGTTGGGTATCTGCAGGCAGGATTATCCACAGCAATGGCTTTTTTCAGGCAATGGAGAAGAGCTGTATGTAAATGTATTTAGGAAAGAAAGTATGGCCTTTGATCCTTACTGAAAAAGAGTCTCTTGAGGGATGGATATTTCTACAGTGATTCCATAATAACAATGAGAGCGACTGAGAATACAGAGGAACAGAAATAGCAGGTCCCATTTGTCTTCGGTGCCCTGATATCACACCTAAAACCCATTGCTTGAAATAAACTAAGTTGCTCAATGGCAACTGGACACATCTGGTAGTACAATTTGCTTATCATGTTTAGGTACTTGAAATACTACTATATCATGCCTGGGTTTCCAGTTTCCGTGTATATTTCTTGACACTTATAAAATCTAGCTCTGTCAAACCAGAGCACTTTAGAACAATATACAACCATTGCTTCTTTTTTTTTTCCCTGTTAAAACAAGCCTCATGATAATAAATGTTGTATTAGAACTCAGAAATTACTAAGATTTCTATAATATAGAAAGTTCTGATGTTTTAATATGAATTTATGTTAGTATGCTTGCACAGATGCTAACGAATTAATCTGAAGTGTTGTGTGAAATTTGTTGGTGGGTTTGAGACAGTGGATTAAAATTAGAAGGAAAATTGGTACAAGGAGAAAAGAAGCATGAAAGAAAAAAACTGCAGTGGGGGAAATCAGGATAGGAACAAAGGCAGCATGCTTATCTTGGACTTGGGTTCACTGCTGAGGAAGCGGGAGAAGTTCTAGAGAGAAGGTGCATACAAGAAGCTCCTAAAGCTATGTTAGAAGTCTGCTTGCCTGTAGGGCTAAGATAAAATAGGGTACAAAGGCTTGCATGGAAATTGCTTTTTTTTATTTTTCTTTTTTTTTCTCCTCCCCAAAGGAAGATGGGGACACAGAAACATGTATGCCTAGAAGGTCTGGAACTAATGTGGAGAGGACACCTGGCATAGCAGGGGCTAAGATAAAGAAGGGCCATAGGAACTGGAAAAGAGAGAGACAGAGAAATATTGTAGTCAAGCACAGCTAGAAGTTAAGTTGGAATACATGGTAGAGACAGCTGTTTGAAAGTATGACCTGATAAACAACTATAATGTGGGGGTGCTAAAATGGATATGAAATTTGTTTGTGATGACATTAGAGGTTGGAATAAACCTAGCGAACACCGAAGTTGCTAGTGTGATTTTGAGGGAATAAATTAATGGAATATATCTTGAAGGAAGGACACTTTTTCATCAGCACAGAGAGGTTAGAAGTGGCAGACCATTTCAATACCAGGTGTCCTTGATTGCTCAAGATAGCTTTGTCAAAACCATCACACAGCAAAGTCAGCTGATAACCCAGAAGTGGGAGGTAGAACGTTAATGCAGAACAGTCAAATTCCAGTGGAAGGGAGAGGTATTAACAGCAAAGGTAAGTAAAAAACATAAGTAGTATATGAAATACATTTGATTTTAGTTGTCTCCTACAGAAAAATGAGTGTTTAATCTGTTTATTGGAACATGGAAATGACTTGTGGAACAAATTTTAAGGTTAAAAAACTAGGCTGGATGCAGTCTATTAATGTATTGTTAATCAGTCATCATAGAGCACTCATATGAATAAGGACTGTAAGAAGATACTTTCATAACAGCTGATATAATAAAGATATACCTCAATATTTCTGAGTTCAAAGCACAATAGATTCTAGTTGATCTGGGAGGCATATAGGCTGCAGTTTTGTGTGCTGCAAATTGAGAAGTCACTTCAGACAGAAGACAGTTTGTATTCTAAAAAATTAACAGGGAAAAAGTTGTATATCCAGGCATAGTCAGAAGTAACTCCATGATGGAAGAACTCAGGAGAAGTAATACTATAGCAGTACTACCAGCAACCTTAATTAGGGAAGGTTACTGCTTTTCCATAATCCATTCAAATATATCTCCGCAAAGTAGAGAAGGTTGGCAGAGAATTGCCTCTACACCTAATCCTTTTTAGTCCTAATTCTTATTCATTCACACTCCTGGATGAGTAATGTGTTGGTAATCTCTCTTTCTCAACTTTGCAAATAAACAAACAAAACCTACAACCCCTAAATTTCTAAAACAAAACCCCACAAAGTAAAGCAGAAAAGAACCCACGGTGGGAATATTAATGGCATATTGGGGGAAAAAAAAAAAAAAAAAAAGATGGAAATTTGTACATTAGCTACATCCCCCCTGAAATATGGAGTTACCTGAATTTGAATTTGCAGAACAGCCACATTTCTTGCAGTCACCAAAGAGCAGTGAGTTATAAACTCTGCTGCTCCTGAACCCTTCAACTATATGAGATGGCTAGGTGTAAGTGGCTTTTATAACCTTCCATAAGGTTTTTTAGTATGCTGTGATCTTTAAAAAGGCACCGGGTAGATACAATGTAGTGAGTTAAATGAAAATAGAAAGCATTAACAATGGATTTCATCTTAGTATTTAATTAGCTAGAGGCCATCTAGGAATAGACTAAATATCAGCACAGGGTTCTTGATTACAATCTTAAAACAGATGGGCATTTTTATCTTGAAAGGATGACCAGCTTATCTGTAGTTTTCCAGCTATCATGACTGATCTATATCTTCTTTATCCAGGCTAATCAAGTGCAGAAAGTTTATTAAGATAATAGCACTGAAAGTTATCACCAGTTAGGCTCTCTAATCTTGATACAGTTTTGCTGTGTACTGTGTTTCCAGAGGTCTGTCAGCCAACAAAGGCTAAAGTTTGAGAGGTATCATTTACAGGCCTACAATGATTTTTTTGCTCAACAACAAGCAACTTAAAACCCAGTTTAAATTGATGGCAAAAGGTTATTGTCATGACAACTTCAACAGGTTAAACACAGGCTCTGAAAACAGGGGAAAAAGGGGAAATCTTCCCACAGGACAAGTAGGTTTGCTGTGTCTCCCACTGACTTTAGTTTCCTGGCACTGCCCGCTAAACTGCCTTCCACAAATGTGGAAGAAGAGATTCAGCTGGTAAAATCAGAGCAGTCACAGTGTTGGAATCTATGCCAAATGGTGTAGATGAAATGATCCACAAAGCCAGTGGATGTACACCTAGGAGAGCTGACTGTCCAGAATGCAAAATTAGCATTTGATTTTTTAATGCGTTTACATTCTAAACACTGTCAAAATAGTCCTTTTGTTTTTTAAGAAATTGAGTTTTAAGATTAAAAAATATTCCCCAAGAGATTTTAAATTTGGATTTATTTTTAAACTCCATGACTGACTGCATTTTTGCATAATCAAGAAGAGTCAGTTGATTTTGGACAGATTTTGCATCAATACAGCACTATGTCACTGATCAGGTTACCGCATGACACTTCAAGTGGAGAGACAGTTCTCAACAAACAGAGGTGCAGTGTTTTAATAATGTGAAGAAGATTTTGTGTTCTAAATCTTATTTAAATCCTCCCCTCCCCGAAAAAAAAAAATCAAATGCATGCATTGCTGCTTGAATATTAGAACCCCATCTTGCTTTTGGAGGTCCTGGCAGTATATTGCCTGAAAAGATGTCTTGATATCTGTATGATCATCCATATGTGTGTAGAAGGAAGCACAGTCTATATTAGTTGTTGTTTCTTGCCTGGGCTTGACAAGTCAGAAATTCTTGAGCAGATGGACTACATGGCTTTTGACTGAAAGATCAATGCTTAAATAAAATCTGTGTGCTGATTACACATCTCCACAACCAATGAGTCACTGAAGGTCCGTAACAAGCTAAATATTGATGACCGGAAAACAAATGTGTACAATTGCACTTCACTGTTTTTTCTCTTCCTAATTTCACCCAGGCTTAATAAATATGAGGTTGTTACTGCCAGTTATACTACATGTAACCAGTTGTTGTGCTGTAAAGTGCTACCATTTGCTGTTATTGATCTCACCTATCTTTTAAATTATTGAAGTGACCTGAGGCTTGATTTGGTCAGCCATGCAGGTCATTCTTCCACCATAATGATGTGAAATGTTATTGTCAGGGTGAGGGAATCAGAATGTCCATAGTTTAATGCTCTTTTACATGCCAATTATTCCCCAGACTATAGAACAGCTGCAGTCAATTAAATATCAAATCTGGAGGTCATTTGTCTTTTTCTTGACCTCTCTGACTGAAGCCTAACAACAGAAATCTTTGATAAACTTGCCTTTCCTATGAAAGAAGTTGTTTACTAAAATTTACATGTGATGTCTGAAAACCCAGGTAATTTTTTGCCACAAATAAATTTGGGAACAGAGCAAAAAATGTAGTCATGTTGTTGGAGACCAATTTAAATTTAAAAAGGGACTTGAGCAGAAATACTCATCTGGGTCAGAGAGATTCTTGGTTTTGGCATAAGCTTGTTTTACAAGTAAATGGATCAGTTTTTTGAAAAAAGTGGTCACAGACAGTAAAATTTTAGTATTGATCAGAGTATGACCAGTGATGACATGGTGGTGTCAATGGTGAAATGAAGGTTAATGTACCAGCCATCTAATGTGTTGGTGCCATGGATGAAAATATCTCTGTATATAAATTAAACACCTTTCAGGAATCTCCTGCCTCTTGCACTATGAAGAATGCTCTAAGCACTGTGTACTATAATCAAAGGTTAAACTTTATGAATAGGCTTTTCAAGGAATTTTCAAGATCCTCAAACAGCTGTCATTATCTTATAACTTAATGTCCTACTAATATTTGATAATTGTAGCTCTTTAATTTTACTGCTAAGATATTAAAGAAGTTGTCTCATATTTCTTGCTCCACCTCTTCCTAGATCTCCTAGGAAGCAGCTTCAGCCTACGATTTGCTGTGGTCCAATGTATTTTTAGAGAAATATCTGTCCATTTGGGTTTTGTTCATATGTATCTCTCAAATACCTCTCCCCCTATATTGATGTTTTATATAAGTGGGTTTTATTTTAAAAAACTGTACGATAGGAAGGGGCAAAGAGATGTTTAGAGAAGAGGTTTTCATTTGTGTCATTGCAGGGCTGTTGACCTTTCCATCAGCATATCCAAACCCTGCTCTTTAGGAAGGCAGTAAAGCCTAGTGAACAGAATCCTCATGTGAGCCAACCACCCTTTCTCAGTTTCTGATGTTTGTACCAGCTAGTGTAGCTCTTAATTCCTGTAAAAAGTTATGGAGGCCTTAGAGACCATTTGGAAACTGAACCACATGTTCGGTGCAGAATTTTGGTAACTGCTTAAACATTATTTTTTCAGTGGATGTGTCTTGGCTGGCAGCAAATTTCTGGCTAGTTCACTTTATTGGCATTAGTCTTCAGAGCCCTAGTGGTCTAGGATTTGCCTATTTGAGAGATTTTCTCTCTTCAGCTGACGGAACAGTGGGCAACAAATCACTCTGGGTGTGATCCAAAGCCCAGTAAAGTCAATGGAGACATTTGTGGAAGGGAGGTTAGCAGTACAATCTTTAGTAATGATTTCTCCAGAGCTCTCTCTTACAGTTGGTTTACCATTGATCTGATTTTTTAACCTTTGTAGCAAGCTGAAAAACCCACTTCACTATTTCCACTCTACTGAGAAAGGCTGAGCTGAGAGCTGGAACGATTTTTTGTTTGTTTTCTTGACATTAGGCTGGTGAGTATTTACCTATCTTCAGAGGGACTTTTTTTTTAAATTTAAATTTTGGGAGGAATGCAGCATAAGATAGTAGGTTATTGAGGGTTTTGTGAATATAAACGAATAACTGAAATTATACTTATAAATGGCTATAGCAATCCTCTCTCCCACCTCTCCTGAGATATTTCTTTCTTTGTACTTTCTACTGCAAGAATAACTACTTGAAATAAATGCGCTTTGTAATATTGCACTGGGGCGCTATGGATTTTTTAAAAGTACCTTTTTTTGCGGTATGTTAAAAAAATCTTGGCTGATTACAACTTGTTAGCTTTGCTGCTGCTCCAGTTCCGTTTAGGAAAAAAAAATATGGCTTTATATTCCCTCCCACTGATTTTCAACTAAAACAGAACTTAGTTGCCTGCTGATCCTGCTGGCTTTTTTAAATGAAAAACTTATTCTTCTTAAACTACTGGAAAATTATGTTTAAAAATCAGCATAATTTCATTGCCTTTTATTTCTGTCTGTCATGAAAACTGCTAGGCTGCTTTCTGGAACAACCCAATGTAATTTAATGCACAAATTTAGTTATAGTTATGAATATACTGACTGAAAAATATTTTAATGATCCAGAGATATTAGTCACTCTACAGTAAAATTGGCTGTGTGCATACATTGGAAAAAAATAATCTCTGTCTATAGGTACCTCTGTCTTCATAACAGATAATTGTACAAGATTGAGAGTTGGCAGGTTCAGTAAGGAGTGACTTTGCCTAACCAGTGTACCAGATGTGGTTCAGCCACTTAAATTGAAGAGGACATAGAAATTAATGCAAAATTATGACATCACATGCCTGCTATTTTTTTAAAAATGGTAAGGACAGTCAGGAGAACAGGAAATAAAACACTTCACTTGACGATTGACAGAAAATTACAATAATTCTGATTATAGGACCACCTGGTGGTTTTACATAATTTCCCATGTGTCTTCAACAGGGAGGATGTACATTGGAAGAACCAAAAATTGGTGACAAGTTCTAATCTTTCAGAGGTCAAAACTCTGAACAGTATACTGTTCTGATACTCTTGTTTATGAAAATTTTGGGGTCTTCTATAAAACTAACTTTTTTGGGGTGAATTTACTAACATTCCATTTCCATTGATTCCTCCTGGAGTGATTTACTTTTCAGTTCTAATACTTTGTAGCAAATAATTGTCCATAAAAATGGAGATGTAGGTGGTAATGGTACCACATATACAACTTGGTAACCTCAAGGTACCTTCTAGCAAGTGGTTCAGTGTGCAAGAGAAGACATGGGTTGCAAGAAAAGAATAACTGCGAAGACTTCGCATAAGCCAGAGAATTTCACTGGAAGGATCATTCTTCATCAAACCCTTATATTTTGACTAAGTAGGAGGCAGAGGAAACTAATTACAGTGATGGAAGAAGTTCATGTGATGGAAAATCTGCTCCATCTCCCAGTTTCCAATAGTTAGTTACTTTCACTGTACAAACCATGTGCCTGTCTGTGGCTGAAAAGATCATAAATATTTGAAGTGTACAGCTTGCATATTTTAAATTCAGCCAACTGACCGTCAAATGATCCTTAGTGGAAAGTTCAAAGAAAATTAGTACTCTATATTGCAGGTTTCCATTTCTATGAGAAACCTTTTGGCATCTCTACTTTCCCTCCCTGTCTATACTATTATTACACGGAAGGTATCACACAGTTCTAGTTTGGCACTGTTTAGTCAGTGTCTGAATAAAAATTAGCTGGGGAAGCAAACACTAGACATATTTTTCTGTCTTTGAGTGGTATGATTTTGTCACTAGTCTGGCCTAGCATCTGTGACCAACATTGCAGGAGTTTGTCACATACTTAAAAATGAAAGAAAAGTACTTCTATCCCATTCCTTTTTCATTGTGAAGGAATTCAGCTTACCTTGTGTCGCTAGGTTTCTAAAAAAATTTTGTTTGCTGCTGGGTCTTTCAGAACCTGATAATTGTTACTGCAGTGACTGTCATATTAACAAGTCTTCATATCATTTGGAGTAAAGTGACTACCTGTCCTGGTTGCATCTGGGATAGAGTTAATTTTCTTCCTAGTATCTACTAGGAAGCGTAGTTGTGCTTCGGATTTAGTATGAGAATAATATTGATAAAACATATTTTTTCAGTTATTTCTATGTAAGTCAATGACTTTTTTCAGCTTCCCATAGAGGGGGCATAGAAGGATAAGCTGGCCAAAGGAATATTCCATACCACAGGTGTCATGCTCAGTATATAAGGAGGGGTTGGCCAGAGGGCAGGAACCTGTAAGTGCTGCTCAGGACGGGCTGGGCCACTGATCATTGGGTGATGAGAGCAACTTATGTTGCATCACTGTATTTTGTATATTCTTTTACCATTCCTATTATTATTTTTCCCTCTTCCACTACGGTTCTATTAAACTGTCTTTATCTCAGTCTATGAGGGTTTTTCCCCAGCCCCTTTTCTCCTTCTTCTCCTGACACTACTGGTGGGTGTGGGGAGTGAGTGAGTGGCTGCAGGGTCCTGGTTGCTGGTTGGGGTTAAACTGTGATGCTGCCATAATAAATCAGAGTAGTGACCCAGCAATCCTAGTGTCCTCTCTTTAACATTGTCTGGGACAGGATGCTTCAGAAAAAAGAATAAATAGTATTCTTAACTAAGCTCCATCTGTTGGCTTATTTGCACAGTCATTTTCTACTAGTAACATGATATTCATACTTAGAGTGGTGGGAAGTCTCTCCCACCAACCTAGACTTGATCTGTTTCTTCAGCAGTAGCCTCTGAGCATTTCAAGGAAGTAGACAGAGTCTTATAAAGTTCACCCTGCTGCTGCCTGTATTCCTCAGAGACTGTTTCTCACTCATTACTGCAAGTGGGCGAGTGCCTTTTTCAAGCCCTGTAAAATTGGAAAATCTAACAGATGGTAGATATGGCCTGTATGCCTGAAGTCCCTTCATATCACTCTGTCATGTTTCCAAAACTACTTTCCAATGTGCTTTCCCTTGGAAGTCATTGGAATATTCCTTTTGGATTGGATTATTACATTTCCCTTTCCCCCCACCTTTTTTTTTTATCCCAGCTGTTATTCAGAAAAATTAAGAGGCTTTTGTCATCATGTAAACATGTAATTATAGTAGATCTTGAAGGAAGAATAACTGGTCACGCTAAGACTCGCACCTCTGGCAACATACTTCAGGGAACTTTAAATCACTTTTGTCCAGTGGGATACAGGTTTATGTCAAACCTGCTTCTCATGGGCTATCATCACATAGTTTAGCTTGTTTTTTCTGGTCATATTATGTGGTTTATTGTCATCAATCTAGACCACTGGCTAGTCTAACTTAATCACTACAAACACAATTGTTACCTACTGGTGATAACCATACAGGTTTCTTCTGCAAGCTTGGGTCAAAAAATTAATCTCGGGACATTTGGCACATATGGTATAAAAAAAGAGTTACAGAAAAGAGACTTGCACCTGTTTGCACGAGCTCGAACCTCCCAATGGTGTGAGCACTCTGTCACCTCTTTCTTATGCTGCTGGTTGCTGTACAATAGAGACATTAAACCTAAGGAGGGATTACGATGCAGAAGTCAGCTCCCCTCTACTCTTAGCATGCTCTTTATTTGCTGGGTCACTTCCATCAGTGCTCACCCAAGCTTTAGGTTGTTCTCAGTAAGATGAATTTTCTACTTGTCATACAGAGCCACAAATAGTCCCATTTTTACAATCGAATACCACAAAGATGCTTAATCAAAATAAAAATTTAAATTTTTAGCATATTGCTTTCTCTAATTACAAAGAATAAAGTTATCTTGCTCATGGCTAGTAGGTCATAAAAAAATTATGCTAGTGAAATCTATATGCTTTCCTGCCAATTGTACAGATCCACAATGGTCCACAGAGTAATAAATGTAACATTCAGAATTTTAAAACTGATGTGGATAGATAATACAGGACAAGAGGGAAGTTCAGGTGTTGAATTTTAGCCCAGATTCTGTAAGGAGTGGCAGCACTAACTAAACTGCAACATCAGGCCACCTTCCATTATAGGTGTCTGTTGAACTCAATGTCAAAATTACTATTAACTTCAAAGGGGACAAAGGAGATAGAATTGGGTCCAGCAGTGCTTGCAGTGTATGCTCACTGCTTGCAAATAGGCTGAAAATGTCAAGACTGGGACTTCAAGGACAATACTGGAAGTGATGGTTAGTGAACTCTGCCTGTACTCCAAAAATAACCCAAGGTTGCTTTGAGAAGGTGTGCCCAGTACAACTGAGCCTTTGAGCTGGGCATCTAGATTTAAAGTAGCAGAAAAAATGAGGTGTAAATTTTCTTCTGATGCAAAGCTGTAATTTGTCTTGTGAGAAGTTTTCCATTATCTTTTTCACATATGATGAGGTCTTTCAAAACCAATGTGTGAGTGCACATGGCACATGTATGTTTTTGTGGGCACATACAGGTTTTGAAAGGCCACATCACAGACAACATCCTCCCCCCCTCCTCGTGGATCAAAGAGTATCAATGGATTCAAATGAGTAATCAATGGATTACTCAAATGCAGCTGAGTTCCAGAGCTTGCAACACAGCTAGCAAATAGTGCTTGCTAGCAACCAAATGCAAAATGAAATGATCAGAATTAAATTTTTTAGAAAATAAATTAACCAAATAATTTTAATAATGCATTGAAGCAGAGGTTACAGTCTATTTTTAATGACCATTTTCCATTTTAAGTTGATAATCAATTAATTACAGTAGCTGAACTTCTGTCACTGTACAACATCAGATACAAAGGTATTTCAGTTAGCATTTGAGACACCATGTAGGATGCTGTCCTTCTGGACTGTGTGTGTTGGGACTATTGATGGGAAAACTGATTTACATTACATGAGAAGAGTCTTTTTCTCTTCAGCCAACTTCTGAAGTTGAAGGATCTATATATGGTCAGCTTCAAAAACTTTTATAGGGAATGTTTATTTTCCTTTCTGTCAACTTAATATTCTTGAAACAGATATCAATATTACCACCACAATGGGTCAAGAATTTTTATGACTATTTCTACTGAAAACCATAGACTAGTCATACTAAGAAATATTTCTTGAAAAGGGTAATTTTTGCGAATGTCCTAATTAAAAAGAAGACACTTTTGTTCTTTTTTTTTTCAGCTGACGACATTTATTTACATTTGAAATCACCTTGCAGCTTCCAAGAAACACTTTGTAACAAAGAAATGCAAAACAATTTCAGCAAATCCCAGATTTCTCACTCATGTTTACCATTCCTCTAATTTTCTATCAGGTCACAAACATTTTCAAAATTTCGACTTGTTTTGATACAGGAGGGGAAAAAATCAGATGAAAAACTCACATGGGTTAAGAAAGATGCTTCACTGTCTTGTTCTACACCTAATTTGTCTCTTCAGCATTCAAGGGCTTTTCCTGTGCTGTAGAATAGGATATTAGCAGTTGAATACCAGTTTCACTTCCCAGGAGTGTGGGTGCTCGAGTTCTGTTACGGAGTAAACATTTTTGGTCTCAATGATGGATTTCTGCAAATTCACCTCTTTCCTTGCAAGACAGTATTTTCTTACAGCTTCTTAGGACTGTATTCTTTCTAGCAAGATGGTTGGATGGCTTACGTTGCAGCTATCAAGCCTGCGTATGTGTACTAGAAAAGTACATTATCTTTGCTTCAGGGATCACCACTGCCTGCCTTTATTTATACTCCACTACTGTAGCCTCCAGCCCTGTCATTCCAATAGTATTCTTGAAGAGAGCTTGATCCAAAGCACATTACAGAATTGCAAACTCTCTTAAGAGTTTTGTGGCAGTATGGCAAAAATGGTTATAACTTTTGAAATGCTGTGGAAATGTTTGCTGGAAGCCAATGAATTTTCTTGCAAAAATGTCACAAACGAGTGGAAGTGAGTAGAAAATCTGGAAAAACATTCAGATTTTCACAAAGACAAAAAAATAATCTGAAAACAAACAAACAAAAAGAAAATTAAACAACCAACCCCCCTAACCTGTTGGGTTTTGCCCAGCTTTAATCAATTCTTTATGACATCCTCGTTAGTCCAGACTTCAAGGTCAGCGTATTGAGCTTCTATCTGGAGAGGAGTTTTGAAAGGAAATGCTATTATACGCAGAGCCTGTACAGATCAAATATGCATGTGTTAGTTTTACAGACTGGTGTCAGTGTTGCATTTATTTATTTGGGACAGTGGTGATGATGTGTAAGCCATTTTGCTCCAAGAGAACAATGCACTGGGATATTTTTTAAGCATTAAATTCTGGTTTACTCAGGGCCTTCTCCACCCACTTTAGATGAGGGAGGAAAAAATCTTGGCAAGCGGATGCTCTGAGGGGGCACATGGAGGCGTGTGTAATCATCTTGCCAGTTTAATTAACAGTGCTTTTGACTGATATGTGTTAATGAGGATAATGTACAGTATGGAGGGAAAGAACCCTGTGTGCTATATTAAAGGGACAGGCGCTGGGCGTACTGGAAAGTTCATGCTACTAAAAGGAAATAAAGTCTATGAAATGACTTAGTGAGGGAGAGGAAATATTTCTGGGAGTGCTTGTAAGGGAGTAAATCTGTGCACCCAGTTCATGTGCTTCGAAAGTGGCTCATGGTGGAAACTGAGGGAGTAGAGAACATCTGACTGTCGGCAGTACAGAGCTGCACAGGCAGGAAGGGGAGAGCAGCTCCTGCCTCCCGGTGCCTGGCAGACCTCACCACATCAGCTCACCTGTGTAAATGCTCTCCTGCGCATAAATGTTTGCAGGAGTGGGCCTAAAGTGTAATGCATTTGACATTCTGCGCTACTTCCTCTGAAATGACACCATTTATAGTTAAGAGCAATCAATGAAAGATTTCCTTCTGCACAAGGGCCTGATCGTCTGATGTTGCAAGAGCCTCCTGCAAGGTGTTGAGTGCCCTCAAATCTAAATGAAATCAATAGGATTGGGCACTAGCATTTTTAATTCTTCTTATTTATGGGATATTTTTATTGCCTGTCTTATGCTTTGAAAGTAGAACTAACTTTACAGGGTTTATTACCAGCCTGAAAAGGAAGATGTGGCTATGTTCAGTGTGGCAAGCTTAGTTATCTTGAAGATGTCCTTAGAGATTGGCAGTGTCCTATCAGACATTTAGAAAATTTATGTCTTCCTACAGTCTTTACTCCAACAAATTTGGATACAAACGTTTCCAACAGAAAATCTTCACTTACAGGAAACAATGGTATTGGTGGTCCAAGAAAGCTGAGTTCGTAGTGAGCGTCTCAAGCTGCCTTGTGGCATTGTTTTTTTCCATGACCTTATTTATTTTGGAAAAGGACTAGTGAAGTGCAGATATTCTAGTTTTAACATCATTCTCTGCCTTCAGTATTCATGATCTTTAAGGCTTTCTATTTCTTCTTTTCAGAAGTCTTCATCTTTCTACAAGATTTAAGTATTTTAAATCAAAACCTATAAATGTGAGTTATAATTAAAGGAGATGTTTACAACACTTTATTGCTTTGCATACCTTGACAATTCATTATATGTGTTCACTGTCTTAAATAAAAATTTAAGATTACTACATATTGTAGTGCATTGAAAAATATCTTTATCTGTAAGTATATATGTATGTTTCTGTAACCAAGAGAGAGATGATCATAGGCAGGTAGCCTGTTTTTTCTCTTTGAAAAGCTGCAGCAGACACCTCTTAGAAAATATTTCCTTTTCTACCAAGGGCTGTACTTGTTTTCTGTGAATCCTCTGCCAAGGCTATAAATGGCAAAAAAGCTCTACGGGCTTGGGATAGGTCCAGTGAATGGTACAGTGCCTATAACAAAAAGAGGAAGATGTTTATTACTTTCCTTAAAACAAAAAAAGAATCCAAAAAACACTGCAAAAAAAAGAACCTCATTTTTGCTGGGAAAACCCTGTTACATGACCAGTTCAATGATAGGAGGAAAACAGTGTTTGCCCTCTTAGAACAATGGCTTTTGTTTAAATAGCCTTAAACTGGTGCAATCCAGAAACCTTAAAGATTTTGGAAGCTAGTTTCCTGAGTTTTCTGACTGTGAGAAACAAAGTGTACTCCCAGAGAGGGGTGATTTGACCAGTGGCTTTTCAAAAGAACTATTAAGCAGGGCTTAGAAATAAGATGAAAAAGTTACCTCTTGGTTTGGGTTTGATTAATTCTAGGGGTAGATTCTTGATTGTTTTCTTATTCAGGAGGGTCCAGACTTATAAATCTGCTTCTCAAGAGAAAGGCAAAACTATGTTTGCTTTGGGTTTCAATGTCTCCTACCAAAAATATGCTCGTAAATCAGGATGCAGGAGTATTTTCTGTTTTCTAAATTTTCAGTGTCAGATTTTCAACAGCGTAATCCCCTTTTCTCCTTTATATTTTTTTTTTTTTTTTTTTTTTTTTTACTGTGTTTCTTCAGCTAGAGAGGAGTTAAAATCTAAGACACTGTTGGTAAAAGATCAGATGGGTATAAACTGGTTGTAAACATACCTAGGACAGAAATGAGAAAATACATAACTAGCAGAGGACTGAAGTTCTGGAGCAGTTTTCAAATAGAAGCAATGAAGGAAAAAAAATTCTAATGGGTTTAAACAAAGAGTTTGATAAATTTATTAACGTAATTATATAAGCTGGTTGCCTCCATTAACCATGGACTGGACCTGATTACACAGGAGTTGCCTTCTATTTCTGTTTTCCCAGAGTAATGATGCAAGCACCAGTATTTGTGCTGCAGAAATACAACACATTAAAAAAAAAACCTGAGTAAATAGAAAACAAGGCAATCTGGAATCAACTCTTACCTGTAGTAAACTGACATCAATAACCTTCAGACAAAAGACAGAAACTGGTACTACATCCAAATGCAGGCCCCCCAGTTTTGACCTTTTTTGCCTCTTTCCCCAAATACAGCAGATTTCAGACATTAATTTTATTCCATCTCTATTCAAAGCAGACATGAGCAAACCCATTGGCTGACTGTACTGTTATTCATTTTAGGGTCAGTATCTCATCCTCCCTGGACAGCTTTACACATAATAAAAGCCCTAACATCCAGCAGAGTTGAAAGCCTTCAATAGATCAAGGATCAGGCTCACAGTTTTAGGATCTGTGCCTCAGCAAAGCATCTGTTTAACCCTACGTACGCACTTCATTCCAGTTGAAGCATATGCCTGAATATTTAGATGACTGCAGACAGACTTCAGCGCATGCTGAAAGTTAAGATTACATCTAAACGCTTTATCAAATTGAAACCCTGCTTAACCTACAGGAAGCACAGGCTATTAATGGATGATGCTATTTGAATAATCATCAGTACAATACTGTCCATTATTTTGATTTATGTATTGAACAAGTGTTATAAACAAGCGTTATAAACAAGTGTCTTAGAAATACTATACAAAGTTAATGGTACAAATATTAAACCATTAACTTATACATTAACTTACAAAAGGAAACTAAGAGGAAGACAAATAAAAGATAGACTTTCAGATAACTTTAAACATCACTATCATGTTCATCATAACACAGAGAATATTAAACTCTATCAGGTACCGTGTCATTTTACCACTTAAAAAATGAATAAAAATTAAAGTACAGCATTACACATATTTTTCTTACCCATTATTATCTAATGATTTTACATTCTTTTTAATTCAAGCATTTCTGGTATTGTGTGTTTAACCATCTCACTACCAGCTGTATCACTGTTAGTCTTGTTTTCCTACAGACAGTTTGTTATGGGATTCAACCAATATTATTTCCTCTGCTAGTAAGGCTTTTTTTTTTTTTTTTTTTCCTTCTGTTTAGCATTCCATTGTAAATTTCATGATACTAATTTAAATGCACCTAGGATGTTCTCTCCAGATTCTAGATAACTGTTTTGACTGATTTTACTTACTGGGAAGAACATTTTTTTTTTGCTTTTTTATTTTTTTTAAATCTTCCTACATTATTTTAGTCTGGTTCTTTTTCCTCTCTTCTGTACTATCTGATATATGTCCTGAAACATTTGTGATCAAGTTTTGAAAAAGCAGGTGTCAAATTCTCAGACCGAGTCCAATAATCACAATGATTTGAAGAAAAACATTGAGCTCCATGGAAGTGGCAATAAAGTCAGAGAACTGAATGTGTCATTTTTCGAGGGATGATGCTATTTACAAATAAATGCTTAATAAACCCAGGCCTTGCATTTTTCTTTTGCATGATATTATGCTTCATATACAAATAGAATAATTTTATTTCCATTGTAACTTTCCTGTTCTAACAACATACAGTCCATCAGCAAATAACAAAGGTATACATTGCCTTAGAGTTATAAAAATAAGCCCTCTTAAACATCCATTGCAATAACTTTTACATTTATCTCTAACATTTTTAATACACAGAAATAATTATCAATCAAAAATACTGTCTGTTGAGGGTTATGGCTCAATTATTTGCATATATTTTAATTTTGAAAATGGATTTTGCTGTTGAAAATAACGTTAGCGCCTCTGTTACAGAACAGTTTTATAATTAGGTGAATACTGTACCATAAAATACTCATCACCATAGCAATGGTTTTTCATGGGGCATAAGTAAGTTGATAACAGAGGCAATACATTTACTACAGAGACTATTGTGGTTGAATAATGTAAAGTTATAACTTCTAGTAAAGCACCTTCTAACATAAGAAATCATGGCACAGTCACACTACATATTGACATTAAGAGTCATTTTAATGAAATACATTAATATTTTATATAGCATCCTTCATACAAAGCATAATAACATTGCAATGTCTTACAACGTAGTGTCTCATATACTGCCTCTCATCTTGAAGGGTCGTGTGCTCGTGTGTGTGCATGTGTACAGGAATCACTTCAACCACTCCTGAAATTTCTTTATTTATTTATATGTATTGTTCTAATATTAACCATTGCAGTATCTGAATTGGTGTGAACCTTGAGAGAGAGAGCAGAACAACAGTCGTTTAAAAGCAGGTTGTATCCCTAAACAACATTGGAATTCTGGCAGCAAAAAAGGGTTAGCCTATCCAGTTGAATTCCAGAACAGAAATTGAGGTAGGCAGAATGCAATTATCCCAATTTGAAAGCAGGCATAACACTGGGGATGCCACTGTGAAAATTACTACAAGGTCTTTAATGGAGGCAAATAGCCAAAAACTTAGTTTTATTTCTCCTTTTGACATTTCCTATAGCACAGTCAACTCCAAATGCCCAACAGAAACACAACTTTGTTACTGGCTTGAAGGAATGGTACTGTTCACTAAGGCACAAACTGGCTCTTTCCCCCGAGTGCCTGCGTAAGTACTGCATATAAGCTTAACAGGGGCTACAGTAAGTTAGTTTGTATACAACAATTAGACTTCTTGCATATTTATTTTTTTTTTCCCTATTCGGTGGTGACTAGACTGAATTTTTCCAGGTCCTTGAGTCTCCTCCTCTTTTAATGAAATGTAATCAGTTGAATGTTTTGGGGAAGACAAAATCTGAGACTTGCTATATTGGTAAAACAGAAAGAAAGGGCTATGAGGTTATACAATCCACCAAAAACATCTATAAAATGTCCATGTCACTTATTCTCTAGAGACATTTGTAACACTGTCCATATCATGCTTATTTATTTGACTCAAATATTTCTTCTAAAATACTACTGGATTATACTGAGGAATTTTGAATTAAAATTTGAAAATAAACAGAGCTCTGAGATTTGTTAGAAGAGCTATCATCTGCTGTTCAAGGTATTTCATCTTTAGTGACCTGAACATGTAATAACATGGTATCTCTTCTGAGACTGAAGTCACTGAGAATTGAGGTTACTTGGTAACAGGTCAGAATGAGCTTTCTACCTTCCAAGTCTTCTGAGATCATCTTTTGAGCCTGCCATATTTTAAAATAATTTTATACCTATTGCTTATATTGTGGGTGCACAAAAACTTGAAATTATGGAGCATGCTTTCCCTTGAAATTATCCCCACAGAATTTGTAAGCTACTGTGTTTCAGTTTTGCTTAAGTGAGTTTAAATTTTTTATAGTATGAGAGGATTTGAGGCTTGTGAAGTCTCTGTATTAGGAAGACAGTTGTGAAATAGCATCAGGAAAGGATTGGGGTTGTTATGAAAGGAGAGAACTGGTTGTGTATTATTTCTCTTGTGGTGCTTCTAAAACCCCTGATATTTAAAATGAGACAAAAGATTGAACCCTTTTCTACCATGGTTTTTTGATATTGGCAAAACACTTTTGGATGCATAAGGGATTCTTGGAGCAGAATCCACATGAGGAAATTATAATCTAGGGCTACCACAGCTAATGGATTTTTTTTTTAAAGAAACATGTTGATGTAATTTATGTCGCGTAATTTTATAAGCATTCTAATTAGAAGGCAGGAAACTGCATAACATTTTTTACAGCATACCACATAACCAGGTTGACATTCTAAAAAAGACATGGTTTGTTTCAGTCCTGTGTCTTTTTATTATCACATCTTATTACATTATGGTTTGAGATAAAAATCACACCTTGGGCAGTTGAATACACTCAGTTTCACCTCCTCCCTCACAGGTGTCCCTGGGGGTACGTTGTTATGTTGCAGTATCACACTCCTTGTCATATCTTATTGCTTACTTGCAGATTGTGGTAATATTTTGAATCCTGACAGAGTGGGCACAGCCTCTGAGCATCAGCACCAGTTTGCACTAATGTAATGTGCCACTGCACCAGTCCTAAAGACAACAGGAGCAAAAAAATCTGCAAAAATGTACTGAAGACATCTCTGGGAAGTGCATGTTGCCCACCCTGCATTATCTATCAATTTATCTATTTTAGATATGACTGCAAGAGCAACCTCCCTGTCACCTTGGTGCTATTGCCAAGAAAACAATATGGATCACCTGAAAATCTTTTGGGTTCGTTGGCTTTTAGGTTTCAGTGCACTCCCTGGTAGACGCCAAATCTCAGCCACCCTTGTGTGGCTGCCAGGGCCAGAGGAACAATGATGGCACAGGCTGGAGAAGGGGTGAGCTACATCTGCAGATGTTCCCTGAGCAGCATCAGGCAAACCAGAGCTGGAAACTGAGGTTTCTCTGCAGTGAGGGAGGTGGGGAAGAAGTAATTTCCATTCCTCTTCTCACTGTGAAGGCCAGATAAAGGACTGAAGGGACGGCGTGGTGGAGGTGGGGAATGTTGCCTGATGTTAGATAGGAGATTTGAAGAGTTGATATTTCAGAAGGAAATTAGAGATTTGGGATGTGAAAGGCAATTAAAAAAAAAAAAAAATGAGAAGAGATAACAATCTCTCCTGTAGTCCAGGTACTTTATGCCAAGTGAAAGGACATAATGATACTTGCAAAAAGGTCAGAACAATGTAAAAGGGAATTAAACCTCAGAATTTCTTACTGGAGAAATGACAGAAGTCAATCTTAAAGACTCCTCATTGGATTTGGGTATAGCAGATGCTGCCACAAGTGGAAAGAAGTAGGGCTGCATCATGTAGTGTGGGAAGGCTGGCAGCATCATCCAGGGTGGGGGTATCCGGGATGTGCCCTTCATGTTAGCAATCTCTTGTGGACAAAGGCCTGTAAGATTCATGGCATGTTCAACAGCCACAAAGCAATCAGTGCTGTGCAGGAAAAAATGGCCTGGAGACTTTCTGGAAGGGTCTCAATGTCTCCTGCCAGTAGCAGCCATCAGTTTTGGGATAGGAAATGTAGGAGTACCCAAATTCAGGCTGTTCCTCAGAGGGTTGTAGCTTAGGTAAGTGTAACACAGCTACAATGACCTGTGTGATAGCCTGGATGTGCAGTTGCAATTTAGAAGGTGCAGAGGGTTGCCTAAGTGATTTTAAGGGTCTCTTCAGCCTCTGAAGCGTTCTAGGAGCAGGAAGATTGCAGAAGTGCTTAAAATGGCACAGAGTCATATCCAAGACCTTCTGATGGACTTCAAATGTGTAAGTGTTGGCAGCAGTAGGGGCTGTGTGATGGAAAAGATCACCCGAAATGAGCAATTTAGGAACACGAAAAAGCAGGTTCTCCGGGGCAAGAGAGAGGAAAGAAAAGCTTTCACAAATTAAAAAAAAAAAAAAAAAAAAAAGGAAAAGTTGTCTGTTAAATCATAAATACATTAACAGGTTTTAGAGGTATTAAAAAAATCAACTTTTGAAAATGAGCCAAATTTGCACACACATTTTCCATTCAAAAATTTCAATCTACCCTAGGGAATAAAAATGAGACTGCCAAAGTCAATTAACCCGAGCTGTCCAAACTTTAGCTTAAGTCTCTAATGCAGCTTCTTAAAAGGATGGTTGATTGAAGTGACCACATAGCTGGGACATGTGTGATTTTTCTCTTCTTTCGAGTACTTCACAAATTGATTTCTACTTTTGATTCTACTTAATTGAAGCTGTTAGAAGGCCTGCTGATGGATGAACTATCACAGAGAAGGATATGGTCTGGGACATACAGTATAGTAAAGATTTAGCTATATAACCCCCAATTAATGTTGAAAGTGTTGTTCACTTGGCTCTCCTGGGACAGCAAATACAAACACAAGAAAAATCTCAATGCTTTTCTCTGGCTTCATGCACATATCCAGAGTAATTTTGAGTCTGATACTGCTATGCTTATCTATGCTGTATAGTACCTCTTTTTCATAATCAATAGACTTTAGATATGTAGGTTTTAATTTGTCTATGGTTTGATTTGTTTGAAAATAAAATTGGTATGCTTCAGCCATCCTGGTTGCATTCAAGAGAGGAGATAATGCCAGTGATGGCTGTGGTCATGAAGGAACTTGAGTAGGTGGTGGAAACTCTATAACCATCCCAACCTCAAGTTTTTACTGAATATGCTGTTTGGGAGCTGGGGACATTTATTTTTCTCTCTATTCAGTAAGGCACCATGTGCTTCTGTTCTTAGTGAAGAAACGAAGTTCACAACCCTACACTGGTAGCTCTTTTTCAGCCGTGGCCGCTTTGAAACCTCTTTTCATGGGCATAGAGAAGGCTTCACAGTCCAACAAATTTAGGGCAGCTGTAAGTTATTGCATAGTTTCAATGTAAGGATAATGTTATTTAAAGATTTCCTTGCTCTGAACCTCAGCCGGCTTTATCCATTCATCTGGCATGGAAGACACCCATGCTACAGTTTTGTACTTTGTTTTGGATTTAAACACTGTTGATGTGCATGCAAATGGCAAGCAGCTAATGGATCCCAAATGATCAGAGAGCATGTTCCTGCCCAGACTTTGGGAGGCATAGGTAGGTAGGCGGCTCAACAGATGTGAGCGATGTGGGACTTCACACAGCATATGCAGCTCTTCTACTATTAATCAGAAGGCAGAAATAAACATGGCCCCACAAAGCTTAACCTGCTTGGCAACAACTGCTTGAGGCAGGAACAAAGGTTTAGCCATACTGTCGGGATCTGTCTTGACACTACTATGCACTTGCAAGCATGGGAGGTCATATGAGTCCATCAAAAAGGGCAGGAAGGCTGGCTCAGACCCTGCCCAACAGAAAGAGTGAAGATAAAGTCATTGCAAAAGCCCCTTCTTTCTTTATTTTCTTTTTTTCCCCCTCTCTCACTCATACAACCTTTTTCTTTTTTTTCTTTTTTTCTTTTTTTTTTTTCTTTTTTTCCTTTTTGGGTCACACATGTCTGCAGGCCACAGAGAGTTGAGAAGCAGCCTGGGAGATGAAGAGCTTATGGAAATGAGCTCTCCTCCTCCTCCTCGTGCGGACTGCTAATCCTGATTCAACAAGATTTTTAATTCCCCCTCCGTGGCTGTGCAAACAATTTGCTGATCCCCGAGAGTTGCTCCAATCCAAGGCTGGAGTAACTCTCAGGTGCAGCTGTGAACAGGATTTTGGTTAAAGTCAAGTTCATAAATATTTGCCTAATAAACCAGACTCTTTAAGTGCCAAATAAAACAAGCCCAGGCTGGGGGGTGGCATGGGGAGAGGCAGAAGGAGGGAGAGAAAAATACCCCTAAGTTTTTAAATGCTCATTTAAATACTTTTCAGTACTGCTGATATTTTATGTAACACTGGCCTTATTTATGTATTTATGTATTTTGCTTTGATGGGGGATTATTTTTCTCACTGCAGTCTTCTTTTGATTGATGCAGTGTGCCTGCTCACTTTCAGATATGGTTGGAGAAGAAGCAGCATAAGTTGGGTGACTGTATTTAAAATGGGTAATACAGAATGGTTTTAAACTTTAATATTTCATATAGACATTTAGTTTTACAAGTAATTTATTTTGTGAGATGCAAGTTTCTGCCTGGACAGTGTTGATTTTGAGTAACTTGATGCTCATTCCCCACCTCTGCATATTAATATTATTTGGACTGTGTGGTTTCCAAATACCTTATCACTGTTGGATTCTTTAATAGCCATGAAGGAAATAAAGTGAACTCCGTTATATCAAGATATTGGTTTTTTCCTTGTGATGACTGTAACCAATATATTCTTCAACAAGAAAAACAGCGGCATCTACTATATGAGACAACTCTGTTAATCATGAAAAACATTAGATATAAGACTGAATAATTTGTAAAATCATGAATGTTTTCCAGCTAAAGTATATACAGCTTGGGTCAGATTCACAGTTGATATAAATGAACATTCCTCCATCAACTTTAAATTTACTTTGCTAACTTACACCCATTGAGATTCCTGCCCTCTCTCACCCCCATCTCCCCCCTCCCCATCCTCCGCCATGTTATTTTTTTTTTAATTTGGCAAAGAAAAAGTCTTATTTTAAAAATCAGACGTCTCTGAAAATTAGGATCTTAGTAAAGAGAAAAACAAGCAAACAAAAAATCCCCACTTCAAGTCCTTGAAGAGAGTTGACATCTTTTCTCTTTGATTGCAGTGTGTCTAATTGGTTCTTCAGAAAGGAACAGACCAAACATATTTAGATTTGTCTCTAAGTTACTTCTTTCTGAAGGCAGATCTCAACAGGTTTTGAACCAGGAAAAAAAAAGAAATATTTAATTTAATGACGTTTATTTTACCAAAGAGGGACACAAATAGTACTTATCTATAGAGGAAAGGTACTGAAATGTATCTGTGAATCAAATGGGTCCAGGACTTTACTTAATTAATCTATTTTACGCCACCAAACAGATATATCTGGTAAAAGATTTATTTAAGAATATTGGAGGAGTGCTGGGAGAGGAAAAATATGCTTCCACCACTTATGCCTGGTACATTTAAACCTTGATTATGCATGCTTAATATTTCCAATTCTTCTGAGTTTAAATTTCAAATATGCTTAGATATAGAAATAATTGTGACATGTCAGCTGTCTCAACATGGGCTGGATCAGTAATGGTACTTAGCATGCATAACATTGCTTAACAGAAATTATCATTATTTTATTAGATCTGAAGGTATTAAATGCTCATAAATATATGCTAGTCAACATCTCACTCTTACTTTTTTAACTAGGGGGAATATTGTGTTTTTTATTTTAAAAATAAAAACAGTACTGATGATTAAACAATAATTGTAGTTTGACCTTGGTATCTTAGGAAAAGAAAGTGAGTCTGGGACCTGGTCTAGTAATGAAAAGTGGTTTCCATGGAAATCCAAGTAAAGAGGAGTCAGGTTACATCTGTCTAATTCCTGCCATGACTTCTAGGACTTGGTAAAAGTCTGGGTTAATGTAAGGTTGAGTTCATATCTTTCCACAGTACAAATCTGATCTGTAATTCTTTAATGGTCCTATGATTCTCTGAGAGAATCTCCACTTGTATTAATATTGGTTTTTAATGGAATACAATTATATGACAAAAGGTAAAATACATACCATACTTAGGTACAGCTACCCTAGCTCATGATTGTAAATAATAAAATAGGTGACAAAAAACTGTAGAAATCCTAGCATTCTTATAACTAACTCCTGGTGGGAAAACATTTGCATTTTCTTTCTGAAGGAATGTCGCTATGAAGTTCACCTTCCTCATCACCAATAACCATCAGTTTTAGAGCTGGTGTTCTAGAGCAGGCTGTAGAAGGCAAAATGCAGACCTGTTGCTTTCTTTGCTAGCTTATGAGGCCAAAGTTTTAATCCATCAATAAATAGAACAGTTCCTGTTAACTCACATGAACAAAATGAATTAGACTTGGCTTTCCATTAATGAAAGTTGTCACATTAAGTAGCGTAAAATATGTGTCAGGGAGCTTGAAATTCATGGGACCATATGGAGCAGTGAACACATTGCAAACATATCTGCCCAGGTTCCTACTTTGATGCTGATTCTGTATCTTTTTATAATCTGAATTGCCACATCACTTCTGGATAAGAAAATAAAGAGCCTCTCTGAGCACTTGCACCAGCCTCACAATGCACCGACCTTTGACCAGAATAGCCTGGAAACTTTGATTCCCCTGTATGGAGGTTTGTGTTTCAGAGCTGGTACTTAGCTCCTGTATTGCCGAGGACTTCTGTGGGGAAACACAGTGACCTTTACTTTCCTGAACCATCACTTTTACATAGAGAGCTGGTGCTCACCACTCCTTGCTCTTGGTCCTGGTTCAGGATTTTTTTCAATTTGATTTCTGACCAGTGTAATGATCTGTAATGATCTGACCAGTTTTACCCTGAGAGCTCTAATACAATTGATACCTTTGAAGTTCAGCTCATTGTGCCTTGGTACATTTAACCCTGATTTATTTGCTACCCAATTTATTATGCTACCTTTGATCAGAGCTATTGCTGCCACTGCAATGCCTTGGAAGGCTATTCCCATTTCCTTTTCCTACCCACCGCGCTCTATGAATGTTTTGCTCTATCTCACTTTTTCATTAATACCTCTCTGGAGTTCTGGAGTACCCCTTTGTTGCTTCTCTTGGTCTTACAAAATTAAACATCTACTTGGGGTTTGCTAAGTTTCTTGGTGGCTCTGGAGGTGTCATTATTCAGCCATTTCTGGCTTTCCCCGAGTCATCTTCATAACCGCATTGTGTAAGGTTTAAGTAGAAGCACAGAATAATGTAGGGAACATCTGGAAGGGACATCTGGTCCAAAATACTGGCCAAAGATGAGCTAACTTTGATGTTAGATTCTATTTCTCAGGGTTTTGTCTGTACTCTATGACAGTAAGCCTTTTAATAAAGTTAGGAGGCATAATCAAAATGGAGTAAAAACAGTGGGGTCTCTGCAAAAGCAGATGTAAAGGTGTAGACCCTCCTCTTCTCTTTTGACCAGCATATTAGGTCATTGTTGCCCTACGAACCTAACAGTTGAGTGGGAAAGTTACCCCATTCACCTGCTCCTAATAATAGCTCTGAACAAAGAACTTCAATGATTGTTTTGGTCAAGACAGTGACCTTTGAGATCCCTTACAATTCATTAATCTGTGCAGAACTGAGTGACATTTTAAGCATTCTGAAAAAAAAACAACCCAAAGCGCCCCCCCCAAAAAAAAAAACCAAACCCAAACCCCACCCAAAACCAAAAACCAGGCAGCTTTGGAAATCAGGGCACTTATTTAACTGCTAACCGAAAGCACCCACATTTGAAAATAGAGGTCATAACTTGATAAGAAAAGTGACATGAATCTCTTTTGCTAGAGTTATAATGTGCTAGGCAAACAGTACACCCCCAAAATTAAGCCATCTGCTTAAATAAGCCCTCCATGGATTGTGTCTCTCTACACATATTTGTGTGATCCCACTGAGGGCAATGGGTTTTCATAGGTGTCACAGATCAGTGTTTGGCTCTGTGAGCCCCCCAAATTTGGAATATCTCTGTCCTGGCCTGCATTCTGGTTCATAACAATAATAGAGTTTCCTGATGCTTTGGGACCTGTTAGATTTTGTTGTCGTTTTCTCCCCATTTTGTTACTTTCTGGGGAAATACATTACAAATAAAGCTACAAATAATATTCAGGTTGTGGCACCTTGGAGAGAGCTTTCACAAAACATCACGGAGGAAATAGGCGCACACAAAACCTGTGAAGAAAATACAGTAGGTTGTACATACACTTCTCCCACTCATTGTTTGCAATTTGCGCCATTTGTGTCAGCGTTTGTAGGCAGCCCTAGAAAACAAGCCACTGCCTCACTGTGAAACGTAGCCTTGGGACTGAAACTATTAAAGAGCTCATGGCTCCACTTCACTTCCTCTCCTCAGCTTTTCTTGCTTATAAAACCCCATGTGATGGAGAGTGTAATTCTACCACTGTCCACTTAACCTATGCTTTCACAGGGGTTTTATGCAAACTTCCCTGACCATCCATGTAGAAAATCTTCCAGCCTGCTCTGGGAAATACCTTTATCAGCTGACACAAACGCTGGGGGTTGCCGGCTGAATGTGACTCCAGTCCCCTGTGTATGGGGGCCTCCAGTTCACCATTGTCTTGTGGTGGGAATGTTGCCCAAATCCATTCACTCTAGTTCAGGCAAAATTGGGATGTGATCTTGGGTGTCCCACCTTCCAAATGAGTGTCCTCTCTCTCCCTCTGCTGTTGACTAGAGAATAGTGAAAAAAAATCCCATTCAGTTATCATGATGAAAGAGTTCTTTCATGAGATCTGTTACTTCTGCAGACCAAGTGATACTAAAATACAATGTTCAAAATCAGACAAATTCAGATGAAAACTTTCAATGGTACATCTTTTGAGGGAATATTTGTTTATTTTTTGGATAAGGAGAGTAATTATGATGTATTGCAGTGAATTCCCCATCAAATAAAGTCTTTTGTTTTTACAAGTATTTAATTTTTGAGAAAGACCTAAATCCTGTAATGTGTTTTAGATGATCACAATAACCCTTTCTGACCTTGAAATCCAAAGTCTTGATTGAGGACCATGCAACTGCTGACCTGGAGCAAGACCTCCTCTATTATCTTCTCCAATCAATCTCTTGCTGGATGCACCCTGCCCACATGCTAAAGTGTATTTGCTTTCATTTGACACTTTTGCAAATTATGGAGTTACTGCCTCAACTCACAGGCTCCTGACAGCAACTGCAAGAGGAAAAAAAAAATTAGCTCAACTGCATATATGATTTTTTTTTATCAATCTAGTCTTAGGTGTGCAGGGATCTTATGCTCATCAAGTGTATTCAAGTATGCATTTTAGAACTGGCACTTTACAAAGCTAATTTTCCTTGTCAAAGCAAGCAAAAGCAATTATATAATGTAAACATTTGATTCACTTTCATTGTGTAGACTGTATTTTTGTTAACCCCACATTCTTAAAAGCACCTTAATTTCAGTGGAAAGCGTCTGCATTTGTGTAAAGACTATGAGGTCGATTCTCTCCATTGGTGCAGCCTTGTTGCTCCCAGTGCCACTAATGGGAGTTAAGCATGTGCATCAAGGGGCTAATATTCAATTGATGGGTTGATCTCACAAATTGTTTGGTAAGTCCCTATCCCTGCGCTCAGCTTCTCTGGCATCTCTATGTAGTGTGAAGAGGTTTTTAATTGAAAAACGTATTTCCAGCACTCAGTACTCAACTCTACATTTCAGTCTAATGCACTATGTAAAGAGATTTATTTATGGAGCAGATGCCCTCTGATGGAAGCTAAAAATCAGTCTTAAACTGACCTTATGCTGGTTCATATTACAGAAACCATTAGCTTGTATTATCACTGGTTTGCTGTGAAAAGGCTCTGGGGCATTACAAGCATTCCCCATGCTCCCCCTGTCCCTCTGTGTCTCTTTGACATTGTGCCACCCCATTGTTTAGAAATTAAAATATGCAGCGTTCCCTGCACTGCATGCAAACAAATGAGCTTTCATGCAACCCATACAAAATAATGGTGTTGACCTTGTTAATAGAAAGATATCCTCAATCTAAGACTAACTTCCTACTGCAGTAGAGAGCTACTAAATGCCTGCCTGCATTATAGATACAAATAGGACAATAATTTAGGCAAGCTTCTCTAGAAAAAGACTATATCCAAAACTACTGAGTGGACAGCAGGCAGTTCTTGTCTGTAGTAAATGCTGTATCGTGCCCACCATCCCTATGTGCATCCTGCACTTATACAGAAAGAGATTCAGGAAAGTTAATACCTATGGCTCAAAAATAGACTCTGGGGTGCTGTTCTGAGCCACCTCACCACAGTCAGCCCTGGGTACTCTACCTGTTACCTCCCAACAGTGTCGAAGTGACTTCTGTATTCCTGCTTTAAGAAAGAACAGATTCTAGGGTCCTTCCTGAAGAGGTCCTGCTCTCTTGCTTGCCTTGACTCTTTCACACTGTAAGGGTTCTTCATGGACAGACAAGAGTCTGTTTGCACCAAACATGCTGCAAGGATGCAGCTATGAAGGATTGTGTAGAAGGATTGTGCTGCTTCCAACCATATGCCAACAGTCTCTTTTCCACACAAGAGCAGACTGTAATCTGGGTAATAGCATCTTTTCCTCAGCTAACAATTCTTATTTTGGGTGGAATTCAGACCAGTGCAGAGGCCTCGAGAACTTAATTGGTGCACAGGCCCTTTCCTAAGGCTCTTCAAATAGTGCTGGATTTCACCCTTAATGAAGTATTGAGTGGGCTGCCTATGAGTCTCGGGGGAAAATGTATTGGAGTGCTCTGGCACCATTGCTCCCACTTTATGTAAACCCACTCCAGCTTGCTCCATGCTTCTGGCTCAGTGCCTAGCTTTGCAGACAAATGTCAACCTGCCAAATATCTTCCATTTGCATTCCAGCCCATTTCAGAGACCATCCAAACCAAACAAAAAAAAAATATGAAAGGGGAGAGGCAGTGACTTGTCGAATTTCCTTCCTTGATCCCTTAGGGAAAGGGGTTATTACTGAGTCTTGTTGCACAGGCACTACCGTGAAAAATACGTGAATGGAAGGGTGGGAAAGAGGCAGAAAAAATGCCTTTAAATCATAAAACTGACAGTGAGCTTAAAAACATAGAGCAACATTTCAGTCTCAAAGCCGATCATGTAGGAACTGTTGTACATGTTATGATTTCTAAGGGACTTATTCAAAGGCTATACTTTTTTCCTTCTGCATTCATCAAGTAGCGGGCACAGTTTCTTGCAGACAAATTAATAGATTCATAGGACAGTTTATTTGCTAATATATGAATGTATAAAAACGTGTAGAGTATTAATCTGTGAATATAAAAGGGGTTTAAAACACTGTTATGGGTGTCATAAGCTAGTAGCTGTAGTCTTCCTGCATGAGAGAGGCTCTTTAAAGGGTAATTCTCAGGAGAAACTAATTCATGTGCCCTGAATAGTCCTCTTGAGCAGCTCAGCTGACTAGATAAGGAATTGAGGGAGACCAGTTTCCTAACTGAGATAGCTGGAGTTTGCCACTGGGGAAATGAGCCTAAGAACCTTACTCATCTTTTCAGTAGAAGGAGGAATAAATGTTACTGCAGGTCCATAGCTGCATACATTATGTCTGACAACTGAATGCAAACGAGAGGCATTTGTCAGGGTTTGGAGCTGGCACAGGGCACCATGCTCGATATCTGAATCAGACAAACTAGAGAAATGGACAGCTATGTATGGGGGAGAATCACCAACACATGCTGTAGCTGCTTTCATGGCTGGGTGTTGGACAAGAGATGGAGCTGCTAACTCTTGTAGTGACCTCGTCCACCTGGCCTGCAAGTATGAGGAGCTGCTGCTCGTGTGCAGGCAGGTGGAACTTGTGAAGCTGTAGCAGGCAGCAAGATAACTTCCCTCAGCTCCCTGTCACATGTCCCCTTTACATTTGCTTCCTAAACACCAGTTCTACCTAGTCCCCTTAGTTGTTGAGCTGATGCAGTTCAAGTTCATTTATGCTTCTGAAAACACAGTGGTAGCCAGAAAAGATGGGTGCATTTAGTGAACTTTTGTCAGTGCAGTCTCTGGAAAGCCTCAAAACATGTTCTTCTAAAGGCAAACAGTATGACTGTGCCTCACAGACAGGCATCTGAGGGCTTTTGCAAACTTATCGGTTACCCTCTACCCATGTGAAGCTGTTCCCTGCCAGTCACTGCCCTTTTTCAAACTTTACTCTGATAATTAAAATATTAGCATTGGGAATAGACTTCATCACCTCAGACCACTGCAAGTAAAGATGATTATGTTATAAACCGACATCACAGAAGCTGAACAAAAGCCACATGCCACCAACAACTAAACAAAGTGACTTCCTGCTTAAAAGCACCATAACACATGCATAATTAGCTAATTAAGCTACAAAATAAATAATTATCCAGTACAAGAGTGAGAGGAGGAAAGAGAAAAAGAGTTAAAAGGTTACACACAGGCACATTGTTTCCTCTAGGAAGATAACTAAATCGTTCCACCAGGAACTCACCAGCTTTATTTGTGCTTTTCATTCAGGACTGTCTACTGAATGGTTTGCTAATTACACATATCCACTGGAAATGGCAGTGGCTGTTAGCTGCGATCTTTCTGGGTGATGAACAGTCTGCCTTGTCCACCCTCGCTACAGATTTTTTTTTCTTCCTCGAGAAATTGCCTAGGAGTGCTTGAGAGCAAAGAGGTTCCTGGCTGTCAGGGCCGGGGCTGTGCCTCAGGAGGTGGTTGTTCAGGTCTTGCTCCTCCCCAGGCTCCCTGTGTGATCTTTGGCAGGTGACTTGGGGCTAGATTCAAGCAAGGATGGGGGCCCTTATATCCCAGCAGAGGTCCCTCCCGGCCCCTGCTGGCCTGCCACCTCCCCAGTGCTCCTCACATCCAAATGTGGAGATCCCCTGGTGCCTCCAGTTCTGTTGGGAATGCCACCAAGTGTCTCAGTGCCGGGTAGCCCAGCACCTAATACATACCTGGCTGGCTGGGGATCTACAGATGAGGTATTATTTTGTGTGTGGTCCCCTTAGGGGCCCAGTCTGCTGGGTGATCTCAGGGCATGCACAGCCACCAGAGGAGAAGTGCCTCTGGTGTCTCTCTTGAGTGACAAGAGTGCCACTCTTGATGTGAGCCCTCAGCTGGGGACTGGGAGACCTCAGCTGAGTTTCCTGCTCTGCCTGAAAGCCTTTGAACCCACCTTTCTAAAAACAGGGGAAAGGCAGTGAGGGAGGGATGCTCTTCCCATCTTTGCTGTGGAAGCAATTCCACTTTGCATCAAATAATTACAGATTCATTAGAGAGAGATAAGGAGATAGGGAGATAGCAAGACTGAGCATGACTCTCTGGCGGTTTGGGGCCCTCACCTGGAAGGGGAGGGGGCAGACCCGGGCTGCCGTCCCTGCTCTAATCACTATTTAAGTATTTTATCCAATGGTTCTTCATATAAACCACATAAACACTCACTGAAACAGGAGCCTGGAGTCCAGGTCTCCTCCCTTCCAGGTGAGTGCCCTAACCAGTAGGATAAAGATTCATGCTCAGTCTTGCTTTCTCTCTTCAGCCAAATGAATCTCTAAATATTTCTTGCAAAGTGAAACAGATTTCAGCAGGAGGGACTGAGAGCTCCTGCAACAGCTTCCCATCCAGGAGCAGCAGGCAGGCAGAGCTTTTCCAAAGATGGGAGCATCTCCCAGCTCTGGTGTGGGTGCTCTGACTCCGCCTTACACGGGGATGGGCAGGCAGGGAGAGAAAACACTGTGGGGAATCCCTACCCTCTCCCTCTGCCCTCTGAAGGAAGGGTGTCTAATCCCAAGGGAACGGGAAAATCCCAGGTTGACTTCGGCCCCAGTTGAGCCACAGAAAGCCCTGCAGAGGCTGGATCTGTGCTCCCAGTGCTGCAGCTCCAGACAGGGACATCTTATGAAGGCTATGTCATGGGACGGGCACCAAGAAATTCACCCTTGTGCCACCAGATGCTGCAGAGCTGATTTTTCCTTTCACAGGCACATCATCATCTCCTTGTGCCTCAGTTTCTCCTGGACATATTTCTCCCATTGGTCAGACAGACTGTTTATGTTGGTGACTACTTCTCTTACTGTGGAGATGTACAGCTCCCAGCAGTGCAAACTTCTTAGTTCAATGAAAGCTTCCTAGGTATTTTCAGACCTGACAATAATAATTAGTAAAGATGAACCCTTTCCTCAAAGCAAAATTCTTAGAAATATAGAAATAGGATACAGAGGGCATGTTTGGGCATTTTGTTTCAATATGGGGTAGTATTCAGGCTTCACCTAGATTTAGCAAAAGAAGATCTGACCCTGAAGATTTGTTCACTGAGCTGTAATCACCAGCCTGAGACTGCTAGCCTGAATTATCTTCTTACAGCACTTATTTTGATTTGGCCTAAATGAATTGACTCTATGGTAAATAGATGCATATGGAGACATAGGTTTCTCTTAATAAAATAGGGTACTAAAATATTATGGCAAAATGTTTATCTGGGTAGTGAGATCATACACTTGCCTAGATTCATTCACTTGAGTACTGAATGTTTTCTCAAATATCCCCTAGTGCATATCTGGCAAGATCTCAAAACATTCTTAACGCAAATTGTCTTTGGTCAATAAATACCAGAACAGAAGTGTCCTAGAGGAGAAGATTTATGATATGAGCAATACAAACACACCCATAAATCAGGACAGGAAGGCTTTCAGGTAGCACAGTCGGCATTTATGCAAATTACAGTAAAGGCAAAAATACACGTATAGGACTTTTAACCAATGACTTACCTTTCAGCAGCTCACATTAACTAAATAAAATCCCAGAACTGGCTTAGAAAACACACGGACATGATCTTAGCTGCCTTGACTGTATTGTTTTATCTGTAGATAATACATTTTCTTCTTCCTTAATTTCACTGAGTTGGTGAATTGGATGCTTCAGATTTGTAATTTAAGTATCAAGAAGACTGCAACAAGAATTGGAGTCCTAATTCATTGCAAGCCTGCTTTTTCTGCAGTGGACACTGAACTATTAATATTGACCGTAAGTTGCCTGTTGCCCACTTTCTTTGAATTTCACTGAATTTCACTGAATTTTTAGAGTTGGAAGGGACCATAGAGATCATCTAGTCCAACTCCCCTGCTAAAGCAGGACCACCCAGAGCTTGTCAGAGCATGTTACTCAGGACTGCATCCAGGCGGGTCTTGAAAATCTCCAAAGAAGGAGACTGCCTTCGTTTTCCCAAGCTGGCACGTATATTTAGGCCACTGCAGGCGGTGTGGCCAGAACCTGGGACAGGTGGGGCAGGCAGGTGAAGAGCTAAGTCATTACAAACAGGAGGGATTGTGTCTAAGGTGCAGGCACTTTGTGTTGCAAGGGAAGCAAGGCAGCACAGTAGGTGTGTGGCAATCGGGCTGACTGCGGTGGAAAACAATGCACAATAGCACCAGGCAAAGCTCTGCATGTCCATCAGGACATGAGCGAGATGAAAGCAGGTGTGCATATTAATGCAGGGCACATACTGCCAAAGGGACCAGATAACTGGCTTTGCAGTTCCTACATCTCTCACACTCCCCTAATTCTTGAGTTATCATGTGATACATGGTTTTGAAGCAGAGCACAGTCACATGGCAACCCTATATTTTACTGCTTGTGGGTAATTTTCTTGTCCTGTCAGAATCGAGTAACTTTCTCTTTGCTATCAATGTGTGGTCTAATGCATGTATCATGTCAGTGCTGCACCAGGCTGACACACACATTAGATGCACTGACAGTAAACAGGAAGTAATCCAAAGTTATTAGGCAGGAAAAATATAAAGAAGCCTGTAAGCTCTTACACTGCGAAGCTATCAGCATCTCAAAGATTTTTTTCTGTTGCTTCTTGGTGTTGAGGACTATAAATATACATATTAAAAAGCTTTGTTTTCATAATCTGTAAAAGCATGAATAGCTACAGATCTCCCTGCTGAAAAGAGTTAGGGCCTAGGTGAATTTTCGTTTCATTGATGCTGTTGTCAAAACACCCATTGGCTACCCTAAATCTATCCCTGATTAGCAATGTAATAACTTTACCAGCTTCAGAAAAGGATTGGAATCTCTTTTACTGCCTCCCTACAAATTTACATTTCTTCTCTCTCGTAGGTCTCTAAATTCTGTCTGCCTGGTAACTTTTCACAGTTGGAAACTGCATTGTAACTCTAAAACTGGTTATAAGCTTATAACCATATAACTTAAGCTGTGTCATCTGTAATTGACTATTTTTCTCCTCTTTGAGACCACTATAAAACTGTATAATTTAAGATAATTGTCAATGGAAGGTGCTCCAGCCCTGTAAATATCAAGTTACCTGAAAATTTATCTCTTTACCTCCTGCAGAATTAAGTAAATTGTCTTTAACTTGGCAAGACTCGGTCCTGAGAAGCATTTGTGAGCACCATTGTGACAAGGTAAGGGTGGATAAGTCCTATGGCATTTGAAGGAAGAAAGATGAGATGAGGAAAGGCAGTAATCTTCAGGCAAAGAAAAGGTAGAAGATTTGGCTGTCCCTGGAGGCACTTTGGTGTGGCCTGTCACCAGAAGATCTTTCAAAAGGTAGTTTAAAGAAAAAGAATGGGAAATCTTTAGACTCTTATTCAGGAACACTAAAATTAAGAGAGATTATTGCCCTATGTCTTGTTGAGGGCAGAAAGATATCTTTATGAGGAAAGACGGCTTCTAACTTTGACAATACCATTATTCAATTGTGCCAAATCTTGTACTGCAGTTTAGACAGGCTGAGAGGTTTTTGTAAAATAAATTCACTTTCCTGGGGTCTTGATACCCTGGGAATCTTAAGTCAGTACAACAGTAAAACAGAAAAACATAAGACAAAATAAACAAACAGCTTAGAAAAGAGGAAACATAGCTAATTTTTTCCAAAGTCCTAAATATTCATATTCCCTTACATTACCTAAATTCACTTATAAAATTATTATTATTGGAGCCAGACTTCCCTAGTCTTGAGTTTTAGAAGTCCACTGGATGCTTATTAAAGACATTTTTTTATTTTGAAAACTCTCCCTTTCTTTTGTGTAAAAAGGTGTGGGAGAACATTTCGTGCTTGCATTGTTGAGACCTGGACCAAAAGACAGTCATGTGCTGCCAGCACTCCATGTGAGTTAGGTCAGATTTTAATCTCTTTGTACAGAGACCACATTTTTCATCTGGCAGAGCCTACTTCCCTTTTCATGGTGGGGTAAGTAATCATATAGGGCATGTTTAATCTGTGATCTAAGGCATTAGTGTGTAGGATATTGTCCGTAATAGCAGCTTTAGTAAAGGACCCTCTTCCTCTCTGGAACCACTGAAGGCTGTCTCTTATCATTCACACCATGTCTGCAAGAGAGGTGAGGTATGGCATATGGAAGACCATCTGAAACCTGTAATGATGGTGGTGAATTTGAGGCAGCCTGGGCACCAGCCCAGTCAAAACCACAAGAAAATTTAATAAGAGTAAAACTTATTGCCATCCCGACCTTGGGCAAAGCACGTCACCCATGGCTGAGCATGTGTAGCTCTCCCAAGAAGGATACTCTACATGCTCCAGGATACCTGGAGTGGTTGTGAGAACACACGGAGCAAGGGCAAATTTTAGTTCCCTCCCTAATGGTATGGTGGAGCCCATCATGTGTGGGTAAACTTGACAGTTACTTTGAAAGATGTAAAATGGGTGTCTCCTTATCTGAAGTTCAGCCAATGATGATTTGACTGAACTGGAAATTCCAGTGACTTTAAGCCCTCACAACATTCCTGCTATTAGTGTCTTACCACAGTGGACTACTTAAAAAAGGCAAAAAAACCCCAAGCCCCCTTCAAATATCACTGTACTCTACTAGAAAAGACTGTGTGGATGACAATGCTTTGGGTTACTTTTGAGGTAAGGCATGGTATGATTCTTATTACAGTTAGGTCTGGGTAAACTGGTTCAAGTAAATGATCTTGTTGCTGTTTCCAACTTTGCAAGCTCTTGGAAATATTTTAGCCTTTTCTTTCCTTTCCCTAAAGTTAGTTTAAAAAAAAAAAAAAAAAGCTGTTTTCCTGGCTGGAGACATTTTCATGCCAACTTTCACCCTGGAGCAAATTTTTCATGCCTGAGTTATAAAAACCTCAGAAAAATAGGTGGTGATACGTAAGGTAGACATCAGAGGACCTTGAACTACAATTTTGCGAAGGGTGTTGTGAACCTGACAGGACAAAAGATTAATCAGACAAAAGCCTCTCTTCATAGCTGTTCATCTTAGCAGGGCTGTGGTGTCTCGTGGTGGATAGGATACAGACACAGGAGACAGAACACCTTGCTTCTGCTCATGTTTCGGCTTGCTGAGTGACCTTTAGCAAAATACAGTATCTGTAATGGAGAATAACAAATACCCATTTTTGCAAAGATCCTTGGGTAAAAAATGCTATGTAGTTTTTAAATATTGGCATGCTCTGTTGTGCAGGTTTGCCCTCCAGACCCATTCCCTTTTCAGAATTTTATACTGTGGAATTAATTGCTTGCAAAAGCATAAAATATTTTTGGTTTTCCTGTGTAGTCCTCCTCCTCTCTGCCTTTCTTAGCTCTCATAAACTTTCTAAAAATATGCTGAGAGTGTAATTCATCCTGGGTATAATTCCAGAGATCAAGCTACTTAGGAAGCAATCTTGTAGAAACATAAGGTGAGTTCTTCATATTCTGAGTTTGATGACAGGAAAGGAAATTTTGGAAAGGACTTCTCTCTCACTTGGTTCCTATATTTTTCAAGACTGACACCTGAAGTAGAGACTCAGTGGTTAATGCAGATGGGATCTGCTATATGCCTAGACCATTAACTATTATGGTCATACTTGGAAAGATTTTTCATAGAAGCAATGTTTAGATCTCTAATAATGGCTGTGGAAAATCAAGAACACAAAATACATTTGTAAACGGAAATAAGGTTTTCACAGCTACAGTTCTTTTCCAGGGTACTGGAATATTGCATAAGGATACTATACAAAAAAGAAGTTGAATGAAAACACTTAACCTGCAAGGATTTTTTCTTCACTTTTCCTTCTGTTTATAGACTATCACGTCTCTTTAAATGTTGCAGGGAAACTGAACACCTTTCTTTTTAAAAAAAAAAAAAAAAGAAAGCAAACCCGAAGAAGTAAAAGACACTTGGCCTTGGTTCTTATTTTATAAAATGGTCCTGTTATATTCCCACTTGAACAACCCATGTGTTCATTTTAGAAGAGTGTAAGAGAGATTCAGCCCCTAATAGTAAAGAAAAGAAAAGGAGAGATGTATCCACATCTGCTCTGTCTCATTCACAACTATTAAGGATGGCAATAGTGGCTTATTTATTGTAAACATCAGTCTGCAGCTTATTAACACTAAATTAAATTACTTTTCTTTTCTTTGCTTATTTTTCACCCCAAAAAGAGAAATGTCGTTAGATGATTCAATGATTCGCATTGATACTCTGTAACAAAATCAAAGGAAAATGAATCAAATTGCGTGGATTAAGTAAAATACATTTAACGTCATTCAGAGCACAAGGAATTAGATGAAGTAAAAGTACAGTTGGTTAAGTAAACTAATTAACCATTTTCTGAGAATACTTAAATAATGAGCCATCTTTCACATGAAACAATTGGCTTCTCTGTAATTAACCAGAACACTCAGAGTATTCTTAGTGTGTGGGTTAACCACCATGTTTGTTACTTCCTCTTCCCCTACACACTATGTTATTCTTTCTCACAGAGGCAATACAAACAGATATATGTGTATATTTTATGACTCTCTTACTGTTTCTTTTGCTAGAACACAACTTTGCAGCACTGAAAATATTTTTTTTTTCCCCAGCAACTGATGCAGAGCTCACAAGGCAATGGAATATCACTACTAATTCCAATCAAGCTCATCGTGCTTTAGCAGCACGATGAAATGCAGTGAGATGCAATCATTTATGGGAAAATGAAGTGGTATTTGGAGGTCGATGCAATTCTGTTAACATTTATAACTTAGTGTTTTTTGAGATAATTGCTCCCTAACTTTATACCACTGTTTTTCCAAGGAAATTTAATTTTCAAATGCACATTCCCTTTCCAGCATGTTCAAGTCTCGTAATATAACCTTTTCTATATCAGTGAGGGATGATGAGAACAAGGGAGCGGTGCCAACAGTTTAGATCTCGAACAACATCAGAGCCAGCAGAAATCCTAACCTCAGACTTTACAAGTTCCTTTGTAAAACTGGAACCTCATGTTTGTGAGGTAGCAAGGGGATAGGCATAAGACATTCCCATGCTCTTCTCAGGTCTCTTAGCTCAGGAAATTATTTATTTATATTTCCAAGTTTAAGCTTATTGAAACTTGCCTCTTTCCCCTGTGTTCTTGCCCCAGACTATTTGCAATTTAGAATTGTTCAAGTCACAGTCTGAACGAAATCAAGTAATCTTTAAACTTATTCTCAATCACAGCTCTATCAAGCATTTTTGAATGCATGAAAAAGAACTTCTGTCATTAACCATACAGGATTTTAGCTGATTAAGCCAGGATATTTCTTCTAATCACTAATTTCTTTGATATTGCCCCTTGTTGGCTGGATTGTGGCTTGTAAATGCTGCTAATCCAAAGAACACTGGCATTTCTCCATTTTTGACATTTCCAGAGCTCTTTCTCCAACTTGTGTGACATTTTGATGTCTGAAATGCTATCCTGTCAACATTTTTAAATCAACACATGATGTTAACATTATTCAAATTCACTGCCTTCATTGGGCTTCCATTGGGGTGAAGTTGACCCATGAACTTAAACAAAAGCTTGTATTAGTAAATTCTCAAGAACTAATTTTGATTACATGTTGCAGTACCGGGCAGTATTATGCAGCTGCCATTGCGTGAATAAAAGGATGACATGAAACCCATAGGTATTTGGTAGTCATTCCAAAATTCATAAAAAGTGGGTAAATTTGAGAAATTATTCAGAAACAAATGTAATATTTAGAAATATTTCTGTTGTATTCTGTCTGATTATCTACTATACTGGTGACACAAAAACTTCAATTTTATTTTTTTAATGCACGCAACAAATACAAAGATAAATTCTTTCCCTTCCAGTGAAGTACCAGGTTCCAAGTTTTGCACAAAAACATTGTTAAATACACTACCTTCACTAATCGTTCTGTGTTTCACATTAACTCCTTCCATCATAGTCTGTGAGATGAAAGGTACTGCTATGATATCTAGCCATGGGAGTTCCAATAAAGCACACTTTATATTCACAATACACGCCTCTCACTCTTTTCTATACCCTTCCATTATTTTGTTGTTAAAAGAAATTATGCTTGAAAAAAAACTTGATATCACAATGCTTTCCTTTTAAGTATCTAACACAAGTTGTGTCACAACACTGTCAACAAATGGGGTTTTGCAACACTCCTCTGGATATCATGCTATATACCAAATGACCAAGCAGGTTATTTGTTACCAAGAGTATCTTAAGTGCAAATTTCATAAATTACTGAACTACATTGAGAATGCACGCTATTTCTGTTCTTGTAGTGCAGTTTTTCTAAAAAAAAATTCACACTGGCTCAGCCTAGGATTCATCCAACACAGTATCCCTTCTCAAACAGTAGCTTGAGTGCAAGTGCAAGAATGTCTTAGGAGAAGACATTGTATATGTATATGATCTACCTCTGTCATTTTCCTCAAGCATCCTCTTACATTCATTTTAAAGGACTTCCTGAGCCTGATGTTTGTCTGTTTAGTAACCTGCAGATCTTTCTTCCATTGCTGGAACCCATGTAAGAGCTCCTCATCCTTCTCCTTTGTCAAGGAGCTCTACTGGGCTGCTATCTGCTGCATAAAGAAACACCTTTTTTTCTTTTTTTAGAGTCTGCTTTCTTTAAAGGCTCTTAGTACTTGAACTGAAAGATAACAAGGTATGGCTGGGCCTTGCCCAACCTCTCCAGGCCGCCTGGGATTTTGTAGAGCTCTACTACATCCTCCCTACATCATATCTTTTTCTGAGACAGAAGAGTTCTTGCCTCCTCAGTCATTCATGTAGAGAAGCTATTCCATGCTGACCTGTGCCTGAATCTTTTCCCATTCTAACATATTATTTTTATGAGATGGGATCTGACTCCTGAAGAGTGATGGAATGGGCTAATTGTGGATTTCTACTGTGATATGATGAGGATTTCTTTTTGTTCTCCACTTTTCTTGAGGATTCTGAACACTTCATTTACTTTCATGATGACTACTGAGCTGATATTTTTCGTGGATCTGTCTTTAATATTTTAAAGACAAGCTTTCTCCACTGTAATGATGTGAATGTAAGGCAGTTTTTCCCAATGTGCTGCCCTTTATGTATCACATTTTACCCACCCTGTTCAAAGGTGACCCACTGCAAGAACAGGCTATTTACTCCTAACTTCTGCTTCATACCTGTTTCAGTATGTAGTCCCAATACTTTTGGTGGTTTCTGGACTACTGAGGAGTCTAAGGAAATGAAGCTTATTGTGCATAAACTTAAATTCCCAGTGGGGTTTCATTTCAAAGATTAGTAGGGGGTTCCTAAATCAAATAAACTCAAAGCCACCAATTCAGACCATTTCGATAGGGAGTATCTTGTAAAATCTCGGTGAAGTTCTTGGCCTTTGCATCTGCTAAGCAACCAAAATGATTTTTAACAAGCTCAACTCCCACGTAGACACTTAAATAAAGAGCAGATTTTCAAAGGTACTTAGTTCTCTGTAGTTTCTGATGATAGCATTCTGGGCTATTTTTTCAAATAAGTGTAACATCTTTTAACAATCTCCATCCATTTACTAATAAAATAAAAAGGGAAGGGTGTTTAAAGCCTGTTATACTTCGTGGATGTTATATCCTTGAAATTTTGCCCTTAATATGTGTCTAAGATATGCAGAGTCTAGTGTTTTAGTTGATTTCAAAAGGAAAAAAAAGTATGTTTAGCAGGTCCTTATTTCTTTCAATAATTTTCAGATTAAAGAAGCTCATTTCACAGAGACCTTGGTCTTTGGGACAGGGTTGTGTCTCTTTGGCTCTCTATGAAATACTTAACAGTGTCATGAACGCGAAAACGGTTGGATTAACTACAGAGTGCAAGCAAACTGATAAGTTTTCTCAAATCACCCATTCTGCAAACTCAGACAGGTATCTCAAAAATAAAGCTGTTCTTTTCTCTCTTCCCCCTCCTCCTCCTCCCTTAGGGGTAGTAAGGAGTTTGATATTACAGGTTATTAAAGTAATTATTTGGAAAGAAAAGTATTACTCTGAGCTGTAGAGGCCACATCCCTAGTACATTTTGTGAATTTTTTATTGTCAGTTTTGTGAGTTTTGCTGGTTTTTTTAGAACCCATCTCAACTTGTCCTATATTATTCTAATAAATAAATAAGAAAACATCTCCCATTAAAAACATTTTGCAATCAGAATTTGTTTGACATTTTTGCTGAGGAGGCAGAACAAGATCTGGCTTGATTTTACTGTTTTCTGGCTCCTTTTACCAAGTGACATTTCCGTCCATAGTCACACAAATCTTTTGTGTTTCCCAACAAAATGGCAAATTAAATCAAATAATCCAAAACCTCAAGACTCTGACATAATTGATGTACCATGCAGGACAGTTGGGTTGCAGGACATTTTGTTTAAATTTCTGGTTTTCTTGAGGCTTAAAAGCGTCGGCAAAAGAGCAACCATCCTTTATAATCTAAATTTTGCTGGGGCTGTTTTAGAGGTAAATGTGCATAAAGAATGGGTGCATTTTCAGAAAACACATGAATTCAATATTCTTCATTCAAGGTACATGAGATTTGCTTCGTCATGTACTTTAGAGAGTTGCTCAAGTTAGCAACCAGCTGCTGTGAACAGTAAAACCTTGCATACAAAAGTAGAGCTGGGGATGGAGGAGCAAAGGAGGAGCGGGCTGAGCCCTTATAGCTGGTGCCTGTGCTAGCCACTTCAGAGATCCCTTCTGAATCCATAGCACCATTGCTGCTCCAGCACTCATTTTTCATCTGCTTTGAATCCACAGTTGTCAGTGCAGCCTTCAATATGTTCTGTTTAAATTCTCACCGAATCTCCATGGGTTCCTCTGTCTCTTCACACTAAGAGAGACGAGAGAGAGAAAGCAGCAAAGTGGTTAGAAATCTTCTGCCAAACACAGATGGCATCCTGATTGCTCTTTCAGCCTACCTGTGTCTGTCTGTGGAGCTGTGGATGCTGTGGACATGCGTGCGAAGAATTTCCAATGCTCTCAGAGCATTCACCCAAAGGAGAATCTCCATTTGAGTTTTAATATTCACCGCATCAGACAGTCTTGAGAAACAAATATGGCTATTTAGAATTTATCTCTGTACAAGTGTGTTTGTGCACAAATGTGTTTGTAAGAAGAGAGAAGCAGAGAGAAAGAACAGGAAGACTTCAAAATTACACAGCAGTCTGCTTTAAAAAGTACTGACAAAAGCACTTGCTTGCACAGTGTAGGCAATCTGTGAAAATCCAAAAAGCTGTGGAAAAAAAAACCACACTAGCTTTACCTCATGGCATCTTAGCAGGCTCAGCTATTTGTCCCTCTCCTCCTCAGGATACAGGCACAGTATGGGATACGATTGCATTACAGCACTTTAACAAGTTAGTGCCTGTCAGCTGACTTGCTGTAACCAACTGTGTACGCTCTCTTCGTCTGCCCCATTTGCAAGATAAAATGCATTAACTTAAATTCATGTACAGTGGATTTCCCTTCCAAGCCAGATCTCTAAATAGTTTCTGGCATACCTGGCACAGCAAGATGGTATCCTCTTCTCAGCACAGGAAATACCCAGTGCAGCAGAGGAAAGGGAAACCTTCCTTCTTGCTAGGAAATAAATCAACCTACCGACGGTGCATTTAGCACACGGAGGAAAAATCCTTGCTCTACTCCTATAGGTAATCATTTCGTAGAGCGAAGCATGAGATTTGATTATCCTCATTATCTTAGTTCAGATAGCTTCAGATGTTGCTAGTTGCCATGAAACATAGAGCCCTTTAAAAAATCCAGTTATGGTATTTGACTTACTGACCTATTCTGGCACTAAATTGCACGGAATGCCAATGCACTGTGGAAATTCACGTCCTTTTTTTTTGGTTCTATACATATTACCTTTAGTTCAAATGAAGGAGCTTTGGATCTCTTACCTTTTCTTTCTCTTTTTTCTTGGTGAGGCAAAGGAAAGAGAAGGGTTAGTTTTCAGTAATACCCTTCACACATCTTAATTTTTCTAACTTGCCCATCCTAATACTCGCTTTTTCAGGCAAAATTCTGAAGGGGTAGTTGAGGGCTTTGGGGTCTTGCTAACCATTTCTCAATGCACATCCTTAATAGGGATGTTCTGAGAGCTCTGTGCTGGACCTGACTGTAAAGTTGTGCAAGAGGCACATCTCATGGTGGCATGTAAAGGCATAGGAGTTCTTACAGTTTCCTTTCCCTTTTGTCATTGCAGATCAGACTAGAATAAAAGGAGAATAAACTATGTTCTTTTCTGTACCTGGGTCATGGCTGGCATTTTTCTGTAACGCTAACTAGCAGTCCAATTAATTCAGTCAGTCTTTAGACTTCTGCCGGGGAAGTAACATAGGTGTAAAAGAGTGGGCAAAAGGCTTGCTGAGTCCTACAACGCTTCTTGTTCCTTCTTTCCTCTGTTCCTACTTTCCTTCAGCGTTGTGTGTTTCTTTATGATGGGGGTTCTAGGACCTCATGTGTCCATGTTTTCACACACCTTTTATTCATTGATTCATTCCTTTCTTTTTTTTTCCCAATTGAGAGCTTTACAGGACTGCTGTCACGGCTGCAGTTCTTGCTTGGCAGCATTTAAATGCATGCTAAACAAAAGTCTCTGTCTTGCCCATCTCAAATATAGGCAAGTTAGTTGATAAATAGCATTATGCCACCCCAGGGTGTGATTATACTTTGAGATAGCACCACCCGTAGGATGGGTGAAGGCTCTTTGATTTTGGCCCTGTGTCTAATCATGTGTTTTAACTCTTTCCAAGCGCTGGGTTTCTGTTGATCTCAGCATTTCTGTACATGTTACAACTGATATGGTTACTGATATACCTGATAATGTAGCTGGCATCAATGAAGGAAACCATTTGGTCGGGCTAGACAGAGCTGCACCAAGACTGCAGTCATCATTCAGTTAATATGCCAGATTATTGGCAAACTTTTCCAGTGCCTCCTTCTGTTGTTTTCTGCAAAGCATTAATGTGGTTGAGAGCCACAATGATCTGATCCACTGGTTTTGGTTCTTGCTAACCTTAATGCTCTTGGTTTCACCCGGGCATGTTCTCATCAATTTTCCTATCTCCCTTGTGCCTGACAGCAGGAGACATGTAATGTCCCCTCTACTCAGGTTCTGTTACCTTCCCGTTTTTTTCTGGGGGAATTTTCATGGATCCTTAGTGTTGTTCAGCACTTCCCAGAGAGTTGCAGGCACTTGGGCAAGTGGGCAAGTCTCTATTTTACCCACTGCTTTTACATGTTTCAGTTTGGGTACTGAAAATTTATTTTAATATATGAATGTGAGAACTTAACGAAATTATACCGTTGATTCATGACATAGTATGGTAAAGCTTGCACTTGCAGTTTTTTTGTGCTTCCCGTCTATGCTAATATACGCTTACACAAGACTGTCAGAGGAAAGTTTCTTAATGTAAATTACATTTGCATTGGCTTTAAGTCAGCTTTATACTATCAGAAAAGAGAAGAATAAATTCCAAAGGGTTTACAACCACAAATACTCCCAGAAAGTAACTAGTCCTGATTTCCTTATATTTACACGAGTATAAACCAGGAATAAGTTCATTAAAGTCGTTGGGATTATTTTCATTCGTACTGTAGCTTTATTATTCTACTTTGAAGCACTGTATATTTATGCTACCACTGCAGTGTGAAGGGGGACCATAGTTTCAGGTCCAATGGCCCTACATGGCTGCAAGAGAGAGGAGATTGAAGCATGCTGGGACTATATCCGTCAGTTACTGTCTGCAGGACTGGGCTCTTTGATCGTAAAATAAGAGAACATGTTTTCCTGGAATTCTGCCTAGCTGTATCTTTGTATAATATTCACTTCTAAATAAGCCAAACAAGCTACAGAATCTTTAACTGAAACATAGACCTGTCAGTTTTAGTACTCACCCATTTCCTTAGCCTGTAAACTTTGGGCTCCCAAAATTATAGGTGTTTAATGCTTACATGCTTTTACATGTGAAAAAAAACCCACTTTCAGATGCATTCTGGTTGCAAGTCATTCTGGTTGCATAATATGAATGCCTAAGAGTCTGGCTGCTTAAAAAGGACTAATTTTCTAGGTATGGGGGGGAAAAAGCTCTTAAAGATGTTCCCACAGATATCTAAATGGGAAGGAAGTTGAGATCCTTTTACCCCATTTGCTTTCATTGAGTGCTGCCGAAAAGGCATTTACTAGCTGGGAGCAAGGTGTAGGTTTAAGATGTAAGGAAATCCTGGAGAGTATTCACAGAGAATGAAATATTATTTATAAAAGTGTCATTATTACATCTTAATTATTTATGTTTAAAAAAATGAATAATATATTTTCTGAGTGCTTGCTAATTATTAAATGACAGAAGCAACTCCACATTTCAATTAGCTTGCCTTTCCTGGCAACAGCTTCAAATAAAAAAACAAAACAAAACTCCAGCTCATTGCCCTAGACTTCTGAGAGCTCTAGTTTTCATAATGGCCTGGTGAGGAGAACGACTCTCAAACAGGAAAATGAAAATTCCACCTTATTTTGGACCACAAAGGCATTCTAGGGCACTGGGTCATTTAGGGTGAACACTCGGCTTTCTCTAAGTCCAAATATTATCAGTGAAACTGACAGCAGCCATGTTACTTTTATAGGTGACAGCAATGTTCTTCTTTAAACCAGCATCGTTTCAGACACACAGAAAAATATATACCCCATCCTAAAGATCTTGTACTCAGAAACAGCGTTTCCACTATAACACTAACTTTATGAGTTTTGGCCAGGCAACATTTGCTGCTGACATCTTCAATATAATGGGAAATATCAATATTGCACCTAGGAGACTATGAAAGAAATCGGAACTAAATGTTGTAATAAATCTACATTTTCAGCATTTGAGCAGAAAAAAAGCAAAGCCTGCCAGCCAAGTTTAATGCTATGAATTCTTACTCAGCTCCTGTTCTCTGAGAAAAGAGGTTTATTGTACTACGGACTGTATCCTCCAATATCCCCTGATTTTAAAACAATCCTTCTCCAAGAAAAAAAAATCATGATTGGCATAGCTCTGGGTATGATTCCTTATGAAAATGATGTGGCAAATGACAGCAGCTTTTTCTTTTGAAAAAATTGTCGAAGTTTGCAAGAAGTTCATTGGTTTTACCAATGACATAAGTTTGTTTCTTTCCTCCCTAGAAAGAAAAGTGAGGCTTACTGGCCATGGAGGGTCACCCCAAAAACCTTACCAAAGCTCCTGTTTGTCAGGCTCTGTAGGCAGCAAGGAAAAGTTCAGGGCTCCAAGAGACCTCCTGGTTCTAGTTCCAACTTCGCACATGATTAAAGCCAAGTGGTATTTGGGACTGCTGTAGATTGAGAGAACAGGCAAGCCAAGCCTAGAGGCTTCTTTCTCTGCCTGGAGTTTATCAATTAACTTGGAGCTTTTTATGTTGCAGTTCTAGCTGGAAGCTTCATTTGAACTTCCTCCGCAGACTTTAATTTCCATTTGATCTTAGAGAGACACCATCAAATAGTTTGGGTTCTAAAAAAGCTGAGAGATAACTTTATTGCTGTGTTTCATACCAAACCTGAAGAAAACATTCAGTGATTGCTGAAACATGATATTCACCGAGTTCTTTAAAACCACAATAGAGCCATGATTATTTACGTACTTAAATGATGGCTTTTTTAGTGGCAAAGTGGTGTACCTATTAAGAAAAATCCAGTTTTGATGCCAGGGAAGAGAGGGATTGCAAAGGTTACCATTTCCGATAATTATTTTTTACTGCTTTTACTATCTGTTGAATTATATGTGGACATGAAAAGGTGAACAGAAGTGATTGGGATTTTAATATTTTTATTTTTTTTTATGAAGAAATCCTATGCCTTCTGACTTAAATGGAATTTTCCTCCAGATAGACCTCTAGGTCTTACAACCATGCTCCCCCACATTCTAAAAGATCCCTAAATGTTGTGTGTTATGTGTGGCAATGCTAGTGTGGTGGTGGGATTTGCAAAGTGTAAGCATATATTGAAAACCTGAGACAGAGTTGTAGAGGGTTAACTTAATCTAGCTGCAAAGTCCAGCGGAGCCTTTGAGAAATTCTAGTCACACACATAAACTGAATTATGCAGGTCTTGTCAACAACTGCCTCAGAAGCGTATAACTGGTAAAGAGGAATAAGGGAGGGTAAAAGTATGTGTTCATCCTTTTAGAAAAGGGGAAAAGAAGTCTTTTATCCAATGTTTGAGAACCGCTTGTAGGGGTCAGAACATTTGTACTCCCATGTCAAACCTAAGACAAAAGACATTTGACTGAGAGGATAAACAGATGTAAATACCTAAATGGCAGTTGTTGGCATCTGTCCAAAGGTTAGGGTTGTTCTCCCAAAGGTTGAGCTGATTAGACAATTAAAACAATGTCTTCTTTTTTTGTCGATTTCCAACCTCTCTCTCCTTCTTTTAAAGTATTTATATTTTGAAAGACAATGTATATAAAAAAGAAAAGTAAATAAAGACATCTTTATTTTCTAAAGATCAAAATGAGGAGATTAGACTACATTCCAGCATGTCTGAATCTATGTCCTCTCACAACCTTTTATGAAGGAGACCACAATGGTTGCCAGAAGAAAAAAAAACACAACAAAAACCAAAAGACAACCTGTGTGTCTTTGCGCAGTGCTGAATTATGCCCAGAGAGATCTATAGGAGATTTCCAGATATATGTCTGACTCTGATCTCTCTACATTCTAGCTTAAATCAAGAGGAACTCCTGACTTGTGAAAAGTTAATATAAGATCAAAATCAGAACTATGTACTTTATTAAGGTCATGACCAAGATATTTATTGTGGTTTGAGAACAGACAAGATTAAACCACTACAATGCCAATAATTGTACATTGTGTGGGATTGTTGGGGAAGGAATTTAAAAGAAGTCATTGCAAAGTGACTCCTCCCTCTCATGTATTTTGTTTATATTTCAAGGCAAATGAACACGCTCTATTTTGTAACTGATGGAATAGTTCTTCTGTTTGATATAGCTTACAGGCCTATAGCTGTAGCATCTGAGTGTTGATAGCAGAAGTCCTTCTCTTGTAATTTTCTTTGCTGAGATGAGTGATTACACAGCTACTGGTCCATATCTGGTTGCCACTACATTTATGTATCCACATTTAAATGCTAATTCCCTATCAAAATGAGAATGTGCATGCCAGTTTGCCTGCTGACAATGAGGCAGTGTAAAAATAAATAAGCAAATTATAAATAGATAAATAGCGGCTTTATGTGATTTCACTGCCCTTCCCTGCAAGGCCACTGGTACCAGCTAATGGTGGGTTTCTTAGGCAATGGAAGGGTAGTAAAGAATGGATAAGGCCTCTATTTATCTGGGCACCAATCTGTGTTGCTGTCTCTTCTCCTCCTGTAGGTAAAGTGCTTTTCAAGAACATGTTGCTACTTTCTGTACCTGACAGCAAAAAAACAGTAGTACCTACAATTTGCTGACTACAAGACACAGACTTCCATGGGGCTGCTTTGAATTAGTTATTTGGTTGCTATGTCATTGTTCAGCTTTCCTTTACATTAAAAGTGCTTCCACAGCCTAAATATCAAAAGTAACATAGAAAATATAGAAGGACAAGTGTTCCTACTTGCAATGCACTTTTCTGTGCATTTTGTTAATTTTTTTTACTTTGGCCTTTGGGGAAAGAAGTACGTTTGCTTCTCACTAAGCATACATAGAACTGCATAAAGAAAACACCTTACTTTAATTAATATTGTCTTTGCAACTGCAGTCTTTATCAGAGATTGAACACAGGTTTGGGGCACAGATATACCCATTTGAAATTCAGATCTGATACTGTTTGCTCCAAGAGGTACTAAACCGCTAATGTTAGTTAATTAGGACTTTGGGGCCTGATTTTCAAAGATGGCTGATAAAAAGCAATAAATTATTATCTTCTGCTTGATTCTGCAAAGCTTTCTTTTCAATGAAGAGGACAGTTTGTAGTAAATTACAAACAATAGATAAGTGCTAGCCTCTTACATTGTTAATTCCTTTAAGAGTAAATGAAACAATGTATGTTTTTAGTTTTAGTTATCTATAGATATTTTTAGCAGTTTCTATGTGATGTCTACAGTTGCTTTCCAGGGAAAAGGGAAGTTTGTCACCTATAAGCCACTTAGGAAAATTAAAACTCATATTGCTGAATTTATTGAGAGGAAGGTTGCTCACCTACTTAGAGCTAAACACAGTTCAGTAAGTCTGCTAGATCAGTAATGCATTTTGGATAGTCAGGCTTTAATTGTCAGCCTAGCCTCAAAGGTTGGCAAGATTCTCCTCTAGCTTGCTTCTAGAAAGTTCCTTATATATCATTCCTTATGCAATCCCAGTGTTTTCCACATAGGGATTTGGAGGTGGCTCAAAGCACAAAGGAGAGTGGCAGAATTTCACTTCCCTTTGTATCTCCTCTAAGGAGAGAGGGACTGCCACGTACTGCCTGGGACAGAGCCTTGGATTTCACCAGTCTGGTTTTGCAACCCTGGGCAAGTCACATAAAACTGTATTTATAAACTGCAGATAAAGATACATACTTGCAAATGTTCTGTGGGAGGCTTAATCAGTTAATATTGTAAAGCATTTGAGATAGCTATGTAGAGAGTATTGCACTTTATCACACACTTACTAGCATTGTGTTCTTTTTATTTGGGCTTGCTTTGCCTGGATGTAAATGAATGTGCAAGTCCTAAATTTTTTCCATGCAGAATAATACAGGCTCTTTTAATCTCTTCTCATTACCCGTACCTAAAGCTCTTTCAGTATAGATATTGAGGAAGTTTGCCCATTAACCTATTCTGTCTATTTTATGGTTGCTGTTCTCAAGTTCTGTAAATAGCTCCTAGTGGTGCAGAGCTTCAATTTGTAAAAAAACGTTGCTAGCTTTCACCTACCCACTGCTGATCCTTCTATCTATCTCGGTCTTTTGACAACTGGTGTAAATTAGAGCAGTCTTAAGCTGTTTTCTGCTGTGCCAAGGGGCTGACCCTATGCACAGCAGTCACAGAATTATAGCAAAAGAGGTGGGGTGGAGGCTATTTATTCAATTTTTGCAGCTTCCCCCAAACTTAAGCTGCGTTCATTTCAGCTGAAACTGTGGTTCTGGCCCATGGTGTATGGACACTGCTAATGTTGCAAGCACTCCCATAATTCAACTATTACAAGTAGTAGTGGTAGTAAAATAATCTTATCTGCAACTCATCAGAGCTTTTTTAATTGAATTTTACTTAACATGAGTGTTGAAAGAATCAGGCTCAACATGCAGCCTTGACTTTGAAACCTCTGGCGTTTTGCGGGTGTTAGTCACATCCTTTACATTACAGTAATACAGTTTTTGTGGCTTAATATTTACATATTTTTATTGCTGTCTGAAAGATAAATGGGAAGAGGATGATCACAGGAGAAGCCTGGAGCAGGATTTTAATATGTTGAATTAAATATATATATATATATACATATGGGAATGTGAACTTAAGGTTGTATAGGTAAATTAAAAGCATTAGGAGACACAAAAGCAAAAGCTGGCAAAGCAGCATTGAGTTGGTGGATAGAAATGCACTTTATTTTGTAGGGTATGTATAGTTGGACATTTGAAACTGAAGGAAAAATATTCCAGAAGTTCAGGTAACTGAATTAACATCACCAAAGGAGTTGTAAATGTAAATGTAAAATGTAGGAACACCTTTATTGTAACTTTGTAGCAGTAGCATTTAAAACAAAAGGCCAAATCGGAAAATTTTATCTCCTGGAGCTCCTCTGATGTTTACTGGAATTTACCTAAATAATTCTGAAGAAGGAACTGAAGATTAAGTGCGATTTTTCCATCTACTGAATTACACAACCTATCTCATTTTAGACCACCTTGATGCACATCGTTACAGTCTCCATCACCCATGTTATGTACCCTGAACAATGAAGTCTTCATTCCCAAGCAAACTCTCTTCCTTGTCAGATTGTGGACTTGGGAGAAAGGTGATGAAAACTCCTGCCAAATTCTCTCCCTATCACCTGGTCTTGATCTCCTTTACCTGAGGAGGGAGAATTGCCCTTTATGACACCATTTCACATCATGGATGAGACATGGGGGAATGGCAAATGGTGCCTTCTGCAGGAAAAGATGCATGTGTGTGCCCCAGCATCTAGCAGGGACCTCCAGGTGTTTTTTAAGCTCTTTTCATCTATCTTACAAATAAAAGTGAACACCATTTGTAGAGGATCATTGCGATGTATGTTATGTGGATATTGTGGGTTTTGAAATTATAGCAGTTTTGAATTTAGAGCAGGACAAATAATAATCCAGCCTAACATTCAGAGAATCATGACCTGAACTCTTAAGTGCTCCTTACCTCAACAGACCGAAAGCAAGAGTTTCATTGGTAGTAGCTGAATAAAAAGAGCAAGAAGAACATGTTCTACTAGGAAATGGGAAATTACCCATCCTTATTGCCCTTTCCTGGAGTCATTTCTAGGTTTTATTAAGAGAGGCAGTAGAATAGTACAAATCTGAATTTGTCTGTGGTGAGTGCAAAGGACTTTTTTTTTTCTTTTCAGAATAAACACAGAAGAAAGTGCTGATGCTGAGCAAAGGGATTTGAAGATAGCCGAGGGCAGAGGACTCCCTCATATCTGTAGTCTTTTAATGTGTTTTAATGAAGAAGAAAAAGAGTCTTTTTCTTATAAGGTTTAGCTTAGAGTGGGGAAGTGGAGAGCACATGCTTTCTCTGACATGAATGCCCCTGCAAAGTTTTTAAGCCTCAAATTGAACTGTAGGTTCAATTGTAACGAAGGAGTGCTCAGAGAGGGAAGACTTGTCTCAGTAAGATTGGCGCCTCAGAGATACGCAGATATTGGCTTTGTGCTCATCTCATGGGAGAGGCCACTGATCTGATTAGGCCAGCAGACTTATGTACAGGAACAAAATAATTTTTAAATTGTTTTCAAAATTATGGGAACAAATGAATAGTTTTTTCTTCTACTTGGATATGATTTGAAACGGCAAAAGGATCCGACTCAAACTTTCAAGGAGGTGGGGGAAAACCAATGAACATTTACATCTCTTACATTCAGACATTTACATCTCTTTGGGACAGGGTCCAAACAAAGAAAGTACCGACTAGTGAGAGCATATGAAAAAGGATTATTACATTGGAAATCAGATTAGTGCTTTAATTCTCATGTTTTCTTAGAGAAAACAGTGATGTGATACAGGAACATAGATGTTGACTGTATTCATTACAGTGAGTATCATATCAGTGTTCTGTGGGAGACCATTCTAGGTCTAAAATCAATTGGTTTAGTCCAAGGGGAAAAAAACCCAAAGTATTCTTATCTCTCTGTTTTAAGAGAGGGCACTTCAGGTATTGCAGAAAGAAGGCTGTTATTAATTTGGGCTGTTTCCCATAGGAATGCTAGGTTGTTGTGGAGCCAGAATTCGTGTTAGGACACATGCTTTAAGTTAATTGTTTGTGTGAGAGTAAATGGCTGCAGGTCAGGGTTGCTTGTTTAGTCTGGGAAAAGTACACAGGAGTACTTAACAGGGGAAATAAGAAAAAGGGAGGCTTTATCCTCCAGTGCTGAGTTTGGAATAACCAGTTCTAGATGAAGCTGTAGGCTGAATTCAGGGAGTAACCTGGGTGGAGAGTTTGACTCCTTGAAAGCCAACCTCAGCATTCCAGTGAAAAAAGGTCCCATTTTTGCGGGGTGATGATTATCTTCTTCCTGATTCTGAGCGCCTCCTGGAACCAACGGGAGCTGACAGTGCACAGCTCAGGCACACAGATGCATCTTTCCCTGTTTTGGGATTTGGAATTATTTTGGGACTTCCTTAATAAACTCTAGTAAATTTTTCTGGTTAACAAAGACACCTCGTTAAACCAAGGAATCTACGGAGGCAAATGAAAAAAATCTTTGCTTGCAATGTGCACCACCTTATTTAATTTGTGTTTTCAGCCTTCGACTCACTATTTGCTACAAGTGAGATCAAGCTGACTGGTTATTTTCTCAGCCTGAAAATCCTTTCCTTGGTTCTTTTTTAGAACTTTATAGGCTTCATTCTTAAGGCTCCTTGTACCACAAATACTTTGCAGAAATATGTCTTGCCAGTCTTCTTTTTTTTTTTAACTTTAGAAAAATTATCCTTTCCTAAAATGGAAAGGATAACACCAATTGTAAAGCACAGCTGCAAATTTAGTACTAAGTTGAAATACATTTGCTTCATATAAAGTCATATTAAAAAAAAAAAAAAGCCTACTGAATTTAACTTGAGGATTTGTGCAGTAAGGCAGTATGCCCCAGAGTGAGAGAAGTGTTACAGTTTGGTCCTTAATACTGTATAAAGCAATTTTAGTACAAAATTTGAAAAATCTGTCATCCTTTATATCTTATTGTCATGTGTTTTATGAAGAACAAAAAATCCCCTGACATAGCTGTGTCCTTATAAAAGGACTTGCATGTTGGGCAGAAAAAATTATGATCTCTTGGAACTGCATTCTGATCAAGTGTGGATTTATGGAGTTAACCATTTGTAAGTAAATATGCAAGCTTTTTTTTGCCACATAACAAGACTGACTTATACAGTGCTCAAAGAGAACCCCCTAGGAATCAATTGGCTTTATTTGCAAGCAAATCTCTGCTTGCTACTGGTACTCTGAGCTCCAAGTGTCATTTTGAGATTCAGCAGCCGTTTATAAATAAGCTATAAGGGCTGAATGCTAAAAGGATAAAGTCTGTAACGCTATTATTTTTTTTTCCCTAAATTGAAAATGCCTATGACCATGTGGAACTTATGTTGCTCATGTGTACGAATATGGGCTCTCACCAAGAGCATGGTTCACATTAAATGTCAGTATTACACCACCATGTATTTTTGCAGTTCAATGTGAGAGAACATTATTCTTGAGCCAACCTGGTCAAGGTTGCAAATACAGGGGCAGAAACCTTAAATCTGTTGGCAGATCTGCTGTGGCCTATTGTATATCTGTGAGCACACCACAGTGCTTCTGTTCCCATCTTCATCCTTTGTCTGCGTACCCTATTTAGACTGAAAAATCTTTGAGGCAAGAACTTTCCCACTGTGTTTGCAAAGGGGATCTGATCTCACTTGGGGCCCCAAGGCATTGCTGAAGTAAAAATAATAGGAATAATTGCATTCAAAATTGGCAAAGGAAAGAATATTTCTTTACTTTCAGAGACTGAATAAGTTGCTGTATTACATCTGTAGGGTTTTTTTTATTATTTCAGGACATCAGAACACCTTTTTTTTTTGTTAATCAAATCTTTACATATCGCTTCCCTTACTCAGTGAAGAAGTGACAGAGTGCTCACTACATTGCCACATGATTAAGCAAAGTGTACAACACATGCAGAACTGAGGCTCAGGGGTATTTTATAGTTTAGAATTTTTATTTAGAGATTCAAAAGGTTACATGTTTCACCTCTGAAATTGTCTACTCTGTGATTGTTCTACTATTGTGTCATTCTCACAGGGATTACTTTGCATCAACAAAGTCGATCTGGTTGAAAATTGTTACTACTTCTGTTGCTTTCATGGGTTAACTGATGAAACTACATTAATTGACTCAAAAATCCCTCAACGTGGGGGTATTTTCAATCAAAAAATGTAAATATCTTTGTTTTTTTTTTTATTTTGCCTGATATGCTGTTTTCTAGAGATGCAGTGCTATAAGAGTAAAAAGTAATCATTAAAAAAAAACAACCCTGTCTGTCCTAAAATATACATGGGTTGGAAGAATTAAACATGAATACAGGGAGTCAGCAGATGATATTGTCACTTTTGAGACTTCACAGATTTGGGAAAAAAAGCCATGCCATGACTCCGCAACCTATGTTATCATCTAAAACAAGGAATTGAAGAAGTATGAGTTCATGAGAGCTGTTATGTTGATGTGAGACTTTACAGGGTATCTGTTAGCAGGCTTTATTCCTGCAAAGGCAGTGTGCTGTCATGAATAAGACTAAATATTCTTAATTTACCTGCTCATATCTTCCATTATTTTAACTATTAGTTTCTTCTAATTTAAATATTCACAATTAATTTAAACAATTAATATTATAAAGATGAACATTCTGATATTTTTATTAATACATAGGTGTATTAATTTCAAAGTTTGATTTTATAATGTAGGTGACTATGCAATTATACTCTTTATTCAGTTGTCTTTTAACTTTTTGATCTTCTCTATGTTCTGAGACACTTGATATCATTGCCAGAAAAGAAAAGCTTCCTGATAGTTCATTTTTGTGTATGACACACTTCCTGCAATGCATGAATATGTGGGGTAGTAGAGGATGCACATTCTTTATGGTAAATTAGTATCTGTTGTGTGATGACATCTACTCTCCTCTCCTCTCCTCTCCTCTCCTCCCTGGTGTGGGATCCTCCACAGGCTGCAGTGGGATATCTGCTCCACCATTGACCTCCAAGGGCTGCAGGTGGACAATCTGCCTCACTATGGTCTTCACCACAGGCTGCAGGGGAATCTCTCTTCCAGTGCCTTCAGCACCTTCTCCCCTTCCTTCTTCACTGACCTTGGTGCCTGCAAAGTTATTGCTTTCACATATTCTCACTCTTCTCTTCTGGCTGCTGCTGGTATTGCTCAGTAACTTTTTTCCCCTTCTTAAATATATTATCCCAGAGGCACTACCACCATCGCTGATGGACTCAGCCTTGGACCGCAGTGGGTCTGTCTCGGGGCTAGCTGGCATTGCCCTGTTGGCCATAGAGGAAGTTTCTAGAAGCTTCTCATAGAAGCCAGCACTGTAGGTCCTACCCCCAACTAAAACCTTGCCATGCAAAGCCAATACAGTCCTCCACATGATCAAGTGCTTTTGTGAACAGGAGAAGATGGTACGGTTCCCTTAAACCTGATTTTAAATGTTTTGTTGAATAGACCACTGAATGCATTGGAGGAAAAATGTGCCACTATGAATTGGTCAGGTTATAAACCTGCTTTCTGTTTTGTTAGCAAAGAGGAGACGTAACTGTTCGGAAAGATAAATGACCCGTCGGGCTATCATGGTTAACACGCTGAAGGAGAAACAAACAAGGGAATGATTTTCTTTGTGTTGGCCTTTCCTTGCCTACAAGGTCTGAGGTGGAGTTTTTTCATCCGCTTTAGCCCTTTAAAAAGTAGGTATGCAAATTTGAACTACTTACTCCAGGGTCCCCTACATGTATCAGACAGAAAGGTGTATCTTTAGGGAATAGTTTCTTAGGTCTGTTTGGGAAGGTTATTTTAAAAGAAAGTAATTTTGGCTTTGAAATGCTTATTTTTCTCTGCTGACTATGAAGGATGTCTACACAGTCATTTTAGGCAGAACTGATTACACTATAGAAATCCATATTAGATATGATGAATCAGATCGGTTTCCTACTGGTGAATTGACTGAAGGTGTTTCTTTTCCATGGCTTCCAAATACAGCCCAAAATACAAAGACTTGTTCTTGATTCAGACACATTTGATATAATGTCACAAACCCCTTGAACTTACGAAGACTTACAGTGAAGACTGCGGTGGAGAGAAAAAAATATGTCTTTCAGTGTCTATAGGAGTTTTGGTCTGTCTGTCTGTTTGGCATGGTAACACACTTTGGGTCATCTATCAGTTTCACATAATCTTTTTCTGTTGGAGAAACTAGAAAATATAATTACAAATGGAAAAAATTGTTCTAGAGGACCAGATCTGAAGATCTAGAGTGTCTCCTCCAGTCATGTGTTCTTACACATAGGCTGAGGGGGAGGAGCAGAAAAGTAAGGAGTCAGCCATGGGAGTAGTTTGTCTTTAGTGTGATTGGTTCCTCCATTCTTCATTTAAGTTATTTAAGTTATTACCTGGATTGGTGACAAGCTCCATGATTATGTATTATACTGGTCCTCAGATTAAACCAAAGAAATAAAATATTGCAGTAGAAAAAATAAACCCAAACCAAAACTACTTAAAGAAAATCTTCCTTATTTCAGTGGCAAAAAGCTGCAAGTTTCACTTGTCTGCATCACCTCACTTGCATGTTTTTGCAAGTCTAGTTTTAGTTCTTGATCTGCCATTGAAACATACTTTTAATCAAAACAAGCAGAAGTTGAGAGGAAACAAATGTTGATCACAGCTAAAGGATATTTTTTCATAATAAAGTATGAAAAAGCAGGTTTATCACCCACTGAATCTGGGGATCTTGAAAAATGTTCCATATTCCAACAAGGAAAAACAAGTTAGCCAAGTGTCAACAGAATCAAAAACGAAGTAGTTTGAGAAAATGCTGAATCTACTTATGAAGAAACAGGTAGAATTTGAGCTTATACAGAACTGCTTGCAAGGACAATTGCTTCTCTGACAAAGAAGTGACAGGTAAAACTGGTATTTACTTCAGTGATGCAACACGTATTTGGCAATGTATAAAAACTAGAGAACTTTGAAGCAAGGACATGAAAAGAACCTAAATGTATATGCATATAATATGTGTTGAATCTTTTAAAAGCTATAAAGCAGTCTGTTGACCTTTGCAAATGAAATAAGGATTATATGGACACGAAACCACATGCAGCGTGTGCATGCTGCTGCTCTGGAAGTTTTCCAAATATACACCACTTGAGCGCTACTAAATGGCTTGAAAAATATTTAAAGGGATTTTACTCATTTTCTTTAAAATATGTCTTTTTTAATCTGCTCTATTACTGAACACCACCTTCCTACTGCTTTTCAGTGTGCACTGTGCACATATAAATGGATACGATTTAAGTGGTAGTGATTTAGGGGCTATGTCGAGGAATGTTTACAGAAAACATTCACAATTCCTCTCCTACATTGATGAGACAGAAGTTTGCTGGTGTACCTCAGCTATCAGCTGAAAAGTGTCTTAAGTTTGAAATCACAATGGACACCCACACGCTTTCCAAAGCGCCCCCACACAGCAGTTCCTGAGAAGAAGCTGTAGCTGTCCCCTTGCATTCTCAATGCTACACAAAAGGGATTCAGCAGTTTTTAACTGCTGGCTTTGCAGATCACTCAAAATGGGCTCAGTTTTGCACTTTTTCCAGTCTCTCTGCAGTGCATGAAGGGCTAATATGGAAAAAAAGTGAACACAACCTCCTTGAGCTTTCAAATCTTGCAAACACTTGTTGTTTAATGTCCTCAGATTATAACCTCTCCTTGCTGTTCACACTGAAACTCTCACTCATGTTCCTACTCTGGTTTAATGCAGCATACATGCCACTGGCTTTGACAGATTAAATCTTGTGAGGACAATAGCAACCTAAAATGCTCCTCAGAGATTATGTTTGAGACACTATTTCCCCTCTTTCTTTGGATCCTGCCAATGGCTTTCTCTGCACCCAATGTTTCTCATAACTTTCAAAGATCATCCTAGCTCCCTCTACCTCCTGAATTTCTCTAGTGGGATGTTGTCTCTGGCCTAGAATGTCACCTCCATCAGTCACCATTTTAGCTTGAAAACAAATCCTTCCTGGTGCCATTCCTGCCTGGTTAATATGTCTCAGGTGTTCATATTGTCCTCTTTTAAGCTCTTTCTTGAAGACATTTTCTATAATGCTTGCTGAAAACATGAAGCCAAGGAAGCTGCTGATGGGTTCTGGCCATCTCTTGTCTCGCCGGCCAGTACTGCCTCCTCTGTTTGTCCTGTTGTTATTGATCTCTGAGACTGTCTTTTTGATTGTCTGCTCATGTAGCAATAACGAATAATGGGCTTGCCTGATAGTATGTAAATAATATCTAGTAATGTCTGTGTGTTTTCAGGTGGCATCCTGGGTAAAATAGTAAAGAAATCAGCACAAAATTGAATATATTTTATAGAAATTAAATTAAAAAAATATATAAATTCAGCATATGCTGAGTAAGGGACAACAATAATGAAAAAGAGAAAAAGGGCTTTACAGACATACGGGTCCACTTATGGACTAATGAAAAAATTCTGCCCTATATCTCTCCAGCTGAGAAATGGCAGAGACTCTGTTGTCACACATCGTGAAGGCTCACCCTGTGTAGCTGCTGTAGAAATTCCTGCACCTCCCCACTTTTGCATTTGATATATATTTAAATCCTAGTAATCCTGGCTCTCAGCTGAGTATCAGTCCCAAAGAGATTTAGGATAGGGTAAGCCAAGGGTTGTGAGTCCATAGCTATGCAAATTCCATATTCACTGGGGAAACGCAGCAAGAACTCCTAGAGCTTATGAGATGGAACAGAGTTCAGAGCTTCTGGTTTCGAGGCAGATCATCAGTCTGAAATGTAAATTGCTGTATTTGGTTTTCCTTTTTTAGTTATTACTCTTTTCAGTGTCTGATCTGGAGGGAAACTTGCAGCTAATAGTAGTAAAACATTCATGTTGACATGCACAGACACGGACACCCGGACAATACTGCAAGTAATTTCCATAAAAAGAATTAGGGAGTGAAGCTCCTTTGCCTGGGAAGAGTGTTATACTGGGCAAATTTCCACTGACACAACCAGATGAAATATGTTTGGCCACCACAGTCACAGAATCACAGAATCACACGGGGTTGGAAGAGACCTCTGGAGGTCATCTAGTCCAACCCCCCTGCCAAAGTAGGTCCTCTCAAAACGAAATGCAAAGCAAAGCTGGCTGACCCCAATTCTTGTGAAGTGTTTCAAAACACTAGTTTCTGCACTTTACTATGTCATTTTTTTTCTTGTTCTGTTTTGGTTTTTATTTTTTTAATTTTTGTTCCTCTAAAGACCAGCAAAAAGTTGCTGTATCCTTACAGAGAGGATGGCTGAGGGAAAGAAAAAGGAAGATAACTTTTTCGTTTATTTTTTTGTGGCGGAGACTCACATACCATGGTGATGACCAGCCTTATAAAATTCTAGATAGTCATAACAGACCACAAAGGAATCACAAAGTCATTACAGTCGGTGTATTAATAATACCCATACTGTAATAAGGAGTGTCCAAATAGCCTATGACATCAGAGAGCTTTATAGCTCCAGAGGAACTATTAGATTTTATCTTCTCAAGAATCCTTAGATTAAAAAGTCCTCAACGAGACCCTGACACAATAAAACATAACGATTTCAAAAGAGTTGCTGTGTTCTATTGTGTCAATAATTTGCATACTAAAGGGCCCCAGTGGTACCATAGTCCTTGACATTACAGAACATGGACTTGGTACATAGTGAATGGCATTTACATTATCAGACAGGTTATACACGGGAAGTGTTGAATATTACATATGAAAAAATAAACGAGCTTCACCTGAGTTTTAATTAAGAAAATTAACACAAAACATCCTATGTTATTTCCTAAGCCCATAAAGACATGAAATATGAGGACAAACTGACTTCTTCTGTAATCCTAAAGCCTGGATTCTCATCTGGTTGCATGAGAGTAATTCCTTTAACCTCATTTACGAGGATACTATCCTTAGTCTTTGTACTCACTCGCAGCATCGCAAATGTCTTGGTGTTATATGTTAGCTTATGTAACCCACAGACCAATATGTTTTCCTGCAAAAGCATGAATTAAGGAACAAGCAGGTGCTTTAACACTGAATCTCTTATCTTTTTTTTTTTGTGTGTGTGTCTGGGTAAGTGACATCCTTAACCTGACTTTAACAGTGTGTAGGAGAATATTTCTCTGTAGGTGAAGAGTTCCCTCTATGTGAATAGTTTTATGTGTGCTGGAGAAGAATTAATGTCTCTGTATAACATAAGAGAAAGAGAATCAACCATGACTGTTGGAGGGAGCTTCACTCTAGATAGTGGGAAGATTTTTTTACTCTGCTGAGCACAAGTCCTGCTGTTAATAATTGAAGGTTGCTTTGTGGAGAAAGGACTGTCCATATCCATCATTTTGAAGATGAAATTTTTCAGGTTCTTTCTGTTTTATGCCATATCAAACAATCCTGCAGCACGCAATTCACAAGTCGCATGACCAGCTCCAAGTTTCTAGCCTTTGAAAAGTTTGCTATTTTGACTTAAGTATTGAGATACTTCTTTTCTATTACAAAGAAGATGCATCTTTTGAGGATTCAAAGAAGCAAAAAAGAATATCCTCATTTTCCTTGACAGAATGCTTTCTGTGTTCTCCATGTTGAAGACTGGCAAATATGAACAGACAGGTTTACCCTTTTATCCCTTCTTGTTACCCAATGTGGCTTTTAGGTCTTTCTCCAAATGAAGCACTCTGCAAGACATCCAAAGATAAAAGAGAAGGAGAATGAACTCACCTACATAGAGCTTATGAAGGCTTTAACATTTTGATTGATAATGCTTCTGTACCTGTGACACATATTTTAAAACCCTTCTACAACTGTGAACACTCGTAGTGTGTGCATGTGTGTGCATAAAAACTGCAGAACAGAACAAGATTTTTAAGTTAGAGAGTAGGCCTGTTCTGTTATTGATTGTTGTTATGCAAAACTTGTAAGACTTCTATGATGGAATGGTGGTAGCAGGAAGACTTAAAAAGCGATGTGGTCCTTGCATGAGTTTTGCCTAAATTTATCAGTTTGCTGGGGTTTTTTTGCTTGCTATTCCAAGAAAGAAATTAACACCTTGTCAGCATGGCAGAGGAGAGAAACACAGTAAGTCTTCATAGATCATTGACAACTACTGATCTCTTGTGCACTGTAGGCAGATTGCTCTAAACAGGAGACCTAAATTTATCTCTAGCTAATAGATAGACAACGAAAATCAAAGCCCTGATATGCACTTACTGTAGAGTGGAGAGCTCCTGAATCCCTAATCCCATGGGATCTTCCTTCTGTATGAATAATTTTCTATAAATGCATTTTAAAAACCCCTTATTTCTAATACAAACAAATTTTGGTCACTTACAAAATGGATCGTAGAGTTTACTGCTCTCCAAAACATTTGTTAGTGAGAGTGAAAATGAGTGCAATGGAAATTTGAAAGAAAGAATCTGTGCAAACAGTGGGAAAACTGTGGTCAATGTTTCTTTGAAAAACTGAAAGAAGTTATGCAATATGCGCACATCTGCAGGGACTGAGTGGGTGCACTTGTTTCATCATTTGAGATAGTCCAGTTGGGTTTTTTGCATGTTTTGCAAAGGGGTATTTCAAGAAGGGCTTGATCTTTTTCTCCTTTGCAAAGCATGGACTTTGCTATCTGTGTTGTTGTTGCTGTGCTAATGTTATCATACTCTGATTATTTCCACTGTGTATGGGTTTGTTGCTTCCTGTACAGTGTCTAACTTTTTGTGCAGGCAAAAGCCAGAGCAGCAGTCCCCTTTTAATACAAACCCCATTAAAAGCTGCCATTCTTAAATTAGCTCAGCAAAAAAAAAGTGCATTTTATAGTCAAGCAAGCAGTAATTGGACACTGTGGCTATGAGTGGCCCTTGTGGTGTTTGGACCAAGTCCAAATGTACCTTCTGTCTGTCTCTGACACAGGCAGACAATAGTAGTATTATTTACTGTGCTGGCTCTGTGTAATTCGACAGGCCAGCTGCAAGAACAAAGAACCACTAACATTTTGCCCAGCCCTATTCCCAACTGAAGGCCCATCTACATTTCATAAATAATTTCCTAAAATACTGGATTCACTTTCTCTTCTATAGCCTTTACTGTGCTAATTTAGAGAATAAAAGTTAGCCTTGCAAAGAGTATCCTCTTCCTGTGCTGTCATACATATATTTTCAGTTTTTGGACACCATCCCTATACTGACCCCAGAGCCATTATTGTGTACAGCTTGTTTCCTTAGCTGTGCCCAGGAGTAGGGAACCATCCCTGTTACTGACTTTCTCATGATTCTAAAGTTAACCAGATGGTTTGAGGATGGGTCGTTTTGCTCCATGTAATAAGTGACTGACCTCCTGTGATGTTATTAAAAGGCAAAAGTTTAAAAGGTATTCAGGAAGAGCACCCCTCCTACATATCCATAAGCAACATATGAATGAACACAAGAGGGAGCATTAGGTAATAGTTAATATTAGGGGGATTGGGATCAAGAGATTCCTGGGACTAGTATTATCCGTGGCTTTGACTGTGTTTCTACATCCTTGGGCAGCTTTTCAAAATGTAACCTACCAAGAACAATGAGACAGCATGTGAACAACCAGAACTTCAATTTATATCCATCCTATCTGCATTTACAGCCAAGTAAAAGATGAGAAGAGCTGTTACCTGTGCATTTTTACATATAACCTCAGGCTTCCTGAAAGTTCAGGCAACTGAACTGCATCTGTAAAATGGGTATAACAACATCTCATTAGGGACATTCCTTTCCTTCCATGAGAGGACGCCCTCTGTGAGTGTTTTTTCTTGAGCTGGCATGGGCATTTGGAGTGCTAGTTCTTCAAATGCAAAATATATCCTTTCTTGCCATTAGTGTCTCCTATCTTCTCATCTGGTTCCGCTGGTAGCCTCTTCACCATCTTTTGCTGCCATTTCCCATAAGGGATGCCAGGTATGTATGTGAGAACATCCACAGTTGAGTGGCAGGCAGTGGGAACAGACTGGGAGCCCAGTCCTCTGAAAGCTGTGCACTGGGCAGGCAGGTTGGCAGGAAGTGGGTGGAGGAGGCAAATTAATTGCAATCAGTAAAGAACTAAAACAAATGACTCCCTTAGGAGACAGAGAGGAGATGGGAATTCTCTGACTCACCGTCCCATCACCGTTCCTCCCGGGCTTCTCCTAGAGTGCTGCTGCTACATGCCAGCCCTTACACAAGGCTGAAACAAAAGGCTCTCTCTCTCTCCTTCACAGAACGCAATTTCCGTGAGGCATGGACACACTGCTGTCGTTTACAGACGTATATGAATGTAGCACAAGTGCCCACGGTGTTCTGTAAATAATAATCATAATACTTACAGAGTCATGTTGAATTCTGACAGGTAAAGATTAAGAGATTCTCAGAGTTGCATTATTATTATGCCAAACTGTGTCTGGCCATGCGAAACACATATAGTGACACTACTCTTTGAATTTTTAAATGTGATCCTAGGAATCCCTTAAATAATTTGTTAGGTGCTTATCAGAAATCTCTTTGCCTACCATTTAGTTGGGATTTATAGACAATTATCTCCCCACAAAAGAAACACTTTTCAGGTGTCGCGGTGTACAGTAAACACTGACCAGCACCCTCAGAAAACACGCTGCGAGATGAAATGATAGAAGCATAAAAGCAGACTATGTGGCTGCTAATCAGCCAACTGGGGCATGCTGGCAGCAAGGCTTGGTTTCTTTTAACTACTCCGGCCCCTGGGAATACACTGCTGCCTGAAACCACTCTGACTGCCCTCCGTGTTGAGCATAGGTGTTCAAAAAAGATCTGCTTCAGTGCTTACTGCTTCAGTTTGTTTTGATGGACTTACAGTGAGCCTTGATTTATGTCAGAAATTCCCCAGAATGAGCCTCAGTAGTATCTAAAATGGATGAGCTAATTTCCTCATATGTAGAAATTCCCTTGATTTCTCCAAAATCTGGGCCTCCAGCACATTCACACAAAGTGAAAGTTTCTCTGATAAATTAAATAAAACTTAACCATGATGACAGGATTTATTTATTTAGCAATGTGTATTCACCTAAATGTGAGTCAGCCAAATTTAACAGCTCAAACTAAATTAAAACACCCAGCTTGATAAAAGCTACCACAAATGATAAATACTATTCAAGGGTCCTGGAGGATGCTGAATTGCAGGTGCTGAGCTGCAGACTTTATTGTCTGCACAGTGAAGAAGCAAGTCCCTCTTCAGGGTGTGGACAGGGTCCTCAAAAGGACTAGTCTGGCATTAAGAGAAATTTCTCTGGGGAGGTACATGCTAAAGATGACTAGAAACCTGGAATCCCAAGTTGGGAAAATTTATTTGTTTTTGTATTTCCATCAGAGCGAAAATTAAAGCATTTGTAGGATTTTTCAGAGATTGCTTGTATCATCTTCTGTCTTCATCTGTATTAGCAAAGAGCCCCTGCATGGGGCACACACTCAAGATGCAGGAGACCTTCAGAAGAGTTTATGTGTTACTTGGTTTGGGAGTCAAAACCACGTCTCCAGTACACAAGGTGAAAGATCTAATTCCAACATCTTTGTAGGACAGGCTTTACATTTTCATTTCATTTTTTTCGGTGGAAGTTTCACTGAACTTGATAAACTATTGAGAAAACTACAGCGTTCTGTAAGTTGGTATTTCCTAGTCAAAAGTATTTTGTCAAAAAAATAATCTAAAAGACAGGGCGTAGGATGGCTGCACATTTCAAATTTTCTCTTTCTAATTTATTCCCTTGCCACAGAGAATTGATAGTGTGCTAAGGAATAATGGACTTGGATCATATTTAGATATTTTTCATTTTTCATCCAGATTGTTCCTATCCCCAAACAAGGACAGTGTTATTTTCACAAATATTGTTTTTAACCTTAGGAATCATTTGCTTCTTTAACAGCTGGTTTAACTGTTGTTTTTGAGGAAATCTCACCAGAAATTGCTTTGAGTGTGTAAATACATTCTGGTTGGTGCTTCAGCTGGCCCATCTGACCACAAACCACAACGATAAGGCTTTAGCCAGGCCTATCATAGAGTCCCTTTTAAAAACAGCCACAAATGATGGGGATAAGTATGGTCTTCTGGCCACAGAATAATAGTCCTTAACCATGATTAACCTTTCTACATAACACTGACTCATTGTTGAGGCTATTAGAACTGTAATTCCTCAGTTTATCATATTGCTGCTCAGGAATACATATTTTTTTTCTTTTCTATTATTTGTAATAGTACAAAGCTGGAGTTTTGTACTTGTAGTAGAAGATGGTGCATTGAGAAAGGCTGGTTTAGAAGTGACAGTTCTCTGAGAGTTTGCCAGACTCAGGACTGTTGGTCCATTCTGTCAACACACGGTACCTTGCTGAAGCAAGGGTGAATAAAATGGCATTTTGTAACTTACCCGCTTAACCAACCAAACAAAACATGTGGTGCATTGTTACACATGGTTTTATTTTGGATGGGATGCATCTCAATTTTTTAAATTATTCATTACTCCTTCACGGTATGAAAAATATAGAGTATATTAATAGATCTTAAATGCATTTTGATTCATTAAAGACAGATATAAGACCAATCTGCAAACAATCTTCCTGTATTTTCCCATCATTTATTTTTCTTTTAAAACAGTGTAAAAAATTATATCTTGACTGGAAGACAAAATGAAACAGGCAATGTTTCACAGAACCTCACTGTGCAAGTAAGAATTTTAAAAAAAAGCATTCAACCTTCTGTATGTGTCTTAATCTTTGCTACGGTTCTTTCAGCACTGCTGTGTCATTCCTTAGCCTAATGATCTTTTATTAATGTTTGCTGTGTGTCAAAAGTTGATAATTATTAGTAAAGATCATCTGCCTCACAGGCACCTTACAATTTATCAGCAGACTATTATACAATTTGACCTCGTCCATAAAAGAGCACATTAAACACTGTAAGAGGAAGAAAGTGTCCTGAGAGAGTAAAATTAGCAGTCAGTAAATCTACTCAGTGTCTAGTCTTGTATTGCAAATGATGCTGATGTGTTTGTATGTGCATAAATGTGTATTTGTAAAGAGATATACACCCTTATCCGTGTTTTTGTAACACATTTCAGTGCCCATTAAAATGCTCTGAGCAGTTCTCCTGCAACTTAGAGTGCACCGTACCACGGTGAAGAGTGCCTATAAATATCCACCAAAGATCACTGGGGAATTAAATACGAATTTAATTAAAAGGAATTAATACTAAGGTATTTCATCTGATAAGAGGCAGTATCAGTTAGGGACTTACTAAGGTATATTTTGTAGTCACTGGGGCTTTGGCTTATCTTGCTTCTTCCTGTTTTTCTCAAACCACTGTGTGTGGGATATGTGCATTGAGGATTGGAGTAGCTAAAAGCTACAGGCAACATTCTGCTTTCTGTTACCCCAGAACAGCCTTTTTGATTTCCAAGAGGGTGCAGCCAGGTAACTAAGCACAAAAATGCAAACAGCTGCTGAATCCCATCCCAGATGTGGGGCAACTTTCTTGGTGGTCAGAGTGATTTCTGCCTGTGGAAAACTTTTGAGATAAAAGAATTTCAATATGCAGGGCTCAGATTTACCATCCTCCATATGTAAAAACTGTAGCTGCAAGAACTGATGAGAGGTATTCCAGGGCAGAATTTATTCCTTCATCTGCTGTATGTCACAAGTTATTATTTTTGTAAACATGCTGAGTCTGCCTCTGATGAAAGGATGAAAGCTACTTCTTTCAGGGGGGTGAGACCGGACCTTAACCGTTGTGATGACTGACGAGAATCCAGATCTTTCAAAGGGCAGGAAAAACTAGCCCAGATGTTGCACTTTACCTGGACTTGTACACGTTCATGTCGACTTTGTCAGCCAATGGCAGAAATGTTCTCAGCTGCTCGCTGTTTGCTAATGACAAAACAACTACCTAAATTGAATGTTTGAGTCTATTTAAAGGTCAACACAAATGACTAATTCTAAATTATGAAATTATGCTAAGAAAGCAGAGTTAAGAAGCTGCTAACCTGTATCATACAGAACCAACTGTGAAAATCTAATACCGTTGTTTTGAAAGATTTCTGTTAAATGAGCATCAAGCGACTGTTACCATTGTGGTAATGAGATGGTGTTATTAACAGGATGTGGCACAGATGAAAACTATAAGAAAGACCTTGCACTTTTGAGGGATGTTAAATAACAAAATGACTGCCCGAAAATTATTTCAGGTCAGTCATTTTCAGGAGCATTCTTCTCCCCTGTCCAGAATACACAACCACACACATGCACAGCCTTCCTTCCCCTCTTCCCCACGGCCCTTGGAAAACAGCTTCCCTCTCTAGTGGCACCAGCTTCTGGAGCATATGAATCACTTCCAAAGCAGTCAATGTAATATGTGACAGGTCCAAATAAGAAGATAACTGTAATATTACAGGGATTTTATTAAAATAGTTTTTCAGAATAGATTATCATGATTCATTTCTATTGCAGCAGTTCTGAAAAGACTGATTCATGGATCAAAACTGTGTTGGTGGCAGATACTGGGAATACATGGAGCAGCAACTGCCTTCCCTGGAAACAGTGCTGGATCACATTGTCACTTCCCTGATATCTTGCTATGCTCTTTCCCTTGAGCTGCATGATGTAAAACTTATCCTTGCTGTTGTTCCTGAACCAGTGAATCCACGCCCCCCAAAATTAAAAAAAATTTAACTGTTTGGAGAAAAGTCTGGTTCAGTTCAACTCTCTGCCCAACCTTTTCCAAACAATTGCTGCTGCTGCAAGGAGCAGCCTCACCACAGCCCTGTGTTTAAGAGGCTGGCTTTTTGTGTGCTGCATTTATAAATCCTGTTGGTGGAAACATTTCTGTAACTGGACCCAGTAGGAGTCTGACACTCTCATTGTGACTAGCTGTTTATTGTGCAAGCTGCTGACTAACTCGCAGTAACTAAAATATAATTTTCCAAAATAGACACAGATGACAAACAGATAATCACTGCGGAGAGCCAATATAACTAAGGAGTACACTCAAGGCTCTTTTAGGTGTACTTCACAGGCTCATTATAATCAGCAAACGGATCTTAACTCAGGCTGTCACCTACTCAAAACTATTCCTTATTTTCAAGGCTGTGTCTCATCGTGCCACTTCAGATAAAGCAAAGGGGGTCCAGTCATGTGCTTTGGTACCACTTAGCTCTCAGATGGCATCCAAACACTTTCTTTTCCACCCCAAAAATCCCTGTGACTCCCATCTTCCCAGCTCCCACTCTGCCCGAGAAGCTGGATTGCCAGGGCCAGGGCAAGCAGGCTGCCTGCTCGCCTGGGCTTCAGGACCTGCTCAGCCCTTCAGATCCTGGTTGAGGAGCTGTTTCTTTCACGTTCTTAGATTTTCCTGCAGCCAGCTTTACGCTTACATCGGTGCTCGGCACTTACCGAGTCTCTCAACATGGCTACCCCATATGGCCTTGTATCCATTATTTCCTAACAGAGATAGCAGGAAGACAGTTGTACTTCAGGAAGACTTGAAAAAAAAGACCTAAGATGATGGAGATTAAAAACTATTCAGCTGATACACAAGCAAACAAAGGAAAGCAAACACCTTGACTTAACTGAGGGGGCACAGGGCAAAGATATTGCCGAAGAATTCAGTTATCCTTGACTAGAATAAATAAGTAAATCCCTTGAGAACGGGACCCTGGGCACTTAAGCAACAGTAAAATAAATTAAAATCCTGCGTCTGATAATAAAATACAATGTAGCTTCAGTGTAAGATTTCTTGCTACCCTAAGGAGGCTGTTTCTACTGAGGCCTCTGGTGTTCATCTATCTCATTAAATGAAACCTGTAATAGAAAGAAACATCCCCACACACCTTAGAAAAAAAGTGCTTACATTTTGAAAAGTATCTAGGTTGGACATTTGGAGTTAGATTTAGGATTCTTGGGCCAATATCTTCATTCTGGGCATCACAGCTCTTTATGTGGTGACCCCAGCCTGATGGTGTTCATGAAGGGGCTGCAGAGACACCATCCGGGGGTGTTGGGGTCATGGCCATGTCCACGGCTCTGTGCCTGGCCTCAGCACCCAGCCTGGTGCATTCACAGGGTGCTGTGAATAAATCCACTGCAAGCCCTAGAGAGGGTCTCCAGCCATGAGCATATTTGCATGGCAGATTTTGAAAAGGATAATTTTTTGCCAAATGTGGAGTGAAAAGAAATTCTAATTGCTGGGGGAGAGACACTCTTTCTCTCTCCCTCTCTCTCTCTATCACTCACACTCTGTTATGTCTCCCATGAAACGAAATTATGCTTTTTGGGAGCTGTGGTAACGTCTCCCATACAAATCATAGCTCTAATATTAATCATTTAAAAACAAAGCGATAGCAAAAATCCCAACAACAATGTTGCTCAAAAACAAAGCGATAGCAAAAATCCCAACAATGTTGCTTGCAGTTTTTCACATTTCGTGGGTTTGGTTTCTTTTTATTTTTTTTAGCTTCGGTTTCATAGAAACTCCAATTATCAACTGCTTTCCACATGTAGTCTAAAAAAGTTTTGACGTTCGGGATGTCAGCGGCAGTCGGAGGTGGTGTCAGCGCACCCGGCGCGCAGTGCGGCAGGCTGTCTGCCCCAGTGCGAGGGGCCGTGTGACACGTCTCTTCAGAGAGGCACAGTATCTTTTTCATTACGACTTTTCCCTCTCAGATTAGGCTGACTTGTTAACTCATCCTCCCTGGTATCTTTCCTTTAATGCCTCTGCTTTGTAAGCTATTTCTCGCGCTCTGATCGGTCTAGGATCACATTTGGGATTGGGCCATGTGAAGGAGAGGCAAGGCTGGGGAGATATTCAGGCTCAGGAGATATTTAGCATTTCATGTTCGCACACATCCTATGGAGCATTTTTTTCTCACTTAAAAAGGAAGTGGGAATGAGGTAAAAAGGGAAGGAAGAAAAGAAGGAGGGGAGCAAGGAAGGAAGGAAGGGAGAGACAGCGAGAATGAAAGAGAGGGGAAGAGTGAAAAAGTGAAAGAGAAAGTGAGAGAAGGACTGAAAGAAAGAAAGAAAAAAAGGAGAAAAAAACCCTCCCATTTTTGTCTGGAATGCTCCTCTAACAAAGCATAGTAGACAATAATAACTTATTTGAATATAGTGTTCTATAAAAGACAACAAAAAGCTAATTTTCAGTCTCCATAAACAGAGAGGAAGAGACAGACGCTGCTACACGGACTGACCTTAGCAGAATTGCTCAAATTTAGCAATGAAACTGATAGATTTACATGATGCATATGCATCAAGGCTCTTCGTCTTCATGTCCTTGGGCTCATTATACAGGCATGGACGCAGAGCATGGTTTATAGAGTGATGATAAAATATACCATGGCACCTGGGCTCCCTGCAGAGCTCTGAAGATTTATCTGTCTTTAGATGAGGTACTGTACAGGGATGGCTCTCTCCCATCGCTGCACCAGTGAACTTAAACCTAGACTTGAAAGGATCACTCATCTGGCTAGAAGAATAATTTAGTCTTTACCCATTCCAGAGTCCTCCCATGTCGGTATTTTAATAAAGGACATCAGTTTACACAGTTGTGCTGAACTGTGGATTTTGGTTGTGTGATTTAAACTATGTGCATTAGGCTGTCTAATGGTAGTTTTATCTCTGCAGAAGCCCTGTTTGAGTTGAACAGAACACATCTGCTCTTCCTACTAATGCTCATGGAAGAAGACCTTGAAGAAGGGTAAGTGGCTGGAGCCAAACTATAAGCAAAGCAATAAATCCATGACACTCTTAAGCATTTTCTAAGCTTTATATATTGATACATTACAGTCTTAGTTATATTTGTGAGAAAACTAGAAATATCATATTCTCCCTTGTTCTGTGTTTACCATGAGGCACAAGTGTATTTTAAATGGAAGATACTTTACCAAGCTTACTCTTTTGAAATTATGGTATTAATGCAATCAGCAATCATTCTTCTAATCATCCAGAAACTCAGATGCCAGTCCTCCTTAAATAGGTCTAGAACTGATAAGAAATGAACCTATTCTCTTTTGTACAATGTGATTTTCTGAAGCTAACAGATTATAGAAGAGAGTTTTAATATTTACTAACTTTAAAAAACAATTAATATGATGGTCTGAAGAATGACATCAGTATTAGTGTTAAAAATGTGAACACAATGAAATCTTGCAGGGGGTTTGGATGGTATTTAAGGTTCCTTCCAATGTAAACCATTCTATGATTCTATGATTCCATGATCTGCTCATGATATGGGAAGTTAGGATTGTCTTATATGAGATGTAGACTTTCTTGTTATAGCCTTTGAGAAACATATAACATATGACTTCTTAAGGAAGTGAAAAAAAAAAAAGTTTTGTAACTTTTGGGATCAGACCCTCCCAAGTCCTAGGCCACAGAGTGATCTATGATACAGTCTAGGGTCTAAATTAGGTCTCCTGAGAACTTCAGGGAGCATAAAACAGGAAAGAATGTATCTACGCTTGTAACTTTAGGTTAAGAAGGAAAACAAATGGAGAAATCTTTCTTCAGGGGCCTGCCAAGGCATATGTTATTTATAGCTCTAAAACCAGTTTCAGTTCTATTTTGAAATATTTCCATAGGGACTAATTTCTAATTGCAAGACTAAAAATTGTAGAGACAGCTCCTGCGTGTTAATGAGCACCTGTACCCTTTCTGGGTGTCTGGGAGTGCCATCCTCCCTCTCTGCTGGCTCATCACATTCCCCAGCGCTACCGTATAGGAACATTTCTCCACATGGCCAGTCCTCCTTACCCTGGTAGTACAGGGGAGCTGGTCTTTCCACTTGAACAGCATTGTGGGAGTCTGAGAGCCACTTCCTCGCAGCTGGACTTCCATACCTATAAAACACACTTCTTTGTGGTTGGTTGCTTGTGAAAGAGAATGAAAGCAGAGTAAGTCAGGGTTCTTTTTATTGTACAGAAAGGCTGACATCTGGCAAGCATCTGGTTGGGGACTCTTATCAGGACGGGTGGTGGCTAGCATGTTTTACAGGTATAGGACCTTTAATCTGCAAAAGATTTGGGGTCAGGGCTGATTAGGCATTATGAAATGGGTTGTTTTTTAACAGAGGAAGTAGATGGCTTAACAAGTAGAGAATATCCAAAGATCTGCTTCTTTTTCTGGAGGAACTCTTGTAACTCTGCACTAGGATACCTCAATAATGTGTTGCTCTTGTCAGTGGCCGTCATAATGACTCAACAACACAGTGCAACTCTCCAGTTTTGTATAATGTTTCTGCTTGACAAGGACACTGAAAATGAGAGCTGGTCATGGTTTTGCCTTCTGGATTTCAGAACTGAAAGTAAGCTGCTTTATAGGTTATGTTGGCTCCAGGACACAGGTTTCCCTTAATGAAGAAAAAAGGGAAGATTATGTTTGGAGAGAGATGGCAGAGGGGAGGAAGACAGCCACACAGACATACACTGGGCCTTGCACAGCCTTTCGGTTGCCTTTGCTATTGTAAAATTACAGAAGAGCAGAATTATCTAGTGATGGCAGCTTCAGAGAAAGAAAAATAAACCATTCTGTAGGATGATTATTAACCTTTAGGGAAAAATTGTGTCCCGTTCTTAATCCTGCTTGTGGCAGAAGCAAAACTGTAATGCTGTTTTGCATCATCTAAGGGAATGGTGGTATGTGCTAAAAGCTTAGGGGATCACAGGCCAAAATGTTTAAACCTGGAGCAGAAATGTTCTTGCAGATACATGTTTCTTTCAGGTACAGGCGGGAGTGGGCATGAAAAGGATACTTGATGAAGGGAAAATAAATATATGCTGTCTAAAACTTTAGGAACTTCTTCCTATTACTAGGATATCGCTCCCCTAACAACCTTATTTTGTCTGGGAGATGCCACTAGCAACACTAGTTGTGGTCTATTCCTTGCCCTTAAAGTCTGCTACTTAGATTATTTTGCCTTCAGGAAGAATGGGAGCTGCTTCTGTCCTTTTTTGCTTTCTTTATGTGCAGGACCTACGCTTTGCCAAGCAGCATTTATTCCTAAATAATGGAATATCTCAGGGGTTAGCATGAGAGGAAAACATTTTTTCTGGAAGGGCTGACTAATCAACCCATAGGCCTTTTCAGAGGAGACCAGGTGTGTTGGCAAAAACCACATTAATTTCAATTTTTATTTTGCCTCATAAAGGTGAATTTGCAGAGGCAATAGCAGACTTGTGGGTTTTTTTTCATTGTCTGACCCGGGGTTGTCACAAACAAAAAAACATTGAATGCATTATAAGGTGGGAGCACCTTTGGGGTTTTATGTCTCAGCCAACCAGTGTTCATAAGACTGTTACACCTTTTGTTCATGACGACAGTAGTAACGGTTCACCCACCTAGGCTGTGGATAAGCATGAAGCTCCTAGTCTCCTGCAGTCCTCTTCCACTACTGCTGGGAAAATGAGCAGGGGAAATAAATTGACTATTTATTTTGCAGAAGCAGATAAAGGTAAACTTTGGGTTGAACAGCTATGCATCTTTTGTAAGGAGTGGATCTGAAGTGAATGTAAAAAGAAGATTCCTGTGGACAGCTTTTAAGAGAGCGGCGATGTTAAATTCAGGACTTACAATATACCTGGGTTTATTGATAGAGCGATGCTAAATGTCTAATGTTTTACTGCATGACTTTAGTGGGGTTGACTGTTAGGCAGTTCTGTTAATTTGGGTGCAAGTCAGAATTTGGTGCCTCAGTTGTAATCTTTGGTGAAGTGACTATCTCAGAGTTTTAAAAACATCTTTTGTTTCTGGCATCAATAATCTAACTACAATGTTCAACCTTTAGATCATTTTGTATCTTACGGGTTTTTTTAGATTAAAGTAATTTGTTATTATTTTTCCCCATGTAAGGGAATGACTGATTGTGAACAAATGGCCCTTTAACCTTTTCTAAATGGAACAGACTGAGCTTCTTAAACCTTTCACTGTAAGACCTATTCTTTAATACTTTAACCATTACTTCAGCTTTTCACTGAACCTCTCCAACTTATCTAAAATGAACCTAATTATTCACCTAGTCCAGTCAATGGCTATTTCAAGCAACTATGTAAGATAACTGTAAATGTAAGCCTGTCAAACTGCAGAACTTAAGAGTGGTTACAAGTTTCTGCTGTACTTTGTGTGATTTGTACAGATCTAAGCTCCAAAAAAGAGTGGCCTGAGGAAAATGTTTTCTGAAAATGTGGTTATAGAACTAGATTTTCTTTTCCTCATCCAGATGTCCACAATGACAAATGTTTGTAAGACACAGCATTTATTAATTTGGCTTTGTAATTTCCTTATAAGAGCTACTCAAGCATCACAATCAAACCCAGGAAAAAGACAAGTCCCAGGAAGCACAGAAACTCAGATTTGGGGGTGCAAGTTTGCAAAAGGGTCTTGTCCTCACAGAGGCTCAAATGAAAACCTAAGCACTGGGGTAAAAAAAAAATAATCCAATTTCTGTCAACATAGAAGAATGTTCAGATGCACTGCTAACTACTGAAACATGTTTTCCTACAAATTAATGTCCTCAGCACTCTAAAAATTTCTTTAATTCTAGCTGCAATAAATGCAGCTGTGAATGGAATGGAATAAATGCAATAGTAGGAAGAATGGAATAAATGTAATAGTAGGAACCTGCATGCCCTGATGGACTAGCTGCTTTTACCTTGGCTGTCTGACTGTTGCTGGCTGAGTTATGTACATCTTTTCTTCAGTGGAGACATCTCATTTTGTGTGTTTCCCCTACCTATTCACCAGCTTTCATAAAAGTTGTAGAAACTTAATAACCCTTCAGGTTTTGCCTCCTCTTTCAAATTTGTTTGAAATTCTTCATGGATTAAAAAGGTTATTGTGCAGGAACTGACAGGCAGACTGGCCATACTGGTCACGTCTCCTTCAGAAAGCAAGCCTTAAAGGATAAATAAATAAAGATTAATGCAAAGAAATCTGAAGAAAATACCTTTAGTTTCTTTTTTTCACTTCCTTCATTTGCCATTTGCACCTTTTCTTGAGTTTGAGGTTCATTCGGTTTTAAGATAAAGTTTTTAAGATGAACACAAAATTAAAATTTTCATATATGTTAAGTGGTTACTAGCACTTCATACCATTTTCATTATAAATCACATTATTTGTCCGGGTTATTTACAAGATACACATCTAAATGGGTCAAATATTCCCTTCTGTTCCAGGTGTCAGTATTTCACTAGACACCAGTATACACAGTTCATTAAAAGCTAAATATTCTGTATTGTTAAATTCTTTGTGGAATGGAACTTCTAAAATGAACTACCAAAACATAATATCTAAGCACTGGAAAAGATTAAGGAAGTGCTGTTGATAGTAGATTTGATAAAAGAAAAATTAGATCACTTGATCATCAATGCAGACCTTTTTGAGGAAGATAGGCTTTATATAATGTATTTTCTTTGTTGCATTCATCAGAATTATCAAGCTTTCAGCAAAGACCTAACAAAATTGGATCTGACTGCCATGTGGTTTAGAGCATGCTTTACTTACGGCTTTAAAAAATGAATGAAGAATGAAAATCATGATTGTGGGCAGATTCTTCCGAAATGTTTTAGCTACTCTTTATTTCATCTCACTCCTCAGCTGCCTGAATCCGGATAGGAAGATCAAATACCCAGAGAATGGCATAGAAAGAGCCATCACAGGGAGAAGAGGACATCCAGTTGGACTGATGTAATCACCCAAATGCCTCTCCAGCGCAGCTCTAATTGAGGTTGTCATGACTTGGCAGAGGAAAAGCAAATTTTGTTGATGAAATTTTCATCACTGTTAAGTGAGAGGATCAGCCTTATGTAAGATCACCGAGCGGGTAGCAGAAATGAGGAGGTTATGCTTTTATCTAAGCACCTTATCTTGCATCTATGGAAATTAAAAATGGGGGCCTGACTCCCTTTCTAGGGGCTTCTGTTACAGAGCTCTTGCAGGACTGCACAGGAAACTGCCTGGTCGAAGCAGATGTTCGGCTTCAGTCACACAAAGGCAGCAGATCCCGCTCAGCCACTCCTGCGTTTTCATCAGAGGAGGATGGGGACACACTGGGGAGTCCGAGAAACTCTACCCCTCACTGAGTAGCAGGGTTTCTGGTGTCATTTACTACATATATCAGCTGTAACTGGGGGATACTAAGAGACAGCTTTGCTTTGTGGAAATGAAGAGATTTTTCATTTGTATTGCTTTAAAGACTGGATGGAAAAAGCTGAAATACTCAGTGCGGGGGGGGTCAAAGTACAGATCTGGATCTCTAACAACCTTGGGGCCCTTGAACATCTCACTCTTTTTTTTTCTTTCCTTTTCTTTTTTAATTTTTTTTTTTTTTTTTTTCCATTTTGAACCTACTTCTAATAAACCAGAATTAATCCCTAATTAGAAGCAATGGGGTTCTAGCTTTTTTCCTTTCTCCTTTGCTCATGAAACTCCTGTTGAGCGTGGCACTCTGGCATAAAGCTTCCTTCACAGCAGCAGTAAGGAATTCTTTTCACTTCTGGAGTCTGTGAGTTTGGTAAAAGTCTCTTCCTTACCCTGGGGTCAGTGATGTCTGTAGTTTAATTTAAGGCATTAGAGAGAAACAATTAGTTTGCCTGGTGCCTAAACTGCTGCTGAATAAACAACCACAGAAGCTGAATCTTTAAAAAACTCCTCACGACTTTGTTTATCTGGACTCTCAGTTGCCATCCAGATGCAAGAAATTACTTTAGTTCATTTTAATTCTTGCCGTTTTCTCAGCATTGTGCTACTTTAGGAGGCAAATAAATGCAGTAGGAAGATACCTATAGATGTGTTCAGCAGCTGGAGGGTTTACGATCTAACCTAAAAAATGCAAGTTGGTTTTCTTGTAGTAATTAATACCAGCAACATTTCCACTAAATGCTTCTGTGTGCCTCATAGAGCTCCTCATGTCTCAGCAGTGGGCTGAAGCTCTGAGGGGCACAGTTTCACTCACCAGCCATGACTTTTGCTGAATGGGTTTGTAAACCTCAGTGAACACTCATAAAACTAAGTCCCAGGCTTCACAACTCCTAATTTAAATTCCAAAGCAATCAACTTACCCCACACTTTTTATCAGATATAAAATTTATTTTACAGAAGCAGAAAGACCTCAAGCCTTTTAGGTAGGAGGATTTTAAGTCCTGAACAACCATTAAACACTCTTTTGTCCTAAATGCAAAGATCCTTGCCCTGTTGCAAATAGTATTGTGGGTTTTTTACGCAATTTTAAGGCAAAATCAGCACATGATTGAAAAAATAATGGTCATTTGGGACAAAATAAAAACCTGTTAGCTTGGAGTAAGTACGTGAGGCTTATATGTATGCATATTTTCTACTATGGACCATGTCAAGCTATCTGTAAAACCTGGTACTAATGAAAAAACAGAGGGAGAGACAATCCAGATTTCCTTCCAACCAACACCAGGAATGTACTTGAGAACATAGATGTTCCTGTAACTGTAAAAACACTACATTCTGGTAAACAGTCCAAACTCATTTCAACCACCTGAGGCCCAGGAGAAAAGTAATAGAGTTTCTGTCAAGCCCATACTCTGTGTTACTCTTTGCAGTATTTTGGGAAGAGGCACAGTGCTTGCTATTATGCAGAAGAGAAAAAGTACATTTATTTTAATTGTGAGAAGGTGAGCTTTACATAAGTTTACTGCAAAGTAACGAAAACCTACACTATGTGTCTGTTTTCTGAGCTACTATTCCAACTGCTGATGATAGATAATAATATTGTGATTTGTTTGGATTAAAACCAGTTAAAAAAAAATGCACAAAAGAATTGTCTGTATCATCTGCCATACAGATGAAGCTAAGATTTTCCCACAAAAGCATACATAGGGTCTGAATAATTTGAGGATGAAGTTGAGAGAGATAATGGGAAAAAAGATTAACAATATGTATTCCAGAGGCTTCCAGCTGGACATGAAATGAAAATAATGACTGTTAGGATGTCAATCTGCTCTTTGATAAATCTCATAATTATTATCAGACCCATATCTGATAAAAGCCATCTATGAGAGAGAAATCAAGCTACTTTTATCAACTTACTTCGTCCATTGTCTTCTTGACCTCAGGCTGCTGGAAAAGTTTTATGTTATTTAGGTTGGATCTTGTTTCTCACAGACCTTTTCAGTTTATGGATAAGCTTGATACAGTGAGAAGACTGTTGAATTTGAAAATTTTTATGGCTGATTTCAAAACCATGAATGTCAAACCTGTATAACTAGGAAAGAGATCTGTTGTTTATTTGGGTCTAACCCAAAACGCAATGTGTTGATAAAAAAAAAAAAAAGCTAATTTCTTTTCACTAATCCTGTTTTACTGGAATATCTGCTTCAGCTGACAGAGCTAAGTTGTGCATCACCATTAAGGAGTGGCAAAATTAGGTCCTTTCACTTGTTTGCCTCTTTTAAGTCATGTTAGCCAAACTAGTGATAACACACTGCTTATCCCAGCTAGATTCAGGCAGAGCAATTGTGCAAATGAGAGGGAATCTCAGTTTTAACTTCAGCTTCATCAGAATGGACGCTCACTGTTTTCATTGTTCAGACTTAATGTAAAAAAATCAGTCAAGGTGAACACTTGATTTTTTAAAAGCCATTTCTATATTCCTAATCTCCGGATCCCTTTGATTTTCAATTCACATGTGCTCTATTAAAAAAAAAGTCTCTCTAAGCCACTTCAGACTTTAGGAGATCATAACCCCCTCAATGTACAAACTCCCAAGCTCTTGAAATTGCACTCCCTCTCAAAACTACGGATGTTCTGACAATCTAAAGGACAAATATCTCTGCTTTCCAGTACGCACAACAAAAATAGTTAAGGTCTCTAACCAAGAAACTGTTCTCAAACTTGTGAGTTCTAGATAAAAATATTAACTTTAGGCTAAAAAACTTCTTCACTTTTTAGATTGCTATTGGATATGTTTTTGCAAAATCATATTTCATTTGGTAAATAAAAACATCGCAGAGTTTTACTTGCCAGTTATTTATCTAAATAAGCATACCTTTCTGATTATAAAAACAAAGAAAGATAACCGTGCAGAACTTAAAGTAATTACAATGCAATTTACTAGTAAATAGGCTTTCTTTTTTTTCTTTTTTTTTTTTTTTTTTAATCACAGATGCTTTAATATAAGTAAGCTGAGCCTTTGCTTGGCCGTTTAGTTCACATAATCCCTACCTTATTCTTTTTTATCCTTCTGGTATGAGCAGATGGAAAACAGGAATCTCGAATTACTATCCTCTGTTTTTTTTTTTTTTTTTTTTTTTTTTTTTTTTTTTTAATCACAGATGCTTTAATATAAGTAAGCTGAGCCTTTGCTTGGCCGTTTAGTTCACATAATCCCTACCTTATTCTTTTTTATCCTTCTGGTATGAGCAGATGGAAAACAGGAATCTCGAATTACTATCCTCTGTTTTTTACTTAGTCTCAATCCATGTGGACTTCTTTAATTAGTTGATTGTCTTGTTCAATACTTCACTGTCTCATCCATCAGTGAATGCAGTGTTACAAAATAGGGTTCTGAAACTACTATTCAATCCATGATTAAATCAGAGAAAATTCCTTTTTGGTCAACTTGGTCTATAAATACTTATGTCTTAAAATCCATGGGTGAGAACTTGGAAAGTTAGATAGGAATATATGCAATTTAGGTGAAACTGTGTTCCCACACAGAAAATCAGAGAGGAAATCTCCTGGAGGACTGCAGATTGTTCACTCTTAAAGTCATCTAGCAGTGATTTTTCTTCCTGAATTTTTCCTTCCTCAACAGGTAATGTTTTGTTCCTATGAGTGCTCCAAGAGTAGGTTGAGAATGGAGATATTGAACTGCAGAGAGCCATTCCCGGGCTGCTCACAACATAGGCTAAACTGAGATCTATCATACCAAAGACTGAGACAAAAGAGCACGTGGTTTCTTCCTGTTTACTCTGCAAAATTTATTCGATTGTGGTACCTGAGTAAAGTTTCAGCAATGGTTAAAACGGGTCAATAGACTGTAGAGAGCTATGGAAGTTCTGGAGGTGTGTCTATGTCTGTCTGTCTCCTCTCTCTTCACATCCTTCAGGTTCACCTCTCCCAGCAGCCTTCCGCTGTTTTAAAGCACAGGATCCTGCTTCCTTTCTTTTCCCTTCCCCTCTTCACCCCTAACAGCTACATACCTCTGCTGCTCTGCAAACATTCTCTCTAACATCCCTTTTGCCCTTACAATTCATTTATTTGCACGTCTTCCAACATGAAATTCCACTCTGCCTGCCCCCTGGTCTCCATCCTCAAGCACCTTCTGAGCAGAGAGACGTAGGGATGGGGCAACACTGCTCAAGCAGAGCCAATCTTCAGCTCTTCCCATGTGGAAAGTGAAAAAGCAACTGTTTTGCCTATGTCTGAAGCTTATGCCGGTAATACTTTTTTTTTGGTGCCTCAGCTTACTGCATTACAAAATGCTCAGTCTCATTCTCTTCGAATTGGGCTCTAAATTACATTGCATTTGGTGTTCCACATTTAAACAATAGTCAGCTCTGAGAAAATCTGTGTGCCTACAGAGAAGAGGATATTCTGACAAAGATATTTACTGGGTGAATAGTTTGCAGCAAAATGTGTAAAATGTTATTCACTGAGTTCAGAAAAAATATGACAAGTGATGTAACTACAGGATGTTTCTTTTTTGACTTGAAAGAGGTTAGTGGCTCGGCTAAGATTTGCCCAAATGTCTCATAGTTTTGAATTTCTCAAATATGGAACTTATGGTTCTGGATATACCTCAAAAAATCACGCCTTCTGAGACATGTAGTGTTACTAAACAGAATAGCTAGAAATTTCAAAATATTGGATTAAAAATTTGGTTACTCTAAGTTCTGTTTAAAATATGTATATCTTTTACATATTTATATGTACAGTATAATGGCATAGAATCAAAAACTAGCAAAATTTAACATGCATTTTTTTAATGTCAACTAATACAAAAGCTGATTGAAGTTCTCTGGAATTTGAAAGTGTTTTGAAAGTGTAATTGGACTGTCAGTGTAGATGAAAAGTATGAGAAAAAATTTTGGAAAAATTACAAAATTATTTGCTATTTTCAGACATCTCCGCAACTATGTTACTGTATTTGTATATTAAGAATTCCATTTAAAATACAAAAATCATTTAAGCTTAAAACTTCCGTGATATTCACAAGTGATTCTTACATTAAAAAAACAACAACATGAAAAATTGCTGTTTCTACTTTTCAAACAAGAATTAAGGAAAAACTATTTTCACATTGCTAAATTATTCCATTATAATAGACATAATTAGGCCCCATTGACATTTAATAAATACATTTGCATCAACATTGCAATCCAGATATCATCATTAAACATAAGTAAGCAAGTATTAAATTTCGTTAGAACCAAAAAACATACAACTGATAATTAAACAAATCAGCAATTAAATTGGATCAAACTATTCAATAAGGAAGCCTATAAAATAAAAAATACAACTATTTAAAAGTTGCCATTCTAAACACAAACCATATTTTGCACTTTGATCGAAGTTCAGCATTACTCCTCTGGGGATTCAAAGTTTTCAGGGGAGCTTCATCTGGGATATTGAAGAGGGTGAATTATTAGAAGAGGATTAAAATTTCCAGAATGAATTAAAATTCCAAGAAATAGGATTCTGTTGAAGCATAGAAAAGAAAAACATACAAATATATTGCCTCCAAAGACCACAGAATTTCAAGCCAGACTGTAAAACTGAAATAAAAAATATTTAATATGAATGCCAGAAAAACTGAATCAAGCTATTGATTGTTCTCTGCATAATTTGAGTTTTATTCGGTATCCTCTTGACTTTTCTACTTCATTCTCTTTCTCACACAAAAATCTGCAAATTCATCCTAGTTATGGAAGTAACACTTTTAAGGATCTTTGACAAAAGAAAATCTTATGGGCAAAAAAGAAGACAATGCCAGAATTACCATGTAAGGACAGTTTTCTTTCTAATCCTGTGTGAATATAAACATCAGGTCTGGCAGATCCTTCTGATATTAAAATTTAACTCCAGATCATTGTTGTCAGTCTTTCCTGAGAAAAAGAAGACTCAAAAGCCACAATAAAAATCAACAAAACAGGTTATAGAACCCAGTGAAATATGGACACTAACATTTCCTACAGAATTAGAAAATGCTTGAATGTGTTTAATAGGGAATTAATGAAGATGACAAAAAATGACCATCCCGAATGTAGTGTAAGAAAACAGATATCTATAACCTTTAAAGCTCACTGAAGTGTTTTGATGATGCAGTGAATTATTGCAGTCGTGCTCTCCACACTAAAAGTGCAGTTGAAACTCACTTTCTTCCAGGAAAAAAACTGACAATGAATGTGGTCAGACGGTATGACATAGAGAAGCCTTGAGTCAGTTCTTTATTAGTAGCAAGAACAGTTACTTAGTCAAGGACCTCAACTATTTTCGTTGTGCCTAGCGGAAAGCAGAGATGTTTGTCCTTTAGATTATCAGAACATCCATAGTTTTGGGAGAAAGTACAATTTCATGAGTACCTAAGAATTTGAGAGTTTGCACAACCAGGGGGTTATGATGTCCTAAATTCTGAACAAGCTTAGAGAGAGATTTTTAAAGGTTTGTCAATGTTAAAAGACGCAGAAAGTGTTCAGTAGAATTTACAAAGTAGAAAAGTAGCTAAAGATCCTAAAGATCACATTGGCAATTTCCAGTACCTGCATAGGTACTTAAATGTCTCAGTTTCTCAAAAAAATGTGTTTCTCCATTCTGTTCATTACTGCAATGTTTAAATTGTCACATGCACATATCCCTGGAATAACAGAGCACCTAATCACGCTGACATGAGAATGTAGTGATAGTTAGGACCTTCATCTTCCCAGCCAGCCAGCCTGTGTCATGACAGGGACATGCCTGTGTAAGGCAGGTTTAGTAGAGTGTGCAGTAGGCATCCTGAAAAATGGCTGCAGTTGGTGACTCCTGAAGGCTATTCAGATAAGCAGTGGATACATCCCCACTCATAGATACACTGTTTAAAGGTCATTTGCTAGTAATAAGGTCCTGACTGCCTTGTAAGGAGTCACTGATCTCACTCCATGGTATTTGCCTACAAATCCATCCTGCAACAGGATGACTGCTACTGCAGAAGCGAAGGACCCAGGCTGGAAAGCTGCAAACCTGGTTTAGAACAGGTGAACAAAAAGAGCATGAAGGGGTTATGGCCACATTTGCTAAGTGACAGACCTTCTGACTAACTAGTCTCATCATTTGCTTTCTTTTGACACATATATTTGCACCTGAGGTGATGCACCATATCTTTTCCTCTATCTGTATTTTGAACCTTGTTGTTGAGCTCCGTTCTAACAGGAACGCCCTGCCCTGCATGCTGGCTGTGGTGGTGTGAGCAAACCATTTCCTGTTTGGATTAAATATGATTATTTTCAGCTGATGTAAGCGGTGCGAAGGGAAACATCCAGCAGCAAGTCTAGCACGGCTCCTTGCGGTATGGCTGCGATGGGCCTCATTCTATGCTCGCCAATGCACACCAGAACGTCTTGAAACATGAGGACCCGTGTGTGTCTGGGACCACGTGCAGCTAGAGAAGGTGGCACTGATGTCAGAGGAGATAACGATAGCTTGTTCCAGTGTCCCACCTTCTATCAGCTAACCGCATAATATTGTTATGAACCCATAACTTCTCTTTTTTTTGCGTGTCCCTTAGTGTGGAAACCCAGCTGCACTATTGGAAAGCTACTTAGCTGTCCGGTTTTCACATGTGGATTTTACTTGGACAGCATAGATTTGCTTTTGCTATTTTACACTGAAAAGGGAAGGAAATTGTGCTTTAAAAAAAGAAAAAAAAAAAAAAAAAAAAAAAAAGAGAAAGAGAAAGAGGATTGTTTCAAGTTTGCACATTCCTGAATTACTACACGCTTACTACCTCACCCATCTATTAACACAGCCTTTGAGCTTGATGCATTTTTCTGTTAACACAGGTATCTATTCCAGCACTCCAAAATGATAGCTCTTGGGCCTGAGGAAGCACAAGGTAAGTTGGGGTAGTCTTGCTGAAACCGAAACATTTGAACAGAAGGGATGTCTGAGATTACAGTCAAAAGTTGTTCTTCTGTCTCTGCAATAATCTCTGAGAAACCAGACACAGGTGCAACGACAATTCTTTTCACAGTATTGTTAAATGAGATTGTGGCTTTTGCGGTTTTGCCACGGGGACAGAAGTCCACCAGGAAACAGACTGAAAACACGAGACATTCTCTCCTAAACTCATTTCCACTCTTGTTGCCCTCTGCATCGAGCTAAGGCCACTTTCGAGAGACTACAGTTAGTCTACACAGTTTTGCTTAAAAAATACATGAATAATTTGTAAGGTTTGCCTGCTTTGGGTGGATCATCACTTCCTAGTTTGTGCTAGAGCTCACTTCCTGTGCAACCACACTTCCCCACCTTACAGTGTACTTGTACTTTCTCACATCTCTTAAAATCGGTAGTTTCTGTAAAAATCTAATGTCATTAAACAGTGGACAACACATCGTCAGGTAGAGACCCAAGTACATGAATAACATGCAAACAACAAACCATGTTTCTTGAAGAATGACAGTAAAGAGGCTGATTTGGGTGCTTTTCCCTTCTTTTTCCCATCTGTTCTCAATTATAAGAAACTCCTCCCGCTAGTTTAAAGGAAAGACATACACCCTGCAAAGCCTCTCATCTCTGTACAATATGTGACATCTGTATGTAACAGATGGGCTTTCAGGTTTCTTCATCACTAGCTTTATTTCCCGGGATCTATGACTGCAGCACCTAAGTTCCTATTCTCAAGATGTAAAAACAATCTCAAAACAAAAAGGCCTCATACTCGCTGTCCCCGTCCCTGAGCTCACATCAGGTACAGAATACAACTCCATACACCATAAAAGTCTTTATTCCCAACCATGCAATACCTGTGGGTTGGGAGAGAAAATGAATTTTGTTTGCGGCTGTTGGAAGGAAATTGTTAGTGAAGGCTGATTTTTTTTTTCTCTGAGTTTTTTTTTAAGGGCAAGGCCTGTATGAATGTTCTTGCAGCCTCCTCTGTAAATCTTGGGACTGTGCTTTGAGGCCTAAAGCTGCTGCCTCAAAGTGAAAAAGCGGTATTATTCATTTCACACTTGGACTTGTGCACACGAGAAGAAGATCCAGCACTCCTCCCTCGTGACAGGGTTCGTCCTGTTCTGAGTCAGGCTGGCGAGTCCTGTGCAGGCTCCACGCGTGGGGACGACATAGCTGCCTGCCTTCCCACGGGCCCGGCCTCAGTGTCAAGCCTGACAGAACGCAGCAATAACTTGGCTGGCCACAGTTTTTGAAAGTACCTAGTTCTTCTGAGCAACTTATTTAATACTCACGCAGCCAACTTTATTTGCCTTGAAGGGGAACTGTTCTATAGTGCACGTCTGTTCTGAATTTATAAGCCAACAAGACTACTCTAGGCTTTTGTTGGGCCTAAAATTTCAAGCCAACAAAGATTTTGGCCCTCTCTCTGTCAGTTTCTTTAAATGGCCTAAAATATCTGGGGGCTGCACTCCCACTTTTCTTCTTCATCTCATCTCTTCTACCTTTCTGCATTCTGTTTGTTTCCTTTCCTGGCTGGTTATTTGTTTTCCCGTGCTTAACCTGGTCCCTCCACTCCTCCTTCCACGACCACTTGATTTTTTCAGCTCTGGATTTTCCATAAGCTGTGCAAGCGCCTTGCCTGGCCATGCAGCTGCCTTTCTCTCAACAGCAGCTAACTTTCACCTGCTCCTGCTGTGACCGACGGCAGAACAGCTGCTGAGAGGGAGCTGCAGACCTGTTGGGAAAGGGCAAATCTACAGCTTCATGTTGTCACAAAGTCACAGGACACTGGCAATTGCTCAGTGGAAGCCAGGAAAACTCTGGACTGTCCTGTGGGCAGCTATGAATCATGTGTAATTGAGAAGGCATTTAATGGTGTAAGCTGTGAAGGAACAGTCAAATGAGGATGGGAAGCAAACTTGTGCAACTTGGAAAATGCAGGTATTTGTCTAAATATTACGAGGTTTTTTTCAGCCACAGAAAGTGGAGGAAACTTAAACTGGAGAAAGGATGAAAGAATGATAAATAGTAGACACTGAGCTGCTGATCAAAGAATAGTAGTTCAGATGGTTCTAAAATAAGATGGGTACAACTAACTAGCTCACAAGCTTTCATAGTATATACAATGCTGCCAACCTCAAACCAAACCGAAGTACCTCTTTGTGGATCCTGAGCTGATTAGCAGTTTTGGGCAGTGCTGTACAATTCCTACCTGTAATACACATCTCTAAACTGCTATGGGAGGGCACAACACAGTGAATGGTGGTGTCCACTAAATATTACTTGATGTGGCTCCTGAATGACATCCTAACTGACACAGAGACGGATGGAAAGTATCAGCACATTGATTGTTTCTTCCCACTTTACTCTGTCAAGGAGCAGGGAAGAAGGTGGCAAGAGTTATAGAGCAGATCAGTGGCTGAGGTGATGATCACACAGGGATATCATTCTCATATAGATTTCACCATCTGCTGATTATCTTCCTACTGTACAAGGGATGTACAAGAATGTATAAGGGAAAAGAAACTGGCCATTTCTTATAAGACACTACAATAATGGTAGACACCCATTTTCCCTAAAGGAATTTCTACTTAACAGGCCTTATTTTCAGTAGGTCTAGTACCTTTATCTCTTCTATATAATGAGATAATTCCTTTCTCCTGTGAAATACATGAATTTAGAGTACAGATTTTTTTTTTTTTATTTATTTTGTTTGTAACCTTAGACCATCATGTTGTTAATGATAGTAGTACTACAGATCTGAATTTTTCATGCTGAAGACACATTTTACTTATTGACCTTTAAAGACATAGGAGGAGATGCTTAAGAATCCTCAGTTTAGTCAAATAAAAAGTGAAGTTTTAATCAGAATTTCCAGTGTTTTCCAACCAGTGAGTGCAACTAGAGTTCAGGAAAATGAAAGGTAAGGTACTTGCCTCTCTTATTCTGTACTCAGATTAGTGGTTTTCTGGATTTCATGCTTACTTGAGAGTTTATGTTGGCAATTGCTTATTGAGGATTCAGCCTCTTTCAATGTGGGCTTCAGTTTGCACTTCAAACATGAACATGCCTGTGAAAAACACAGTGCATACTACCTTCTCTGAGTTTTTCAGGCAGATGTACAAGTGGTATTATTTATGCTTTAACTTAACACTTATATACCACATTTGAAGTGAGATAGTGTGGCAAGAGTACAAGATTACGAATGGCTTTCATAGCTCACCCTTTCCCAGAGGGTTTGCTTGCACCTGTTTTTTACCACGAAAAGGACGTTAAACTTTCTGATATGTGACCAACTTGCAAATGAAAGATCTTTAAGATAAAAAGTGATATGATTGACTTAAAAGGTCAAAATCTAATATTTTAGTCTGTCAGTTTATGGTGTGATAATTTCACAGAAACATCAAAGATACTGTGTGACCTCCCAGCACATATTTTTCACCTTGAGTGGCTTGTGGCTCTCCTCAGATTTCATGGTCCATCAGTGCACACTTCAGCTGTGTTCCTTTAATAACAGCAGAGCAGGTTAACAGAGTATTTATCTTCCTTGATACTTGACTTGCTGGGGTGCAGCTTTTACAGCCAGTATTAGGGAATGGTGTGCTGCTCTGCCCATTGCCCTCAGGAAAGAGACAGGGGGCCTTTAAAACAACACAGGATTCATTTTGAAGCTCTTCCAACAGATCAGTCAGTTGAGGAATTGCTGTAAACTTGTGTAAACCAGCAGGCAGGACTTAACCCTTGAATGTCAGAAGCCTGGTTTGAGACCAAAACCCAGCATGCTTCACTAGATTTCCAAGAGGAGCTACGCAGCACCTCATTTTATAGCTGTAAGAGGATCAGTGTTGTTCACATCTTATCTAAGCAATTGCCTTTAATGCACAAAGATACAGTTGGAGAAGTGAGATCAGGAACTGGATCCAAAAAAGCTAGTATTAAGTGCTGGGATCTTCCTCCTGTAACCTAACAGGAAATCATCCATGCTGCTTTATGGTCCACATATGGTGGCCTTTTAAGTGGGTAGAGGGAGAGACAGATAATATGTTCCTTGTTGGGACTTCAGTAATTTCACAGAACAGAATCGTATCTGAAAGGATCTAGGTAATCCTATATTGCTTTTCTGCAACCAGTTTCCTTTTCTCATCTTGTGGTTCTCAATTTGTAAAACACTGTCTCCAGAACATCAGCACACATCTTTAAACACATACTTACAGGGCTATCAGGGGTTTGAAAAAAGGGGATTTCAGTATTTGGGAGGTATAGCCAGGAAGGATGCAGCAGAAGAGTTAGAGAGGAAGCGCTGCACATACAGTCATGTACATGGCAGGTGACATGAGAACATGCACCGTGGTGTCCAGACCTTTTGGGAAGCAGTGGGAGAACTAGGAAAAGAAGACAGGACATGATCTTTCTCCTCACCAGTCCCCTCACCAGCTTCTCATATCACACACACTATCACTCCCCACTTCTCTCCACTCCCCGGTCTGGCTGTTCTCAACTGGATATACCTATGGTCCTATCAGTATCTCTAGTCCCGTTCTGTTGCTCCCCATTCCTTCTCATCCTCATGCCTGATTATGGGAGCACAAAATATAATTGAATTGAAATACACTGTAGGAAATTGCACTTAGCACCCACTTCCACCCATGCCCCCAACCACCCATCCCCCCCACCTCCCTCTCTCCCCTGCTAATTTCTTTTATTTAAAAAATATTAGAACAATAACAACAATAATGATGGATTTGCTATCTGCTGCTTTGGAAGGGTCCTGATTCTGTAGCAATCTTCACTTGAGGACATTTGCCAGTTTCTGTTCTAGGGGGAAAAAATTCCAATTTAAGATAAGATTTTGCATCCTTGTAATACAATAATGGAAATTCATCCAGTGATTAATCCAGGATATGATACAACTTGTTTTTGGTATGTTAGGGAGCAAGGGAGGGGGCCAGCATAGGGAGAAGAGAAGCATTTAAGCATGTGCAGTTACTATTTTTCATAAGGATTTTTATAATGCTTTTACACAATAGGCAGAAATTGCTCCTAAAGAGTCATTCTAGTCTATTGGGTAATTAATATGCATATTAAAAAATTCTAAATATATATTTAATCAACTGGCTACATAAAATGCCTGAAGCCCTGAATACATATGAACCCAATAGACCAGAACAGCTGAAAAAAAGCTTGCTCCATGCTCTGGGGGCACATTCTATGGAGTTTGCTTTTAAAATAGATCTAAGAGCCTAGAATGGACTTGAAGAAACTGGAAGAGTTTTAAAGAAGGGTCCTTTCTTTTCAGGTCACGGATGTAATCTGAAGTGAGGCAACAGAAGGAAACGGGAAGGTTTGTCTGGAGGGGAACTCTAATAATTAAGATAGCAGCCCAGGACGTGAGTCCCTTAGGTGCCCTTCCAGAAAAGTGCAGCTGTGAACCTCGCCTGGCCCATTATCTGCAATTCTGCCTCAGTTTCCCCTTTAGTAAAATGGGGATAACAACACTTAACCTCTTCACATCCTTTTGAAGTGGGCTGAAGAGAAATATTCAAAGATATAAAGTGAAAGATAAATGCTCCGGTCTCATTGAAAACCAGGTGGAGGAGTCATTGTGAGTGCCCTTCATGCCCTTGAAAATTTCACCTTTACTTTATTGATGGCTATAATGCACTTTGAGACCTTTGGAGGCAAGGTGTTATAGATGTGCAAAGCTGCTAAGGAAGATGGAGTAAAATTTGACTAAAAGGTCAACTTCAGAAGCAAAAGAATATAATGTGAGGATAACCTATGGCAAATACCCTGAAGGCTACACCTGGGAATGTGGGCGTATGAAGTAAAATTCTGGCTTTAGATAATTCTGAGTCAAAGATGGTATTATGCAAATATATCAGCAGAGAAAGTGACCTATGGCATCTCAGGAGGCCAGAAACTGGTCATTCATTCTTGGGCTAACTATCCATATGTAAAAGGTTTCTCTGACCACTGTAATGTGGATCATTACAATGAACAGCTTCTCAGTGGTCATCTTTTCCTTTCTGGAAACTGATACATTTGTCTCCCAGAACCCCTAGTCATGGAAGAACCAAGACTTCTACAATTTCAGTTCTGTGTTTCCAACTTTCCTTTACTCTGCAGTTGAATGATCTCAAAAACTAGGTCTAAAAGCAGACTTTAAATTTTAGTTTAAAATAAAGAATCTTATCCAGAGGCAACAAAATAACAACAACTGCTAAAGGCACTTGAACAATATTGTAAAGAATGACAGAAATACTTCCAGGTGCATTTCGGTATTAAGCTGAAAACAGCAAACCACATTATATTTAAGACACTTAAAAACTTAAGCTTAACTGGAAAATTAAAAAGTACAAACTAATTTTTACTGGTTTGTTTTAGAAGAGATTTCTAAAGTGAAAAATGCTAGTTAAAAAGCCAAAAAAAAATGGCTTATGGTGACGTTTGGATAAAAAATTATGGGGTTCTAGAAAATAGGAACTTAGTTTAGGACAATTTCCCTTTTATTACCAAGGTGAGCTTTGATAATTAAGGTTTTGTAAACTATGTCTTACAGCCTTCTGGATATATTCTTACCACATCCAAAAGAAAGATCCTTGTCTCATAGAAGCAAAAGTCTAAACAATTAAAGAGGTCTAGATGAGTGCAATATACAACCATAGTGGTCAGGATAATTATTGTACTCATTAAGTTATAAGTTTTAATAACACAATTGGTTTATTAATCTATTTTCACGTAGGATGATCTCCACACAAGCAATTATCAGCTAGTTCTTGCAGGCGGCAAAAAAAGAAATGGGTTCTCACAGGGACTTGAAATCACACAGTTGAAATGATGCTACAGATTCATAATAATATGAATAATTTCATTCATTGGTGAAATGTATAAGTGGAGCAGAAAAACAGGGTGAAGAATTTGGTCTTCCTAGTGCAACATTTGTAATGGCACACCCGAGTTCTTTCACAGCCAGCTAATGTGAAGACTCGTGTTTACGGGGGGAATTGTGGGAGATAATCCGGAGTCAACTGATCTGTTATTGGGAAATTCTAGGAAGAATTAATTCAGAGTTAAGTAACTGAACATGAGTTTTAAGTGGGAAAAAAAAGGTGCTTGACGATTTTCTTTGTAATTGTGCAGAAATGTGTATAGTTAAAGCTTTGGAATAAAAATAGCCCAAAAAGGCTGCTCAAAAAAAGAGAGGCGCATGGTGAAGCCTTAAAGATAAGGACATGATGTTTACATTTAAAGTGCTATTGGAGAGAGAATAGAATTTGGTTGAAAGGATGATCTTGACCTAGATAGACCTCTAGGTGAGACAGACAGCGTGAGCATGGTATTAAGTCTTGATATGTGAGGGAGTCAGGAGCTGGTACAAGGGGCTTCCAATAAATGAAAAGTTAGCTCATCGGACAGAGAAAATTCCAAGAGTTTGACATGTGACCTGGTGTATTAGAGACAGATTCTGTACAGGCAGACTTCAATAGTTAGAGGCACCAAAGTTTACATGCCTCAGTTCTCCTAGGATAAATTAGGACAAAATAAGTAAAACGTATACAATTAGAGGCACTTTTTCTTCATAGTGTTTGCTCAGCTGATATAGAATGTGAAAGTGGGTAGAAGTGATTTTGCATGACTGTGAAATCAGAATTCATTCAGCAAATTTGTCCAGTGCAGTTACTATCAATTCTAAAGCGGTAAAAATAGTTCTGGGAATACTTTCGTCTTGTTACCTCTTAAATCAAGAATACTGATATTTGTAATAACTCAAAGTGGGAAGTGGATCCTTTGAGGGTTTTTTTTTTTCTTTCCTTGAATTTAGGTAATAATATCAAATCCAAATCCTCAACATTCAATGGGGGAAAAAAAGAAAAAACAAACAAAAAAAACCAGACACCCCTTCCAAGATTAAGTTTAAATCACTGAACATATAAAATCCAGGAAGTGGAATTTGAAGATCCTTTCATCTTCAGCCTGCCATTGGTGAACGAGAAGGAAAAGTTAAATGGAGATCCCTAGAAAGTTTGGATAAACATTCAAGAGCTTAAATGCCTCTGTGGACCAAATTGACCTCAGAGCCTCCTCATGCATTCACTCATAGGGAACGTTATGCAGCTTTCTTGGCTAGATTGCACGGTCACTATGAGGGAGGATAAGGTCTCTAATAATAGCAAGTACTGGGGCAGAAAAGGGATTGACCAGACAGACACTGACATAAACTTGGCCTCATAAATCTGTCATGTTCTTCCCTGCTCTGTTTTGTTTATATCCCAGGAGTTTAAAAGTGGTCAAATATTTTATTTTTCAGCTGGGTGGAGGAAAAGGAAATTCACTCTTTGAACAAGACCTAGATAACAGCGTTAAGTCCTGAGTATATTTCCATGGCCACACTAAAAATGATTCCCTGAAAATGGGGGGTTGTAATGGGAGTGCTGACACAATCTGATTCCTAGCTATCACTTTGCAAGCTGTGCTGTTATAATAAGAAGAAAAGGTTGTGTCTTCGGTGGAAAACTGATGGAAGTTAGTAATGCTGGGTGAAAATATGCAGCTCATTTAAAGGAGGAGAAACTGTAACAAAGTAAATGAATCACAAAAAAGGGAAAAAAAAAAAAAAAAAAAAAAAAAAAAAAAAAAA